>NC_089749.1:26500161-26790161 GCF_040412425.1 Macrobrachium rosenbergii
ATTTTGTCCTAGGTGTGAAACTTACTGTTGAGGATATTAGACTGACAGGAAAGACCATAATGTCTGACTTGATGAAACAATGAAATGCTCCATTAAGATGTGGAGTATGGAAAGTAAAATATACTTTATGAAAAATTAATCTCTAAGCAGTCATAAAGAAAATTAAATGTTTATTTTTACAAGATGAAAAACCATAATGGAGAAGTTAAAGGAAGGAGATTGAAATATTTGAACATTAAACAATTATTTCTCAACACTAAAAATAACTGAATAGTTCAGAGTAAGATGAACTTGTCGAGTTGAAAAAAATTATTCTCTGGTGATATTATTGTTCCTAGATCTAACTATACCTTTGGTGTTGAGCACTCCAGAAGATAAGACTCAAGGTCATCATTGCAAAGTATGCAATTACCATAGTTTACAATCTGGAATCAGGTGCCAAACCAAGATACAGAAGATCGCTGACAGAATGCATCTTTATTTTCCCTAACTAGATTCCATATGTAACTGTAAAAAATATCATTTCTATTAACAGTGAAAATTCAAGAATCAAAAATGTCATCTTTTCCAAGGATGCACGCCACCTAGTCTGCAAATTTCCTGCCCTTCAATGCTAACGGGATCAGATATCGTCTGTATATGGGAGAAAGCACAGAGAATAGATATGGAATGACAGAAAATAATCCAAGACTTTTTCTACGTCTCTTTCCCCAGACAGAAACATTCGAGGGCACAAAATCAACAGTCCCTCGTCTCCTGCTAACACTTGGTAAGCGACAAGGAAAAGCCTGAAGCCTCTAGACGAACGAGGAGGCCTTCAAGAGGTCGGACGGGCGGGGGAACGCATACCCAGAAATACCCTCGGGTCTCTGTATATGTGTTTTCTGGGCATGTTGCTCTCTGTGCCCTGATGTTTTTTCCCCTCTCTCTCTCTGCATCGTTCACCGCCTCGCAAGACCAGGTTTGATCAGAGACGCACGAGAAAGGAAAGGGACGAATATTTCTGGCGGTTTGACGATGGGCGGTGGGCGGTGAGGTTGGGGAAAAGAAGGCGATGGCGGCGGCTGCATGCCAAGGAGGAACCGCAGCCAAAAGAGATCATTTTCAAATCAGTGTTGCCCCGGAACCCCTAGCGTGTGGACATCACTCTTCTCTCTCTCTCTGTCCCCCTGTCTCTCGTCTTCCATTCTCATAAACACAAATAATCGAGTTGCAGCCATGAGTGCCTGGCCATCATCTTACGGTTACAAGTACACCCCCATCGGTCTCCGCCAGAGGGAGAAGAGGGACGAGACGGGAAAACGCTCCATCTGTACCACAGTCCACCTTCCAGAAGGAGGCCACCTCCTGGAAATTGACAGAGAATATGGCATTGACGGATCCATGTCCAAGAGGGTGAGTTTTGACCACAAGGTGCAAGGCAATGAGTTCCTTCAGCAGAGGGAGCCACGGGCTCCTATATTTCGTGTGTCACTGATTTTGTGTTCCAAAGGCTGTGCTGGAAAAGCTTTTAACCGGAGGACTGCTGACAGTTTCCAGCAAGACTGAAATGTTCATTTGCAGGTTACAGTGATTTCAAGGAAATGTTTGTTTGTGTCATGGATACCAGAAGTAAAATTCTAAAATTGTGCTGTGAAGCAAAAAATTTTTTTTTTCTTTATTACAAAAAGATGTGTTCTAGAATAGGCATATAATGTATGTTAACTTATCTGTTCATATATATTCTTATTACTCATGTGCTTAGTTCCGTAGAAATTCTGTTATTTTTGTTTATTTATCTCTCTCTATTTCTCTCCATATATACTGTATATACAGTATATATATATATATATATATATATATATATATATATATATATATATATATATATATATATATATATATATATATATATATATATATATATATATATTTTATAAGTATATATATATTTATATATATATATATATATATATATATATATATATATATATATATATATATATATATATTTCTTTATTGTGTTTCGTGAACAGTACGGTATTTTTCATTCCTTTCTCAAATTCTGATTATTAGATCACAAAACTGTATTGACACAAATTTGCCATTTTCTCACTGAAAAGTTCTTTTTTTTTCGTATGTTTTGCTCTTGGACATCAAATACTCTCTCTCTCTCTCTCTCTCTCTCTCTCTCTCTCTCTCTCTCTCTCTCTCTCTCTCTCTCTCTCAAGTAACTGGATTAAGTTTATTACTCTTTTGTTAAGTTGCATCTCAATTTTAAGATCATGTTTGATAACTATGCATGATAATACGATGATGAGAATCACCACAAACAAAAAATAATAAAAATTTCTTAGAAATAAGCGAGGCGCGAAAATGATTCTCATTTGTCTATGGGTTTATCAACGCCCTTCAGCATTCAACTAAGTCATTCAGATAACCTTAGCGTCTCTTTTATCGCTACTCGTACTCTATTCTACGTTATTATGTGTTATCTATTTTCACCACAATGTTTTACAGATAACACAGGTGCACATATAATATATATACATGCATATATACACGTATATATATAAACATATATTTACATTTATATACATATATATTTATACATAATATATATATATATATATATATATATATATATATATATATATATATGTATGTATGTATATGTATATATCCTTCTGACAACAATACTCATTCTTATAATCGTGCGTCTTTTCAGAAGCGTTTCTGCTGCTACTTTCGAAATATGATTCAGTTTCCTTTCCCATTCTTTGGCGTTTTCCCTTCAGGTTAAAGACAGTTATAGATGAAAACTGAGTTGCCTTTTCCCCTGGCCTACTTTTAAATAAAGATCAAACAAAAGATAAGTGAACAATATTTCCAATGCACGTGAATCGGTAGACGTAAATGAAGCAGCGGACACGAAACACTTTCAGAAGAGTATATAGGTGAAGATCAAATTTACTGGAACATTCGCCTTTCTAAGCAATAACAGCATTAGTTAACTGAAGAAGCCTTGAAAAGTGATAAACCGATTTTTGTATGTTTACCAGTCCAGATAAATTGCTAAATATTTGTTTTCTCAGCACGGCAAATGCCCTCCATCCAACCTATACGGAAAGGGCAAAGATGCTTCTAGAATCGACCGATTCTCCGCAAAGTTCCGCGACGCTTATGCCATAGATTTCTAAACACAACATCAAACTTCAGACATTTTGATTTCGCCTTCCTACCAGAGATAATTCCTGGCACTGAGGAGTTTTTACGCCCCAGGAGAAGAGTATCTAACATAAAGAAAAATTAAATAAAACTAAACTTCTAAATACGACTGTGAATTACCTTAACTTTCGTGGTACTATTAAAAACTTGAGACAAATCGCGTTATGACGCATATTGCGATACTCTTCTGCTTGAAGACATTGTTCTTTTGAATGATAACGATAATGGCACCGTAATCGTTAGAAAATAGTTATTATGAAAATTTATTTGATTACTGTACTATTGATGGGATCATCACGATTATCGTAAATAATATCATTATTATCAATAGCAATAACAAACAAGTAAAAAATGTGCCGAAGTTTCTTTGGTGCAATTGAGTTTTCTGCACACTGTATAATGCTTCATGAAACCTTCGGCCACGGCCCGTGAAACTCTTAGCCGCATCCCATGAAACCTTCAGCCACGGTCCGGTGTGGCCTGTGTTGCTGATACCTATAGCGGTGACAGAAGTAAGATCATGGCTAACTTTAACCTTAAATAAAATAAAAACTACTGAGGCTAGAGGGCTGCAATTTGGTGTGTTTGATGATTGGAGTGTGGATGATCAACATACCAATTTGCAGCCCTCTAGCCTCAGTAATTTTTAAGATCTGAAGGCGGGCAGAAAAAGTGCGGACAAAGAAAGTGCGAACGGACTGACAAAGTCATCTCGATAGTTTTCTTTTACAGAAAACTAGAACAAAATCAGTAATCAGGAGCCTACCTACAGTGTCCTGTTTTATAAAATAGATTCTAAACCAATACAACCCGACCTGTTACGTAATATGTGGAAATAACTAGATTGATGTACACAGGCTTATTCTGCTACGAAGGAATACAAGTTCCTCCAAAGCCACTTCTAAGTTCAGCTCACATTCTGAAGAACAGAAACCTTCGCCCTGTTTTGCAATGAATGATTCGGTAGTCTTTCCATCAGTACATCAACTGACAACCGCATTTTGCCTAAGACGAAAAAATTCTAAATTTTATGGCTCTTAGTGTATCATTTCCTACAAATAAGGAAGTTCCTCGTTGGATGAGTCGATATCGTTCTCGGCTAGCACTTTGCTGCGCCTACGTTCGATTCTCCGGCCGGCCAATGAAGAATTAGAGAAATTTATTTCTGGTGATAGAAATTCATTTCTCGGTATAGTGTGGTTCGGATTCCACAATAAGCTGTAGGTCCCGTTGCTAGGTAACCAATTGGTTCTTAGCCACGTAAAATAAGTCTAATCCTTCGGGCCAGCCCTAGGAGAGCTGTTAACCAGCTCAGTGGTCTGGTTAAACTAA
The DNA here is from genome assembly GCF_040412425.1 of Macrobrachium rosenbergii. NCBI lineage: Eukaryota > Metazoa > Arthropoda > Malacostraca > Decapoda > Palaemonidae > Macrobrachium > Macrobrachium rosenbergii. The sequence continues at coordinate 26,504,701 of NC_089749.1, forward strand.
GGTATACTTAACTTTTTTACAAATAAGGAGAGCCCAAGCCTGCTGATGAGAGTAGCCAAAAGTTTATTCAAAAGTGATCACTGTGAGAACGCCATTTACTCAGTCTGAATAAGAAGCATGGTAAAAACAGGAACAAATAAGTTAAATAAATGTTGTTAATAAGGCCAATAAAAAAATGCAATACAAAAAGCGGAAATTAAACTAATAGCCCATTAGTTCACATTGCTGGGTTTTATGACTGCCTACAATACGCCATATCAGAACAATTGCTCACAACAAAACGTTGTTAAAGGGTTGGTATTACAGAATACTTCAAGTGATAAAAGGAACTAGAAGAAACAAGAATTAAGTCATGAAACTGTCCACTAGATCAGATGGTTAAAATGATGCAAATTTAAATGTGATGTCTGCAGTTTAGTGGATCCTTGTGAAAAGTGTCAATAAACACTAATGTTTAACAAGGACATCTCATCAAAACTTTATAAGTTTACAAGTAAGACCTCCAGTTTCCTTTAATTTGCTGTTACTATAATTACAGAAACTAACTAAACATAGAATACTTATGGTTTTGCTTATAAAATCATCTTTTCTGCATAAGGCCAAGTATATGATTCTTCAACAGATACAAAAAACTCCGCCAACTTTCCCCAAGTTAAAAACGCTGACGCATTCGACCAACTACAGCCTTGTCAAGGTGACTTCCTTGAAAAAGCGGCTTAAACAAACAGACAACGAAGAGAAAACCTAAATGAGTAAATAGTGTTTACCTAATAAAAGTACAAGGAATTCTTTGAAGAAAATTCATTTCGCCGAATGCGAAGCCAAAGTAGGTTAGGGACCAGCCAGATGAAGCCACAGGCAGACAATCTAATTCTGAACTTCGCCTACACTCTTCGCAACAACAACCCTTCAACCTGGCATCAGACAATCTCGTCCCAGAGTCCTAGAAAATAATACACTTACGTCATTCTTTTCTTTGCTGAACACCATACTTTCCGTATATCTTGAGTTTCCCACTGCTGTCTGCCATGTAAGACCTGACTAACAGTCCACTGTGTGATTACTCGAAACAGTTCTCTCTGCTCGAAACAAAGCCTGATGTGCGTTAACTATGGGATGTTGACATCGATGCTCGTGTACGACACTTCCAGACCAACCCTGGCCTTTCCATATTTATTCTTGCCACGCTTAAATTCTCCACTTTTTGCAATTTGCAACGCCCTTCTTGAACCTGCTTCTACTGTGGATGTTTTGCCAAGCTTCTGCTCATAAGCCGTCAGCCCTTCTCAAATGACACAACCGAATCTAAGTTTATCCGGTTGGGAAACACCTGCCTTGTTACTTTTCAACGTTCTAGGCTAATCTAGTAACCATAAAACACTGACCTAATATTTCACACTGAGGAATCTGATCGAGTGCCAAACACTATAGAGTAGAAGAAAAAAATATGATTTGATATACATATACTCAAAAGTTTTCATCTCTGCATATATATGTGTAAATATATGTGTGTGTGCGTGTGTGTGTGTGCGTATACAGTATACACACACACAGACATACATATTCCATTGAGTATAAGCTTGAGGGTAAGCTATGAGACGAGTGCACAAGTATTTGCGTAAGCATATGACTACAAGAGAGACATCCATTTTGCTTTCCAACAGTTTCTAGCAACTGATTCGTAGCAAGAAAAGCAAATCCGAGGGGAAAAAACCAGAATAATTCATGTTCATTCTCTCGCCATCTTTTTAAGCACACTCGTCATTTTCTAAGACGTAGCTGAAATGTAACTTTGAAAGCAAGAGCTATCAGTTTTCAAAATCACTGAATTGCTCTTCCTAATAACCAATGGCTACGGTCGAAAATGTCAAAATAGATCTAAATGCCATGGTGAAATGATGGCTTTTATTAAAAAGATCTTTTGACGACGAAATCAAACATCGGTTTTATGTAAGACGTGTAAAAATACCCTAAGTGATAAAGTTCACTTTGGTCAAACGTCTAATTCACCCATTGGCTACACAGCCCGGGATTGGCTTTAGTAAAAATATCTAAAATTCCCCGCCCGCTGTGCCGAAATAGTCTTTGATAAAGGCGCCTCGCTGATAAACTGTTATTTTTGTTCATGACAAAATCACCATGGAATCTCTGTAGCTCTACGCTCTCTTTTTCGCCGAGATACTCTCTCTTTTTTTTTTTATTAAGGCGAAATGCTCTTCAAGAATCTAACAATTCAGTCACAAAGTTACATTCATTTACTGATTTATCTGTATGTTTATCGTCTTATTTATTTACATATCCAATCGTTGAGATTTTACAGAATGAGGTGAAGCAGAATTTCATATTTAACCGTATTCTCACACAGTGCTGCTTCTGAAAAGATATCACATAAGGTGTACAATAATTCTAAAACACGACTTCTAAACAGGTAGACCACATTTCTGACAGAAATTTTGATGCAGGTAAAATTGGTCTAAAATAGAACCAATAAAAAAAGAAAATTAAAAGAATCAGAAAGGGTTTTATTACACTTACACTGATCTCATAAACTTAACATGCTATTACCATAGATTTCTAGGGCCCCTACAATTTAAAAAATGGTTTTAAGTCAAAATTATGGCTAAAGAAGTAAAAGAAAAACAACAACAACAAAAAATGCGTAATGGACGCCTACCGTCGTCAGACGTAGGCAAGTTATGCAAGGAATACTGTACTGGCCACGGTCAAGTGCGTAGATTCACTGGCCAAGAATGAGGAAAAACACTCAAGACAACAGAAGCACGTGCTACCAAGACCACCTCTGGGAAGTGCACGAAAAGACATGAGAGAGAGAGAGAGAGAGAGAGAGAGAGAGAGAGAGAGAGAGAGAGAGAGAGAATAGAAGACGGAAACCTAGACCCAAGATACTCTCAGAAATAAATACTTGGACAGGCCCTGAGTTGATATAAAAGTGCAAAATACTAGACAAGCTGGGCTCCGCTCTGAATCTATTCTTGTAGCCTTTTCTCTCGCACGTTCATAGTTATTCGATATTAGTGCTGGCTGAATACTGCACTTGTGTGTGTGTTTGTGCGTTGTGTGTGTGTGTGTGCGTGTGTATGAGTGGGAGAGGGGGCGGCCAGCCATCCGCTAATGGAGAGAAGTGCGTGTATGTGTGTGTGTGTGTGTGTGTGTGTGTCCTCTATCGCGTCTGGGCTTTAGTTTAGAAGACCTCCTCTGGTTATGAGTACAAATAAGGCATTGGATGGTGGTGGGTGGGAGGGAGGAGAGGGAAAAAATGAAGAGGTGTGTAGGTGCCAAATTTTTGGGGCTCCACATAGTGCAGGTAATATGGGGAGTTCTGGGGACTGGTGATAGATGGGTGGAAGAGGGGGGTGTTTGTGCGCGTGCGCATGTTAGAAGAAAATATAACCCCAGAGTTTCTTTCTTGAGCTGAGGCGCTTGTTCGCTCGCGAACTAGAATATCAACTTCGTGCTATTCTGCTGCAAACTGGTTACCATTATACCAAACACTTTATATTATAAGTCGTTACATTTGTATGAACGTGACGTCCTGTTTATAGAATCTGGAATGAATTCACGTGGGCTAAAAGAAGCTCTGATGGAGAGCTCAAGTACAGGACTTTTTTCCCAATATAGTTTATCAGGCATATGATAAATGTCAGAGATAGATCTTGAGGGCATTCAGCATCTTGCAGTGTGCACGTATTCACAGAATACGATTTCTTCTCCTCCCGTGCTTGCGATTTGATCTTATGCCAAATGATTCAGCCTTTTTCTGAAGTTGAGGACGCGAGGAAAAGGATTTTATTAAGTAACAGCTCTGTACTGAATTCGAAGGAAAAGAGCGTTGAAGATAGTGCAAAGGTAGTGAAGTATATCGAAGCGGAGAATGGGATGCTGTACCTACATTTGCAATGAATGAATGAATGAATGATTTCAAGTTATCAGGCGTCGTGACTTCTATGGTCATTGATGCCGATGTTAATTAAACGACTACATAGCGTAGTATATTTATTAAAACTTTTAGGAAATAAAATTATATCTTATGTAAAACTCCAGTTTCTAAAATATGTTTAAAAATGCCACTGGCATCATACATCACATCCCCTCCAAGGATCTGGGCAAGGACCTACATTTGCAAACGAAAGCAAGTGTACGTACAGCAAATGTAAAACATTTTTCTGAAATGTACTACTGATAACTCAAAAGCGATCTTCATGAAATTCCATATAAATAACTGAGTTTCCATATTGTAATCTTTCGAATGAGTTGTCATTCGATTCATGGTTTTCAGAAAGTAAACTTTCTGCTTGTGCTGATTTTATCTACAAAAATCATTTTTTTCTTTCCAAGCCGTTAAGCCAATTCCTTTTCAATTTCAATTACTATTTTTACTGATGCTGAATTACATTCTAAAAAGACACCTATAGAATAATCATGTTAAATAAGGCAGCCATTTTGAAGGCATGTAGAAGAAATGGCATACAACAATAAATGAGCATATTCTAATGTGCAAGTGTATACTTATGAAATTATTCTTTACTGATATATAAAACATATGTTCAGTAAATACAAGACTTGTTTGATATATACTACCTTATATAAGTACATTGCATAATCAATGCCTTGTAGTGATAACCAACTGCCGCATTTCTGCTTACAAATATTTACTACCGACTTTGACACGATAAATATACCAAGAATGTATTTTCCTGTCTCTTCTCAAAGCAAGTTGTCTTTGTGGTTTCCTTAAAATTTAGCGATGAGGAATTTTTGCTCAGATAAACAACCCGCGAGCATTCAACTCATTCTGTTACTTTCCCATGCCCTTGGTTCGAAGCTTTACGGAAGAAATGTGACAAGTAGGTCACACATACATACAAATATATATATATATATATATATATATATATATATATATATATATATATATATATATATATATATATATATATATATATATATAAGTAGGTAGGAAACAATCTCTTAACCATGTAGTACGAAGATTACTAAATTCCTTAGGGTAAGCATAAGAAAAAGCAGTTTGACAAGAGCTGCGTAGGTCCCCGACGGTGGGAACGACAAACTCATTCATCTTAGCAGAACAGTAACCGAAATAATACTTGCAGAAAAGAGATGGGAAACCACCTTGCGAGGGAAAGACAGAGAGCAGAGAGAAGAGGTGTTGCGGAGTTCCTAAAAAGACGACTTCCCTAGGGTGCAGATGAAACACCCAAGTATGAGAGCAATACTCAAAGAATGGTGAATAAGAATAGGGTGACAGCTTTAATCACTATATGTGGTACTCGATAATACACTGAATATGATCCCAATTTTATCGTTCTACTTCTCTCAGTAGTCGAGACAGACGTGGGCTCTCTTCCCTCTGCATTGAGGATGGCCTAGTACAGTACCTGGCCTTTTAATGAAGAAGGCCGATCATCCCTGTCTTTAGAGAGGCTGTTTTCCCTTAGTGTGTTTTGCCATGTTCTAGTAACCTTGGATGCTTAAAATAAGTATTTTCATAGTGAAATCTGAACTGACTGGACATACAAACGGTTAATAACAGCACGCATTTATAATGATGATGACAACGCTGATGTCAGAGCAATTTAGTTCCTTAAAACGTAGATCTGCATTTTTACAGAAGCACCAATAATTCACAGAGCAAAGACCAAAATTCCAAAGAAAACTTGCCTAAGTGAATCACTTCATTTAAAATCACTAGTATCTGTACATACGACCGAGTTTGTCAAAGAGATAACTATCTCTACCAGCATACACTTCGTTAATGAAGGCTGGCAAGCTCTGCATGGATTGTCAGGTTGATAACTTCCAGAAGGTGATACCACTTGAAGATGTAAAGACAAAGTTATTTGTCTGATTTATTTTCCCAGCCAAATTGAAAAAATTACTGTTCTTATTTCAGTTTCAGTCAAACACATTTGTTTAAGTACAGCATAAAATTAAGAATCAAATTGACAGCAGATGATAAAAATACCTTCAGCTATCCTAAGTGTTTGCTCCTTATGTAAAGTCAAAAACAAGGGAAAGCAGCACATACAGTGGAATTTGTGTTAACTTGACGTAGAGAAGTAGTTGGTTCTATAATAGGTTAAGAAATCACGGAATCAACACAACTTTTCTTTCCTATAAATGGCTGTTTTTGACATACATTCAAGCAACAAATATAACTGAAAATTATATTGAAGAAGACTTAGATACTAGAAATGAACTGCTTTTCCACATCCCTGAAGTGTTAGCTAATATAAGTCGACTGTGAAAGACCGGCGATTTCAGTCATCCATGATTTTTCTTACGAAAGCGAAGATCGTTCTGGACTCTGGCTTGAGGAGGTGGAATATCTATCTTCCTTTTCTCTCCCCTTGATTACGATTTTTAACGCTACTTTCTCTTGTGTTTCCTACATCTGATACGCATTTAGTTGTGAGATGTAGCTTTTGATTGACTATCTGACATATTTTGGGCAGGATACGTTACATTATTGTATTCGCTAAGGTTGCATCCTCTACGATAATACATCACTTGATGCGGGATAATATAATTCTGATTAGTTCTTTAAACGACCTGATTAGATATCACATAGCAATGCTTTGTCCACAACAGTTATCCATTTTGGAAACTAGGATTTTCAAATTTTGCAATTAATGCTGGCAAGGAAGACTTGTATATGTATTCTCTCTCTCTCTCTCTCTCTCTCTCTCTCTCTCTCTCTCTCTCTCTCTCTCTCTCTCTCGCCCCTTGTGTGTGTGTGTGTGTGTGTATTTATTTGTGTCATTTAATCTAAAAACTACCATAAGACATGTGGATAGTCTGAACCATTTATTACCAGTTGCAGCGGACATGGCATCCGTTAAAGCATTTAGGCCGAAGAATTATGAGACCCAATTCATAAATTCCCAAATGAATGTCGTTATAAGTGTCAGAGCAACTGACGTAAATACCTGACCTAAATTTGAGTTACGCCACACCATATGACCCAAGATCAATCGCCTGATATTCAGAGATTAAAATGCAAAAAGCTCACAAGGTCACAAATCTGGTAGCTAGCTCTGCCCATCTATTTTCTCTTGCGAGATACTTTATTTTCTCTGGTTTTCTCTCTCTGGCACTCGGCCTGACAAGTGACTCTGGTCTGTCCCACTCACAGCGAAGTCATAATATTTTAATAATTGTGATTTGACTTTCTATAAATGTTCTCTTCTTCAGTCAAGGGAGATTTTCTTCGGTGAATATCATGGATGATTGCAAGGACAGACCAAGGACATAGAACTGCTGCTCTCTCTCTCTCTCTCTCTCTCTCTCTCTCTCTCTCTCTCTCTCTCTCTCTCAAATTTCCCTTTGTAACTAGGAGGTTCCCCTGATTATAAGCCCCGAACCAAACGTACTCAGCCATTTAATTCAGAAACCGTGTACACGCTTCGTTTTAAAGAGCATTCCTTCAGGCGGTCTGCTGGTGCACATTTAATCCAATATAAATAGGATTTATCTCAGTGAAACGAACTGTAAAAGCTGTTTCTATCTCTCTTTCTTTCTCTCTCAGCTGTTGTTTTCTAGACGTCACTGCCTGTCTCACACTTCCTGGTCACTGTTCATTTTCTTCTTTTCGAGGGATTGGTCGACGCTGCCAAAATCCTCAAAGGGGACGACTGACGGAGGAATTGAAGCTTAGATGACTTTTAACAGCGGCTCTCTCGACTGTCTTCTTTTCTAACTATAGCACACACACACACACACACACACATATATATATATATATATATATATATATATATATATATATATATATATATATATAAAGATAAAATCCACGAAGGAGTCTGCTAAGTAAAGGACCTAGCGTCGAAAGGCCTCGCAGCACTCCAGTGTTTCCGTTTCCTTCGTGGATTTTATCTTTATTTATATATTTATCACGTTCCATATTTTCGTGATTCAGTTTACACACACACACACACACACACACACACACACACACATATATATATATATATATATATATATATATATATATATATATATATATATATATATATATATATATTCTATATAATCAAACGTGAGATTTACTCAGTCGCTTCATGCACTTGGCTACTATTACAAACCACTGTTATATAGAATTGATTCCTGTAATACTATATTAAGCATTTTAATACTAGGAAAAGAGAGAGAGAGAGAGAGAGAGAGAGAGAGAGAGAGAGAGAGGAGTAGTAGTAACAGCAGCAGTAGCAATGAGCGTAAAAACACAGCTAGCTAACTATTTACAAGTATAAATGAAGTTACATGTAACATACGATATCAGATTGAGTATTACAGAACTATTACATGATTTTAATACTCAGTGTGCAACTGTGAACAGTGATAGACAATTAACCTTGTAACAAAGATAAGAGATCTTATTTAATTAGCATTATTTTTTATACTCCCTACGATTCTCTTTCTTCATAAAGCAAAAAGATTTTCCAGTATCCATTCACAAGTGGCTGATGAATGAAATTTGAACAAATAACTACCTTATTATTGGAACGTTTGGAGAAGATCCTGAAATAAGGATAGGTTGTTTGAAGACTTCGATAAAGACTTGTGCTGTACTTGGTCTTAGAGGATAAACTTCATAGCTAGGAGTCCATATAATCAATTTCTTTTAAAACTCCTCCAAAAGATGGGAAATACTCATTATGAAAAAAATCGATTTATGAAGAAGCACTAGTACAAACTTTTGAAAAAAAAATCATTAGAAGTAGCTTTGAATTTAATTCTGGCACCTGTTCACATATCTCAAAATCTCCAACAAAGCAGGCATTGCTATTTAATATCTTTGTGAGCCGTTGTTACAATGCACTAAAAAATCATAAAGATTAAATTTTCCCTTGAAATTGGAGACGGTTAATTCATTAACCAATAGGGAAATTTGAACTAAGTTTGTGGGGGAACTTAGAAAAAATTGTAACAAACGCGTCACCAAAGCCCCATAGCCTAAAGGATGATCAGCACTTAAATCATCTCAATGGACGAATATCCAGATTTTTTAACAACAAATCTGGCAGTCGTGTGCAAACCCATTCCAATAGCTTTGGAAGCTCAAGTATGGCAGATGTGGAAAATGCATCAATAAACGCCCAGCCGGATAATATTCTATATATGTATAATCTTTGATTTTTCTGAGTTGCTGCTGAAGTTGCATGAAACCTTTATGCCACCGAAAATTTTTCAACAGACTGTTCTTGATTCAGTTTCTTTTGATTGGCTTACTGTCTCTCTCTCTCTCTCTCTCTCTCTCTCTCTCTCTCTCTCTCTCTCTCTCTCTCTCTCTCTCTCTCTCCAGCATATGTTATAAAAGGTCACCTTACCCCTTGATCATCTTGATGGCTGTGAGAAACTCAGTTATATTTTAAACCTCATAGATAAAGCTCTGTGACTCACGACCTAGTTAAACTATGACGAAGACAAAAAAAAGTCCTGGTGGTTACCTTTCAGAAACGTGGCTCAGAATATAGAGATTTCTCTTATCTAGAATCTTATCAGACCTTTCGCAATTAGTTGCAGCTTTTCAATGCAGGCTTTTACCTGATTCTACCCACTGTATTGTTTCCTGCTGTATCTGAGAAATTTGGCAGCACAGAAAATAAAAATATGAAAGCCCTCGGGCTGGTGCATCTGGCACCGGGAGAAACACCATTAACCAACCCTGCCTGCCCGTGTTTGGCACAAACCCTGGCACTAATTTTGGCACTGGATGCTTCCCCGGCCACCATTTTCGGTCATGCAGGAAACCTCTCATATAGTTTAGATGAAAAAGAAGTATGCGACCTCGTTCTTTTCCACAGAACCTTTTGATTTCTCGAGCTGAAGAGACTCGAGTTTTTCTTCTTCTTTTTTTTGTCTTTGTACCGACAGATGAATCTGTTGCAGTCATTTACTGCAGACAGTTAGTATTGAGCAGCGTCTGTCAAAGCTTATTAAAGGAGGAATGATAAACTATGCTGCGTGAGAATGACGTATTTGACCTACTTAAGCCAAAGATTCAGACAGCCGTGTTGGCTTGCTTCTATCTTTGTTTTTTTTTTTTACATCTCATAACTGAAATTTGAGACGTACCTCACAATACCAAAGATACATTTTTTTTCTGTCAGATCTCTCAGAAGATGAATAAAAGGGTTTAGGTGTATCATAGCAAAGAAAGTTAAAGATATTAAACCCCATGGATCCATGAAGGGCAAAGTGGGCTTTGAATGGCTCTCTTCATGCTACATGACCACTCCAACCGTAAACAGTTCAGCAGTCATACATCCGAACTGAAAGTGCTTTGCATCCAACGAGTAATGACAACAGTCATCAGGTTCGTCAACGGCAAGCTCATCAGAATGATCATTCCAATATGTTACTGATAAAGAAGAATGCCATCAGCCAGGAAGTGGTGCTCTTGTCAACGTCCCTCCTTCGTCACTTCGAGATTAATGTGAACTTCAGCGGGAGACGAAAATCGCCTCTTGGCTAAAAGTAGACTTCCTGAATGCTTGCTGTCAGAGCCTTCGACTATTTGCTCGGGTTTCGTTTTATTTCTGGATCTTCTTTCTGCACCAAGAATGTTACTCATCTTTCATTGTTTTATTATCATGCTACATTCTTGTGTGTTTGTGTAAGCGTCTTTCCACTGGCAGTTCGGTTGGGTAAACTTGAGTTTTGATGGATCATTTTCCTTTTTTCATTTATCATTTCTCGCCTTTCCCCATCCCCCTACCCCCTTTTTTTCTGCTGGTTCGTCTTCTAGATTCTCTCTCTCTCTCTCTCTCTCTCTCTCTCTCTCTCTCTCTCTCTCTCTCTCTCTCTCTCTCTCTCTCCCTGTCAGAAACTTTATTTCCCCGTGAACGTGTTTTCGCCTGTTCTTCCTTATCTAGGCGCAAGATCCTTACAGCCATAATATTTTATGTAAATTATAAATTAAGTAAACGTAAAAAACGTGAATTCATACGCATGGGAATACATCATATTTATAAAGATTTACGAATAAGCTTTACCGTAATGTCTAACATTCTTATCTATCATGGGACACACACACACACACACACACACACACACACACACATATATATATATATATATATATATATATATATATATATATATATATATATATACCCATATATATATGTGTGTGCATGTATATATATACATATGTATATATGTACATATATACATATGTTTATATGTATATATGTATATATATGTACATATATATATATATTGTATATATACTATATATATATATATAAAACGAACCGGAATTCCAACCAAAGTGTTTGCAAGATGAAATACCTGTTGCTCAAGTGTCCGAACCAAAGAAGCCAAGACATACCGGAGAGCCTTTATCAGATCTATTAAAATCATCTCATTCTATAAGATTTACAGCTGCTTATAAAAACGGTGTGAAACAATCATGGTTTGTTGCATTGTGTAGGCAGCCAGGTCTCTTCTTTTCTCATCCAGGCTCTCTTCTCCTCGTCTACCTTATCCCTCACTCTCGTCTTCTCTCTCCGAGGTGCCACTCCTGGCGTCTCTATTTATAAATAGCCGGTTAATTGCATATGCTGACGCGACTTGTCATTCACGGACCAGTAACATGATACTCGTGGCTAATGCGATCTCGACGTGTACTTCATAAAACGAATCAACACGTCTGGGTTTCATAAAGCAAAACCTGCTAATGGCATAAGATCAGAGGCGTATGAAGCGGTAATGCACTTTGCAAATACTTTGATTTCATCATCTCTCTATGATAAAATGCAATGAGCGTTCGTTTATATTTTTAAGCGTACGACCTATAGTCTACGGGTAATAAACTCCACGTTTAGAATTACCGTCGTCCAGCGCCGGCCCAGTTTATTCTATCTCAAGACGGAATAACATAGTCTTGGTCTACCTTATCATATAAACGTGCAGAATGAAGATACTTGGTCAGACATTCCTATGGGTGGTATGTAACGTTCTTTCGCGGTCTGACTTGCCATCTAAACACTTTTGTTTTGCCGTCATATTTGACTGTAACAATAATAATAATTGTTATTATTAAACACGCCGCAAAGGTGGATACATACCGGGTTTAAACTCTTGGGGATCACTATCTAGGAAAGATCTCTTATTTCTAACGCTCCTTGAAAATACGGAACCATCCTGGAGCCAAGTCTCCGCGTGTCATTAGGAATGTGACTATTCCTGCTGCAAAATAAATAAACTTGTCTTTTAAGACTGTCCCACATGCTTTTGGTTTCAAAGCTCCGAACTTTCGAAGCGACTGTGTTCGAACCAGTTGTGCCACATGGCTTTGAGCTTGATACAAAGCTGACATGTCACTTCACTCCAGCCGGATATTTATAGACGTTGCCACGGCTTGTTTACTTTTCTTGGAAGCAAATGTTGTTCACCTACTTCCGTTCCTTGCCAGAATGAAATTGTATTGAAGGATGATGTAAAAGATTCTTGCTTTCACATGTGAGATCAAGAGTGAACCATTGACATATATATATATATATATATATATATATATATATATATATATATATATATATATATATATATATATATATATATATATATATATATGTGTGTGTGTGTGTGTGTTGTATTTGTGTTTGTATGTAATATACTTTCTATTTGTAAAATATATCAATGTCTTCGTTAATCCATTTATCCCTGCATTTCCTTCAACGCATCTGCGAAATTTTTGTAACCTTACAGGAGAATATTCTCAGCTGGGCATGTGCCGAAATAGATGCTGTGTTGGACCATGGCACTGATAACAGTCATTTTGGAAGTTAGCAAATGCCTAGATACTAATAATTATTATAACAATTAGAAAAAGAATAAGACTCTGGAATCTTTAATCCGTTCTCGTAGGGGGTATTGGCTAGTATTTACTGTCGCTAGAAAACAAGGTTACAAAAAAAGTTATTCTGCTGTTTGATAAAATATATTTTCGCCAAATGATCATTTCTAGCTAATTTATTTGTTCGTTGACACGTGAGACGTTTTTAACCAAATGTACTTAGCTGGTTTGTTTGAGAAAATATCACTTATAACAGTTTTGTTAAGGTTTACAACAATTTGTCTATAAATATGTTGAACATCAGTGGAAAAACATCACTATTAGTCCAGCTCTAACAGATGTTGTCCCTTTTTTCGCATTACAGAAAAGAGAGCTCATTGTTTTTGTTTAAGGAATTGTTATTGGGCAACACTGAATTCCAAAGAGCTGATAATTTATAGACAGGATTCAGCCAAATTTACTCATACCTTTAAGTTAGATTGATCCGTATTAATAAAATTTTTGGTTGCTCTCGTTTCTTTAAAAATGAAATAAGATTGCTGAGGTGGATCCTGTGGACAACTTTCCAAGGGTATTCTTAACATCACTGACGTATCCTGAACGTTACAAGAAAGTGAGTCGGAATAAACACGAAAATGAATAACCACTAATATCAACAGCACCTGTTGGATCCCAGCGTAGGATTGGGTCTAGCATTTCATATAATCCGCACAATATTTCTTTCATCGCGGAACGTAACCAAAACCAAGCACTCAATCAGTAACATTAGTATTCCATCTGCTTCCCGCTTTCTGTTGTTCTAATGTCACGAGGTGAGTTCATATGACGCTCATTGTATCAGTGTGTTCATTCATCAGTCCTTCGTCAAGAGAGCAAGTCGTAGAGCTTAACACCTCTCAGCAGAACAGGTAACATTCAACTCACCAGATCTGCCTTGCAGAAGGAGCTGATCTCTGTAACAAATATTATGTCCATCAAATGTTCATTTGTGTTCAACTGAGGCACAGGCTACATCCCACAGACGTGATGTAGTAGGTGGAACTCCCTGGAAACTTGGCTACCATACAGGCGTGGCCTGTGTCTCAAATGCAGATGAAAACATTTTCTCTCTTCTTCTTCCATTCTTTTGTAAATATATTTTCTACAATTTTGGTCATTATCAAAGTGATCATCCTCTGAAAGTGAGATTCTTAATCCTTCCAACCCTAAAGGGTTATATTTTTCCTTCTTTTCTGATGCTATATACCGTGTACCATATGAGATGATTTAAACATAACATTCCAATGGATCATCAAATTGTTAAATGACCACAATTTCTCTGCGAATTTAGATGTTTTATAGATTCTTTTTCCTAGTTAAATTAAGTGCTTTGGTATCAAGGAGGAAAACGCACTTACTAAGCCACTGACAAACAGCTGGACTAATGATATCAACTTTCATGTTTGCAATTCACCTCTTAGGAAATTCCCAGTGTAACAGATAGCAAGAGGTAATACTTGAAGCCCTTCATTTTCCTCGTAGATAGCTGCAAAAACAAAAGCAAAAGCAAAAAGAACAGCAAGCAAAATAACTCATGTGAAATGCATCATACTAAAATGTAACATGTAAAATGTAACCATGAAATATCTTGTATACCTGAGAAATACCTGAACGATATCTTATAGAAAAAAGGAAATAATTCAAGAAAGTCTTTGGGATATAAAGAAGTCTTAATAATTTTATTTCTCATAGGCAAATATTCTCTAAAAAGGAGATATGTTAGTGAGCCAATGAAGTATCAATGTGGTATTGTTCTTGCAGGAAGACTATTGCGGCTTCATGCCCTACACCCCAAAGGTAGCAGCTGCGAGGGTCCGGATCTAAGGGGATGGGAGATCCCCCTCCTGCCCCCCTCCAATCCCCTCACCAACCCCCATTTTCTCCCCCCCCCCATAATTCACACGTGATCAGAGAAAATTTGCCCACATTATTTTTAGTAAAACATGTTCAGCAGTGAAATTGGCTCCTTCGTGGTGATGCGAATGTAAAGCTTTTATATATATTTATGCCTTTAATTTAGACGACTAAGAATTTTATTCTTATAGTTACGCAATTGTTAATAATAAGGTAAAATTTTAAAAAGTGTATATGTGTATAGGCTTAGAAATATTGCGACTGGACAGAGACTTTGCAAGGGCATGACTGATTCGTAACATGAAAGTAATGCAAATGAAAAGAAATCAATCATTTCAAATCTTTAAGTAATAAAAAAAAAGGCTGAAGGCCTTAGGCTGTGTCCTTCGGACATTTCCCAAAAGGCGACATGACCTCATGAATCCTGGTCGGGGGTGTCCAAAGGTCACACGTGACCTTAACTTCCGTCCCCTGCAGTGTCTCCAATCCTTCGTGTCGGTTCATATTTATAATCTTAGAATTCTAATTGTAGGTTTCTCGTTCTATTTATTTTTTTCTGGTTTCTACTGATGCTTCATTGCGCTATTCATTAACTGAAGAACCCCTTAACGCTTCCTCTTGACTATGTGCGGTGCTAATTCTCGTACTGGATATCTTTTAACCATGATCTCAGTGACTAGCCGTTGAATGCTTCGACGTCCAACAAACGGATAACATTTTTGTTATGTATAACACATTTTGTTTATCTTAACGTTTTACTCTTTCGTTTCGCTTCTTTATTTTCACTTTTTTTTTTGTCTGTGCTTTCGTTGGCCCCTTCGGCAACATCATACGTTCTTGCTGACATTCTCGCGTGTTGCTTCTCTTCCCAGTAATGCCAGCTGTTTAAGAGTGAGCTTGCATACTTCGCCTTCAATTTCAAGTAGTTATTGAATGGAAATCTTCGTGCTATCAATCTACCCGAATGCTGCTGTTGATGGCACTGTCGGCATTCAAGAATAGATCATTTCTTGAATTTACTGCGATGAGACTGTGCTTTGAAATTCTTTATTTCGCCATGAAAATGATCCCAGAGTTGTGAGCACAGTTTTCATTACTACATGTCCTCCTTCTCAATAGACTGCATCCTTTCCTGTTCAAGTAGATAAAATGTTTCGATCCCCCATAATAGCTCATGTCGTACCTTAGCGTTCCAGTAGTAATGCTGATTCTACCCTAAAGTAGTAGCCTATTTCTCCTCCCCAAATTCCCCCTGGGTGTGTTTGGAGCGGCCTCGGACCACCATCCCAAGGGTGATGCTATGTGTCGGACTATGGGAATCGACACGGCTGGCCTCTTGGCTCCTCACAGCCTTGTGAGTTGTGAATTCAGTGTGTTAACAGTTGCCTTTTGCTTTGTGCTGCTGGACCCGTTTTGGCCGCTCGTTCCTTCTGAGAAACATCACTTGCACGACCCTCTCTGCCAAACGCCCCACCCAATCCTATCCAGCGTCCGTTAAGAGAACCGCTGATGTTAAGAACAGGAGAACCATGACCTCCTTGCTTCGTGTTGTTTGTTTGGTCAGTCATTGAGGTTCAAGAGACACACGCTTATAGTTTTTCCTGTCATCTGACATCTGTGACCCGTTAACTTTAACGCTACAACTTTCAGGGATGACTTTGAGAGCATGTATGTGATCGTACCTTAATTTCTTTAGACTTCAGGTCTTACTAATTCATATAATTCTAACATTTCTTTACCGCTTTTTAAAGCAGACTGCACTGCAAAGTCCATGCGTCACTGCATGTTCGTGGTGTCTTTCTGAATCAGTAATCCGAACCTTTCCTATTAATTCTTCCCTTGAACATTTAGTTTCTGATGAATCATGGAGCCCCTGGAATGATTTTAGCATAATCTAAAGCAAGTGCTTGTTTGCTACATTAGACAAAGCTGGTCTGTATTTTTTTCCGCTTTTTTCCTACTATGGTTTGCCCACTAATGCAGGCGAAAGAACAACTTACACTTTTATATCCATTTGTTTGCTCTATAAAATTAGGCGATACCTAATGATGCTTCTTTACAGGATGAATCTGTACTATTTCCATTAAAAAATGCTTCTGTCTTAGGTTAATTAGGCTGATAGAGCGTAGGTCTGCATTTTAGTTTTGTATATTAAGCGTCTGTTCTTAGTATAACAGATACTCTACAATCCATGTCAACGTTGGTTCACTGGTTCGAAGATTCTCTCTCTCTCTCTCTCTCTCTCTCTCTCTCTCTCTCTCTCTCTCTCTCTCTCTCTCTCTCTCTTCCAATTACCGTCTATAAAAAAATTTCTTAGAGGTTACCTGTTGGTGAAGTTAACACAAAAATATCACAATCATTAGTAAGTTGTGAATATATTCGACTTGGTATACAGCATATACATGGAAATGGCACTTTGCAAGTGACTCACATTCACACCTGAATCCTTCTTTTGTATTTTAGACCGACTGCATGACATCCTTTCCTTTGAGAGTTGATGATTTATACTACAGGATTGTACTACAATTATCCGGCTTTACGTCGGTTTTCCACCGCATCTGACCTCCTTTCCCTGTTGCAGGAGACCCAGAACATGGCACCATCCGCGCTGGCAGCAACCAGACCACTTCCACCCCCCAGGGGCACTTCCCCACAGCCCAGTGCCATAGCAGACTTCTTCGAGCCCCGCCCAGTCTCCAACCCAACGGACTTTGAACGAGCTGCCGATGACATTATTGCTAACTTCCGTGCCAGGCACGGCGTTGGTCTAGATGTAAGTATGTCGTGCGTGTGCTGTATGGCGGAAGGTTGCGAGAGAAATCAGATATGGTTTTGATATAGTCAAGGAAGAGACATGTTACCTAGGTACAAATATACAAGACGGATATCGTGAAATAAATCGAAAGGTTCATGTGTGATTGTGCACACCTTATAGTTCACACACATATTTTATATATATACATACACACACACACACACACACATAATATATATATATATATATATATATATATATATATATATATATATATATATATATATATATATATATATATATATATATATATATAAATTTGTGTGTGTGAGTGTGATGTATGTACATTTGAGTCTGGCACAACAACATATAGCTTTTGTGACACAGGACAGGATTTCTAGTTCTCAGCTTTTTTAAAAAACTGTATACGCGTTGAAGAGGAGTAACAGGACGTGTAAGTATACGAGTATATACAAATAATATATATTCCTAATGCATATTTTTTCACTAGTAGCCTCCTTCCCCCTTTAGAGAGGGTGACGCGAGTTTGTTCGTGTATTTGTGTGTGTGCTTGCAAGGATGAAAATGTGAAAAAGGAAGCAGACAAAAGGAGAACAAGCAAATGGCGAGACAGGTAGGAAGCAGAAGAATGGAAATCGCGTGAAAGAAAGTTAGCTATGCAGCCTTGAATGCAGCCTTTCTCCAAAGAGGTGTGAACTTGTATCAGTTTTTTCGCATTTCCTATACCTAGGCTAATGTTTCTCAACTGCTATGCTCTTTCAAGAGTTGGGTCAATGTTTTTCTCTCTTGACAGTTATGAAGAGCTGAACCTGTTTTCAAAGTTCACATGCCAGAAATGACAGCGTTTACTTTTTTTTAATGAAGGTTTATCTCATGTGCATGTACTGTACATGTACTTGCCATTGTACATGACGACTTTCTACGCTTGTCACCTTAAAACAGTTTCATCTCTTTTGATCAACTATAGCAATATATATATAAGAGCCTTTTCTTATTTGATTCAAACTATAAAATCTCGTAAAATTATTTGATGTCTAATTATTCCTTTATTATGGATAACATCTGAAACTATCCGTTTAATGAAACTCATAAATCCTGTGAAAGTCCGATTCTACAGGATTTTATAGTTTGAATGAAGAATTCTTTCCAGTCCAGGGAAGCCATACAGCGATTGGACGACACCTATGGTAAATACTCCAGCAGCTTGAGGCGCGAGGTATATTGGATACAGTTCAATAAATGACAAAACAAAACAGACATTTGCTCATTTTTAATTTCTATAGTCGTTAGCAATGGCTGATGGCAGTGTTCTTTGTATCAAATGAAAGCAAACACATTTCATAAAGTTACCTACGGCAATTGTCGTAGGTTTATACTCAAGGAAATAAAAGACGAGCTACGTGTTGATTTCGATGTGATTATCTGATGACAAAACAAAGAACACTCCAAAGTCGACTGCCAGCCTCTAACGGTGCTTCATTTTCTTTTATCTTTTTTAGTCTATTTATTATGGCAACATTTCTTAATTTTCCCTCACGGCTAAAGTGCTGATAAGCAGTACAAAGACAGCTGCGGTACGAAACCAGCTAGGCCTATTAATCAGCTTGGCAGGCATTTCCAATACAGAGGTCTAGGATCAAGGAGACATTTGACAGAACGAAAATATCCTCGAGTTTGAACGATCCTCATTGGAAATAACGTGGCAGATTCTCCTTTGCATCATAGAATGAGTTAATTGATTCTGCTGTAATCTATCCACTTACACTTCTGTAGGGATGTCCTTGCTGCAAAAGGCTTCGAAAGAGTGACCACCTAACTTTCCCACTTAAAATTAAAACGACTCGTTCGCATGTGACCCTTTTCATTTCGATAGCGATTATGATGAAGTTGTATGAAGAACACCAAACAGTGACCTATGCGTAAATGAAACTACGCTCAAAGAATGCATTGTCTGTTAAACAAACCTCAGTAGAAGCTTGTTGCAAGAATGCAAAACCATTGCATGGTTCTCCTTCCGCATTCTTCTTGAAATAAACAGTACTCTACATTTTCGTTGATCTAGATAAAACCTTCAAGGTTAATGCCTCTTTATCTGACTAACATTCAGATTTGCTTTTATACCACACAATTAAAATGATTTTTTCTGTTGTGTTCTTTTACAGATAAAGTCCAACAAACACCTGTGACCAGGGCCGCTTTACATCTCCCGCGGTGTTGACATTCTGCAGAAAATAAAAATGCCTTTTTTTAGAGATCATTCTGACTTTCTTACCTGTACAGGTCACGTAATGTCCCTCTGTCCTCGTCTAGACCCACAAAAGTTTCTAGTCGTGAATGCGCGCCTTTTATCCAACGCCTTCCTTTGTGAATGATCTATTGTCCGTGTCAGCCATCTGATCCTAGGCCTGTTTGTATGAAGGATCTCTGTGTTCTATGAATGTAAATTCATTTCTCTGTGACTGAACTTGTGCTACTTATTCGGTTGATAATCCCTTTCATTACAGAAACTATTATGGCGTTCATAAATCCACCTCAGACTCATTTGCATGTAAGTTCTTTTATTTGAACTGAAAGAGAAAGGTGTACAAAAACAAAGATATCTTTTTTTTCGCCTTCTCCTCCTCCTCCTTCTCTTCCGCTCGACGGCTGCAAAAAAAAGATCTCTGCTTTTGCATCGAAGCGATTCTTCTCTTATTGTAATCAAGCACTCATGCTAATCTGTCAAGAATGACTAAGTTTTTTCATATTTTCACGAGTTCACTTTGCAGGGCTACTTGTAGATTAGAGACGTGAGCTTTGCGCATCCATGGACAATTAGTACCAAACTGAAGGAACTTAATCATCCTTGACAAACAAATTAAGTGCAATTCTAATTCTCATGATATTTTTTCTTTTAACTTGTTTCAGCTTTAGCTATGCACACCGCTCGTTCAAAACAGTAAAGCTTTAGTAAGTGTGCATGCACTCAGAATAATTTTTCCCTTCCCTTAGCTAATCACAAACTCCCAAAATAAAGAAAAACAAGCTCTTTACAGTAGACTCCTTTAAAGATTAACCCAGGCAATGGCCAGGGTACAAGAATCCATAACACCCAAAGCTGAAGAGTAAAAGCTCTTGAGAGTTCAAATTCCACGTAGTCCCAGGTGCGCAGAGGGTAGATAGAATACAAAGGAGCAATCACATAGAACCTGGAGTCTTCCAGCAGCTGGTAAGACTATCAGTTAGGTTTCGTTGTAAGGTGTAATAGGCTATTTGGAAAGGAGAATATGTAGCATCCAGCAACCATGGTGGCCTGTTTGAGTTAGTTCTACAGGAAACAGATTTAGGGAGAGAGAAATAGTTAGTCCCTCATTGGAT
This sequence comes from Macrobrachium rosenbergii, assembly GCF_040412425.1. Classification (NCBI taxonomy): domain Eukaryota; kingdom Metazoa; phylum Arthropoda; class Malacostraca; order Decapoda; family Palaemonidae; genus Macrobrachium; species Macrobrachium rosenbergii. The sequence continues at coordinate 26,525,571 of NC_089749.1, forward strand.
ATCAACAGGCTTCAGTCTCGTCAGCAGCTGCAACAGCCGGTGATACGAAGGCCGCGTTGACTTCGACTCGTACCACTCTAAGCGCCCTGGAATCAACCGCCGCAGCGGAGGAAGAAACGGCGCAGACCTCCAGCTCTTCGAGGGTACGTTTGTCTCCTGCATTGGGGACATGAGGATAGTGCCCTTTGTATTATTTACTCCCTAAGGAGCCCAAGCGTCTATTTTGTAGAAGTATAGTTTGATGGCGACCGGACATCAGGGTCAAGTTCTCTTGTCCTCTAGTGTGCTTTTGTAGTGAGACTACACTCTTCTGTTTATATCATATCTCGATCACTTTATGTTGTACAGTGTCGCAGACTGTCATTTGTTTTATCACCGTTGATTTTGTTCTTCAAGTATTTTTGCATTCAGTTGGGCTTTAGAGCGCAGTCTTTTAGTCCCGTTGAGAAGTAACTTTAGCATGGTTCTAGAGTATCAGTACATCAGAGCAAAATTGTGACTCACGCTCTAGGTGTCGAGTGGTTTTGTTCTTTTTATTTCCACAAATTTTAGGTCCTCTGTATCTTTATCTGTAATATCCACTTACAGAAATATACTTTGATATATGTGCATTATACACTCGTATACATAAATTTACTGAGTATCTTTACAGTGTAGAGAGCGATCTACAATACGCAAAAATTAGGAGTGGTCACTGGACAAATAACTGAGCAAGTTATTCACAGTGAGAGCGAGAAAAAAAAGTTTATGGTAAATTACTGTTTTAGAGATTAAGTGGTGACAAAATTCAAATGAAAGGAATGATGGATTCTGAAAAGAATGCAAGGGAGAGACAGAACAAATTAAAATCAAATAAAGTGTAAAGGATGCCTGAGGGTTTTGAGATGGTTAGGTCATGTGAAGTGAGAAAATGGACAAAGAACGTTGCATAAAAGATGTCTGAGGATCTTGAGTGGAAAAAAGACCAACAGGAGCAAGCTTAGTTGACATAATAGAAATGTTTAATAGTAGTTGTTTCAAGCTATCAAAAAGCAAGAAAGGGAATGCAACTTATAGAAGACTTGTGCAAAGTTATGAAGTGTTTTTGAATTTGAAATGTTGCGTACAGATTATCTGCGTTTGATACCTCGCCCAATGAAGCAAACATATTGTCCTCTTGCTCAGGTGTCGTTCTACTGTAGGAAGGAAGCTTTTTTTTTATTTTTGACAAAAAATATTTTATCTTTGGTTTGTTTGTATGCCTGTGAATGTGCTTGAGGTGTGAATATAACCAGCATACCGAAATGCATCCAAAGTTTAATGATACAGTTGTAGGGACTATAGGCTACGTAAAGATGACAGCTTGAATTGGTATTTTTCAGATAAGTGTGACTTTAGGATTGGCAGTGGAAGCGAATAGTTTATGAATAAAAACTTGCCCATTTTGACATTTTTGTTCTGTGATGGGCTACAGAAATCAAATATCAGTATCGCATCCCCAAATGCCACGTTAATGTTAGAAAGAAAAATAACTTTTCGAGAGGGTGGTTTCATTAATGGTTTTCCCATTCACGTTCTCCTCTGCTCTTATAACTGCATTCTTTCAGAAACACCCGACAGAAAAGCTTATTTTTTGAAGAGCATTAACTTAACTGGAGCAAAGAGACATTTTAAAAATGGCTCTTAGAAGTCGTTATGGATTCTGCCACGAAGAAAAAAATTTTCTTATTTTTTGTTACAATTTTACTCTTATTTTTTACTTATGAGTTTTGCTTCCTTTTGTTTTCTTACAATTGTTGTTTCACATTGATGAATGCCTTAGTCCACGAGACAAACATGCAAAACAGCTTTCATTTTTTGCTAATTGCCTGATTAACAAGTCAAACTAACTTGGATTGCTCTTAACTGAGATATACTTCCCTTTCGCTGTTTATCTGTCTGCTCTCGATGTTTACGTCTTCTTTTTTTTTATTTTATGCTTTTCGTTGTGTTTTTCTTTTAATTTCAGTTGCCTAACTTATACCTGTCCTGGGGTTACATGGGAGGAAAAGGAGTTCGGCCCCACTTTGCTTCTGCCATGTGTTAGGAGGCGCAGGTGAAGGGCAAATTCGTAGGAACAATTTAAAACAGTCCTTCTCTTATCTTCAGAAGACTTCAAGCTCTGTCGCTCCTCACTAAATTGCCTGGTTAAACGTTTCTGGTGTTCTTCTCATTCACGCCTCAGAGGCATAAACAGATCATAAATGTAATCCGTATAATATGAGAGTTAACCAGATAAATATTCACTGTTCTTTATGCGTTGTTTTTTGGGGAGGATTAAAATTCACAATCACGTTTTGTTTACAAAGAATTATAACTATTTCTGTGAAGTTTCACGTTTCAACTTCTTATGGTATTCATTCGTAGCTTAAACATTAAAACTGCGATAGATGCTTAACATGCAGACATGCACAAACCATTTATCATAGTCGGTTCAAATCCCGTCGTTATCTTTATTCATGCGTGCGTTTTACTTTTTCCTTTCGCGTTTAGCATGACAATGGCCATATTTTTTGTACTTATGCTATCTCATAATAAGCTATAATACTGCAAAATTTCCTGAATAAAATTCTCTACGTTATTTTTATTAAACGAATGAGTTTGTTGACTGCTTGTGCAAACTGGTTACCATATGCGTAGTTATACCCATGGACACCTGTACACAGTCCTGGAAATATAATAATTCTGCGTCGAAATACGAAATGGAATGATGCATCATTCCCAGCACGACCACAAACATTAATGATTATGTACTAACGTGGTATTTGAAAATAATACGACAGACTGCATTTATACCTTATTTTCTTGCTTCTCTTGTACTGCTAATGATTAAAAGTAATATCCGTATTAAAACTGACGGTGAAGCTTTACTGGATAAAACAGGAGTTTTTTGCGTTTCACCCAAATTGAATTTGAAGCCCCGGTATTCCTAGAATTAGAAATTATGCAACTCAAACTCTTCACGATGAATTCTGATTATACCTATGATCTATCCCTCCCGAGAATGCCATGTAAACTTCAAGATAAAAGTTCAAATGATTTGCCGAGTTCCTTTTCTAGTTTTAATTAGATATAGTTAAACCATCTTGAGAATAATTGATCTGGCCCTACAGGTACAAGTACCCGGTATTAATCCGGTATGTATCCACCTACGCGTCACCTCTGAGGTGCTAGTACTAAACATGGCGGAAGCTCAATGGGACGCCGTGTTTAGTACTAGCCCCTCGGGGATCAAAGTATTATGTACACTCATTTCTATATATTAATAAACGATATCTTTGATCCCCGAGGGGTTAGTACTAAACACGGCGTCCCACTGAGCTTCCGCCATGTTTAGTACTAGCACCTCGGAAGTGACGCAGAGGTGGATACATACCGGGTTAATACCCAAGTACCCACGGTTCTCGGGTAATGTCTGGTTGTCTTTGGCAAAGAAACTGTCACGTGTAATGAACTCGATTACTAAAATATATTGGATTCCTCTCTGAATTCTTATGAATGGTATTTATGGTAAAAATGTGAAGCGTAGAAGAATTAAATTTATGTAATTTTTGCGAAATGCCGTCAAAAGTATCTATGAATATTACTTCATTACAATGGACCGTTTTCAAGCAGAAGTTTCATGTTAGGGGTTGTTTTAATAAACAGTGAAAGATGTAATCAAAGTATCAACATAAACACGGGATTGTCATTATTCTCTGTATCTACCAACATTTTGATCCATTGTTTTAGTGCTTAATCGAGGGTAGGTCATAAGATTTAAAAAAAAAAATGTGGTCAACAACACAAAGCTTTCTAGAATCTAAAATCCCTGTATCTTTTCCGAAAACCGTCTCCTAAACTAATCTTCTCTTTGATGGAGCAATGAATACTAAAACTTCTCACATTACATAAGAAGTGGTCTTCAATTGGTCGAATACTTTCCATTATTCAGATTCAACTTTTCTCGGGTTGAATTTCGTCTTCATATCTTTCCCTTTCTTGTTGTGTTCGGGCCCAGGCTGGCGTTATGTTGCCAGTTCCAGCGGCCCTTGCACTTGCAAAATCATCGCGAAAACCAACGCTGAGATTTTAGAAATTTTCTGTTATAGATTATTAACCTGCACACGAACACCGATTAATGCAATATGCAATTATTGCTGGGTATACCCCTAACCGCCACTTGCATTTAGCACATTAATCTTATAAACATTAATATCCTCGGAGATAAAAAAAAAAAAAAAAAAATAAGATAATCCTGTCGACAGGTGCATTTTGTCCCTAGGTAGATCTGCTTTTATTTTTACTTACCCGCATGTGAATCATTGGGGGTGACTAACCTTTTCTTTCTTTTTATTTCTTTAACACTCTGATCCAAAGGACACTATTTATAAAACACTAATACCTGTTGAAAATGTCAAGAACCTAAATCGTTTTAATTGAATCTCATATTGGCTAATAATAGTCATATTACCGCTTGTTTATACTTGAGATATTCATAAATGAACGTATTCTCGTATTAACCTCCAATATTCAGGGCCTTCTGTCATCTGCAGGTAAGGAGGATGCTGAGGAACGCCGTTGCTGACTTCTAAATTGACGACCGCCTGAACAGGAAAAACCGATGAAACCTCGAAAGAACAAAGCGATAAGTCAAATCTCCATATACCAGCCATTCCATCCACACACGCTTTTGCCATCCCGTGTTCAAGCGATGGACTCCAGGCAGAAGGAAACGACGGAAACTGAAGATCAGTGACCTGAAGCCATCCACAGTAGAGTGAAAATCAAAGATAATTAAAAGCTAAAGAGGGCGACCATCTCAAAGAAAACGGACATAGAAAACGAAGAAGGAAAAGGACTAGGCCTAATATATAAATGAGATCGAGTGTGAAAAAATACTATCAACACGTATGAAATATATAAATAACCCTCTTATGCTTACATGGGACATTTCTTCCTTTTGTTATGATCTTAATAAAAAAAAAAACTGCAAAGTGGCGATTCCTCCTCTCGAAGGAGATTTCAAAGATGAAAATATGAAAATGATCTCTGAAGTACAACGTAGACGAGAGATAGAATAATGGTGGAGAATCAAATCCAAGGCGTCCTAAGAATAAAAACAACAACAGGTCGATATTTTTCTTCATAGACGTAACAAAAACATGGAAACCGGAAATTCTACTTTTGCTGCACGAGGGTGTTGGCCCTATTCCCGAAAATAATTCGGCTAGGAGCATATCGCCTGAGGTCACCAGCTTCATCCAAAACCAACATGGCTTCCAGCTTTGTTACCTTTATAAGAAAAAAAGTAAACAACAGTTTTCTATCCAAGACAAGTAGCGAGTCTTGTCGACTTAAGGGATTGTGTTTGTGTCCTATCTCTTCTTACTTCTTACATTGGAATTTCTTATTTTCATTGAGTACCCCTGAAATTTTTTTTCTTTTGATGTATGTTGTTCTTATTTATGGTATGATAATTTATATCTATCTACGTGCATTTTGTATATAATATTGGCAACCAGTTGCCTAACCAAAGGCATCAGGTTTAACAAAAGCACTATAGAGGAGCCAGGGTCCTTTTGGACTTCGGTTAATAAGAACTCAACCCCAGCTGGCTCTCGAAAATTACCTTTGTTTTCATGGAAGAATTTTAGCTGTTGACGTAAATTACTGTCACAAAATGTTTTAGGAGTTACGCTGTGTTGTTTCTTCACTGCGAATAAATGATACAGATACGAGGTGTTTCTTTCACCCTATGTGAGAAGCAGTACTTAATATTTGGAAATTTCAGTCATGAAACTCACTAATTCTGTGCAATTTAAGCATTGCAATGGAGGAATTCTAAACAAATCTGGAAATATAAATTCTCTCGTATAGTGGGATTTCTAAGTAAATAAGCAGAAACAGACACTTTAAGACTTATTTTAGAAAACTATTTCCATTTAAGAATATAGCAATTAACTGTTGTTACACAGACTGCTCAGCTGTCGAAAGTTCATAGATTTAAGTAATTCAGTAATATACTTCATGAAAGTTGAAAAGAATGTTGATATTATCCCTAAATCATAACGAATCCAATATCATTTCCTTCCGGTTTAGTATTTTCCCCTTCGTTGTTAAACGTTACATTATGTACATACAATATTTTCATGAACTTGATAGTTTCGGATGTAACTGGGTAGTTTTCCTGCCTATGAGTGTAGAATTTCGTCACCTTTATCGAAATCATTTTTTTTGAGAGGTTAAAACCGTTGAAGTCATGTGACTTATACAAGATAATGATGATTATCGAAATATCAGCCTCTGCTTGGGTGGCAACTAAACTTTACAACTGCCAATTAGTTTTAAGTTAGTGGCGTGGTTCAACGATACGACGACGGTTGACGACCTGCGTCCAGACATACCTTAGTAGTTCCTCGTTGGACGGGACGGAATAGTTCTCGCTAGCACTCTGCTGGGCCCGCGTTCGAGTCTCCGGCCGGCCAATGAAGCATTAGAGGAATTTATTTCCGGGGATAGAAATTCATTTCTCGGTATAATGTGGTTCCGATTCCAATAAGCTGCAGGTCCCGTTCCTAGGTAACCAATTGGTTCTTAGCCACGTAAAATAAGTCTAATCCTTCGGGCCAGCCCTAGGAGAGCTGTTAACCAGCTCAGTGGTCTGGTTAAACTAAGGTATACTTACTTTAGATACCGAACTGTGGTCACCTTTTCAAGTGTCGTGAGCAGAATGTCATTGCCCTGATGACCCAAATCCTGACTAGTTGACATTCACGCAAGATATAGGAGATGCTGAAAGACTACGAAAGAACGTGCACTACATTTGGATGTCCTAATACTAAGTGACGTGCAACTACCAGTGAGAAGTGCTGGGTGTAAAGAAATTAAATTACAAAGATGGATTGTGTTCAGTAATAAGGAGTTATAAATCAGGTTAGTTATTCCCAAACGATTTTACGTTTTTTTTTTTGTTTTTGTTTTGTACATGTTTCCCGTGAATCATGCAATCAATTGAATTGGGTTACTGCCATTGCACGTAATAAAATGAGGGCATGTTTGTCATTTCAGATTTTTTAAGGTGACCATGTCAGTTTATATATTCATTTTACTGGTCTACGTCTGCAATTGTAAGAAATTAGAGTTCCACAATAACAATTTCCTTCTCGATTCATAACCTTGACAACTGTTGTTAGCTTGTTACAGCCTAGTCAGCCTAGAAAAAAAGTATCAAATTTTCTTTTTGTTATGGGGATGAAATTCCCCTGATAATGATTTAATCGGGTTGACATCTTGCTAGGCTCGGATCGTCAGCGCGTTTACTCCTGAAATAATCATCTCACTGAAATCAACAATTACTTCGCGATTGTACAGAGAAATACGTGCCAGTTGGCGTAAAAAAAAATAAATGAAATTATGGAACTAAGAATTTTGCTTCAAGCGTCTGTCTATAATCATAAAATCCGAGTGGATCTTTCTTGTTTGTCCGGGTTAGGTAGGGGATTGGGAGGGTAGGGGAGACATGACAATCCACCCTCCGCCTGCAAACCTGTTTGTCCGCCCCGGTAGGGGTGGGGTAGGTAGGGGATTGGGAGGGTAGGGGAGACATGACATATCCACCCTCCGCCTGCAAACCTGTTTGTCCGCCCCGGTAGGGGTGGGGTAGGTAAGGGAGCGGGAGGGTAGGGGAGACATGACACATCCACCCTCCTCCTGCAAGCCTGTTTGTCCACCCAGGTGGGGCCGGTTACGTAGGGGATTGGGAAAGTAGGGAGACATGATGGGCAGTGCCAGGTTCCAGCGCAGCATAGCGCATGCCACCAAGCTCTTTATATTATAAGTATTAGGATTCACCTTCAACAGGTCCAAAAATCAATTTAATGTATAAGTATCTGAAACTTCTTAGAAAAGGTAGGAGATAATGCATATACCAGGACAATAATGAAAGAAATAAAAAATAAACATAACAAAAACAAAATATCACAGATTCACAGAATATTCTAGTTATATAAACTCAGGCAAATGAGTAATTCGGCTGGAAAATTGCTTAAATCCATATGAAAAGTATGACTGAAAGACAAAAAGTCTGACCAGAACTACATTGGTCTCAAAACAAGGCAGTCCATAAGAGGACACAAACACACACACACACACACACACACACACACATATATATATATATATATATATATATATATATATATATATATATATATATATATATATATAATGGGAAAAAAGCATGTTGAAACAGAAGAAAAAAATATATATATACACATGTACACATATACATTATACAGTATATATGTATATATACATATATATACTGTATATATATATACAAAAATGGGAATAAAAGCACGTTAAAAGAAAAAGGATATATATATATATATATATATATATATATATATATATATATATATGTGTGTGTGTGTGTGTGTGTGTGTGTGTGTGTGTGTGTGTGTACAGTATGAATAATTAACTAACGTTTTCATCTTCCTAACTCCATGATAAAAGGAAAAATCAAAATCAAAATCTCTCTCTCATAAAATTTTGACCCCTCTCTCGCGTTGACTAGCATTTTCTCTTTGCAGTTAGTCTCGACAAACATACTGTAGGTCTAGTCCTAATTCTAATTTTGTCAGTCAACCAGTGAACATGGTTTATTTGCACTAGGAATCGAGTGGAAGATATTACATACTGTATATGCTCTTTAATTGCTAGAAATATCCTTGTAAACCTATGGTTCATTCAGTTAAGCAAAACCTCTCTCTCTCTCAAATAACTGTACCCTTCCTTTGCCCAACGACAAATAATGGGCACTTTTTTGCACGTGAAAACAATTTCAATAAAATGTTCGTGTCACACTCTCGTGTTGACTAGTAAATCCCCTTTGCAGTTATTCTTAACCACATGTAGGTCTAGGCCTAATTTCAATTTTATCACCCTTAACCAGTCAAATATGGTTTACTTGCATTAGGAATAGAACGGAAGATATATTTATGCCTGAGGTTTCTTGTATACTAGCTTTGTTGAAAATGAACCTAACACACTCTTGCGTTTTCAGTGTTTATATGGTCACTTCTGCAGATGTTCACCCACTTCCTACACATTTAGGGATCTTTAGGGAAACGGTGACAGCTAACCTTTTCACTCCAGACAATGTCCCTTTCTGTGTTACAGCATCCGTAAAAAGCACATATCACCATGGCAATAGCATGCTAAATTCCAAACATCTCAAAATTATCAAAAATTACTAAAACTCATGTGTACCTGTTGACGCACGCAAGGGGAAGAAGGTACTTGGCCAGCGGCTAACGATGAGGGCACCATGTCACGTCTTGCTCGGGAGAGTTGAAAAATCGACCTCTGCATAACTCACCGTGTCTTCGTACATCTTGCATAACTTGTACGAGTAGCGTAGTTATATTTCATATAATTGCTTGGCGATCCAAATGAAAGTTTATTTGATAACCCGAAATATGATATAGCTATCGACACTACCGAGTTGAGAGACAACCAAAAAATGAGTTTGTAAGTCCAAACGTAAATAGCCCCTCCGCCGAAGTCAATGTCTTGAAAAGGGTTTCGGATACACGCTGTCTCATAAAGAACATCATATATTTTCCACATATATTGAAGTAAATGGAAACAGACATATTAAATATTCGAAGAAATATGTAATTATAAACATATTCTGAATAATAGATCCCACTAACAACGTGGGTTTATAATAAAATTATTGTTTTTGAAACTTTATGTTCAGCTAAAGCACATAGCCACCAGTCTTTATTGGCGGGAGAATGTCTTCGCTAAGTTCACTCTTCAGCCTCCAAAGTCCAGACTTCACTCCAGTGGTTTTCCTTGGCAGTGGTTTCATTTTTTGGGAGCCTATCAAAAGTCGGTAAAAGTATTAATCTAAATTTAATGATTGACATATATGGTAATATCTTTACATTCACTGCTGGTACTCTACCACAAAATTTTGAATAAAAAACTGAAATGTTAGGTTTGTTAATGCTGTTGTTCGTTGGGCCTATGATTTGTTAAGCACTTGACAGAGTTAGGTGGAAGAGGCTGATAGGAAACAGCGACTCCATATAGAAATGGGCAAAGCTGGAGACAAAGAAGATTTGTTAAGCTTTAGGATAGTTTTTTTTTATTTATGAGTCGGTGTATTCCATGATCAGATACAAGTTAATAAGAGGATTTGTGGATAGGGTTACTTGCTGGAATACAAGCAATAACATGGCAAAAACTAAGGTCAGACATTCATGAATAGGTTAACCTGTCAGTTCACCCACGACCTTTCGACTGATGAACATCCACATGGTCAACTCTAGGTCATCGTCCTCAGTTCTCGCCTTCCTTTGGCATGGCAATACTACATGTTACCCATGGAAACTCCGCTGGCTTGAGTAGGTGGAGTAATATAGACCATGGTCTAAGAAAGATCTTAATAATAGGAGAGAACAAAAAAATGCGTAAAAGACTTGTATTGCCTAATGTTAATGAGTAAGTTTCATGTAGCCTAATGTTAATGAGTAAGTTTCATGTAGCCTAGTGTTAATGAGTAAGTTTAAATTGGAACTGGGGTTGGTTCAGTTATTTATGAAATGGACCTTTAAAGCCTACTTTCACAAGTAAAACCTTACATAAAAAGGCAGGACACTGGCCTAGGCCTATACCAAAATGTATTTATCCCATGGAAATATTCATTTTTTCTTAAATGATTTGGACTCAGAACAGTCAACAGTTAACGCTGCAGGGTCTAACAATGAAAAAAATTAGGCCTAAACATAGTTTATTTATATTCTGGTCCGAGCGTCTGACATTCTTCCCAGGCGAAATCCGGCGGCGAACTGTCATAAAATCGTTTGCTTACCCGTCAACTTGTGGGATCACCTGCCAGTCGGTCGGAAGAGCTTTAGGTAATTCCTTCAGTTCATCCGTTCTGGTGAGTGGACTTCACTTTCACTCTGTTTGATTTTATGTACAGCCCTCCACAGGGATAATTCCCTCTCTGGCGGGCCCTTGTACGTTTTCAAAATAAGGTGCTTCTTATATATATATTTTATAATTGTCTTTCAGTGTTGTCTCGTCAGTATCGTAGCTCCTGCAGGATAGGAGAGTCTTTAGTTTTTTTTTTAATTTGCTTTCTTCTTATTAAATTGCACAGATTATTAGTCAAAGCCACGATCCGTATTATTTTTCACCTTTGACACATACTCTTTATATACTGTGCACTTATTGCCATCATATGTTTTATGTTTAGTATAACTATGACCTTTCTTTACACAATGTTTACACTTGAAAATGTTGCTAACACATTCATTTGATTTGTGATTTTCACCATATCTAGGGCAAGCTTGGTCATTTTTACAATTTGCTGCGCTGTGACCAAATTCCTGACATAGCATTGATAGGGCATGTAACAGTCGAATACTTTGCAACTGCTATACAGTGTACACAGTTTGTCTCCTCTATCATAGCCTTTCGTATTTGTGGTGTGCATTTGATGATGCCGTGTTTATATTTGTCATCTTTGGCTATCATTTCCTTTACAATTTTCAGGTCGTCATTTTCAGAAATGAGGCCACCTATCCATGAATTTTCCTTACAGTGTTATTGACAATGTCATCCTCATCATTCGGGACATAGACTACTTTTATTTTTGGTTTAAGTTTACCCTTCTCATTTACGATATATTGCTGATTCCCTGAATCTCCATTTATGTCTTTTCTAAGCTTTTCCTGTCTGGAAATCTTACAAATAAGTGTCCATCTCTTGTTGTTTTAACCTGTTCTTTGGTGCTGAAAAAATTATCAGTAACATGAAAACACTCAACGGAAAGCGTTATTTTGAAACATTCTTAGCAATTAACGTAGCCTATATGTTGGAAACCTAAGTAAAAATAACACACAACTAACGCGATGCTACTTTGTTGTCACGAGGACTGTTTATGACTAGACTGTTCCAGTGCTTTTTTTAATCTTAACCTTCTCCCTTCTCATAGACGCTAACAAGCAAGTCAACTTCCTCTTGCATTCCTCCATCGATTTTCCCGTTTTTGTGCTATATCTATCCATGCATCATTGCGACGTATTTTATTAAAATGGTTCGGATGTTTTGCATACCACAGTAAAGTCTTTTCTTCGTAGTAACTAATAAATTGAAGGACCTTCTAGCCATGGTAGACATACGTACGTACTTACACCAAGGGCATGAGACTGACCAAAACAAGGGACTCTACTATGGACGTTCATAGTCGGTGTCAACAAGTTCAGCAACCTCTGTTGCTACGCGTGCAATACAGGTCCCGTCCACACATTGCGTAACATGCAAAGAGACCTCGCTTTGATTCGGGGCCCAAAAACCGACAATTGCCGGGACGGAGGGCGAACGGAGCCTCGAACCTCGCGGGTTCAGGGTTCGGGTTCGAGGAACCGTTCACACTTGCATTTTTGTTACAAGAATCGGTTACAATACAAGGTTCTGTTCGCATGTGCGTACCCACCTTAGGCTCTTTGCAGCAACCCTTGGCCCCTAGCTGCAACCCCTTTCATTCTTTGTGCTGTACCTCCGTTCATATTCTTTGTCTTCCATCTTGCCACCCTTTTCTAATAATTGTTTTAGTGTATAATTGCGAGGTTTTCCTCGTGTTGCACCTTTAAAACCTTTATGCTCTCAATTTCTCTTGAAGCGCTGAATGACCTCTTAGGTTCCAGAGCTTGGCCTTTGTCCTAAATTTTATATTCCAGTTGCATTATAAGCTTAGGTCACCTTGGGCTTGCCACATTCACCGAAAACTAGCAGCTTTTATTGTTAAGTGAACTTAATGATTAAAATCAAACACAGGCGGTTCTACTTGTGTGACACATGCGCTTCATTTGGTGATTATTTAATTTCTGAATTTCTGCTACTGTTGGCAACGCGGTTTACGCGGCATAAAAAGATGCCGGGAAAAATCGTTCTTGCAAAGTTGCAGGGTGCGTCGTTGTACGGCATCGAAAGACATAACTCATCTGTATCTCTCAGAAAAGGAGGATAATTTACCAGCTTTCATATTTTCATGCATAAAAATCACTTTCTAAAGAAATCTTGTAAATCACAGGATAAACTGAAAACATCATATTCCCTCAACTTTGCCCACCAATTTTACAATTTACAAATGGTATTTTGCTTTGGACGGTTAATCTTCAGTTCAAACAATTAATGGTGTGTGCTGTAAGCCCGTTGTAAAAGGACCGGGGTTAAAAGTAACCACAAGGAATTTGTTTCCTTATTCTCCTTAATTTGTGATAATTATTTTTTGTCTTAAATTTACAGTTTTTCTTAAAAGCTTACGTTAATTTTGGTTCCCTGGGAGACGGAAAGTCAAAGCAAGTTAGTCTAATTCAGTCATTTTAGTCTCATACCCACAAAACGCGTACGGCAATATCTAGAAATTAGAAGTTGAACTTGAAGGCTGTGTCCAGTACTGTTCAACATCACTGGTAATCTTGTCGTTATATTTTCCTTTTATTTTTACTTTTGTACTTGAAGAACGTTCATTATAAGGCTAGGTGCATACATTATGTGCTGTACAACACCTTTAGATGTCAGTTTTCATGATACATGCTTGATCATTAATATGTAGTTTCGGTCGAGTAGGCAGCTGTGACGAAATTCCAGCATGAAATTTTATTTGCTTGTAGCATGTTATTTTGGTTGTTTAGCTTTTATTGTACGATAATAAAAGTACAGTATGAACAATTCTTATTCGTTTTGGTAAAATTTGCATTAGTTAGGCTTACTAGCGCAGGCCCTTCCTTGCATAAAAGTAAATCAAAGATGCTGAAACGGATGGGTATTTCTACATAGGTCCGCACGAATTATTACCTTGAAAATTGATTTTTCGGTATTTCTAAGTAATAGCTCCGCACGGACTATATGGAACGTTTCCGCGGATACGAAAGACAGGGAGCCATATGTTCAAGAGGGGATTGGCTAAGGAAATCTATTATAAAAGGGACCATACTAATCTAACGTACCCAAACCTAACCTAGTAGGCCGTGTTACTTACTTGGGGGACTCGGTCCCGGGAACACACTTCTTACCATAAGTGCCCCTATAACAGTGTGCATGCGTGATAGCATTCCAGGCTGGCCAGCATACTATAACATTTCTGAGGTTAATTACCGTCAACCAACAAAAAATAATGATAAATTCTTGATAAGCAACCAAAATACCATAGAAGTAATTTTCCAAGGTAATGACCCCTTCGCAGTTGTTCCATAGTTATACCAAGGGATGCATCCTAACCTAACCTTCCCTTTAATTTAACCCATCCTTGAGCTGCTCCCTGACCTTGGCAGGGAGGGTTTGTTCCCCAGAACCCCAATATTACATCGTATATAGCAGAAAGTGTGCACAGCTATTGTGCAGTTGACATTCTTTGGAATCTGTAAATTTTTTTTAAGTTATTGGCTGTTTTCTTCGGGTGGCCAGGGTTGTGGTAGGATTTTTGGGTATTGTATAGGTTGCATATTATAAGCTAACCTAGTCATTATAGTCTTCCATTTCCAACACTTTGGATCTGCTATTGCAATGATGAACAGGTTGCTGTATATGACATGTTCGTAAGGTTGGTAACGCTATTTAGTTACAAGAGTTCATAATTTCAACTGGATCATACTTCCAACTGTGTGTTTTAACAGTGTCATTGGAATCAGTACCTTAAATTTAAGTTTGAACCTGCCAAATTGCCACGTGTGGACTCTGCTCAAAACTGTAACGTTTAATCAATCAAACTATTTTATTTGTGAAGGTGTTTTAATGACTATGTAATCTACTATTTCAATCCAAACAGTTCTGGACTTGCCATTTTCAGTTTTTGGTAAATCTGTCATAGTCTATCACTATTTTAATTTACATTTTAATAGAAGCATGTTTGTGTAATAGAGCCTCCAACATTGATTTATACTTCAGGAGAAAATGTTTAGTGTTAATGGTATGTAACCATGGTTATTTCATCAGTCAGGTTCCAGGTTCCTATTAAGCTACATGATTCCATTGTTCATTAGTATGACAGAGATCTCATACTTTTCTGGAGTTTTGCAACATTGCCTTGGAGTAGCATCTGTGATTTTTGGAAATTTCATAGAATGTTCTTTGTCAGATATCTGATCATGATTATTACAAGTGTGTAAATTTGTGGAACCATGGACGGTTATGTAATCTGAAGTTAAACAGTCAGATGTTAAACAACATGTACCTGTAATTGATAATTGGCTCTAAAATGGTAATTTGTAATGCTTCAGAGTCTAGATTGGATGCCAGCCACTATTTCCTCCTGAAGATCATGTAGATTTTACTTATCTTTTCCAAGGATTATTAGCAGCTTTTCTTTCAGAATGTTCTTTTGTTACCTGTGAATGACATAGAACACAATAAGAAAATACAGATTTGCCAGCAGCATACATACAAAATTGATGTATGAAATAGGCTTATTGATTTTGGGAAAATTGTCTTCATCACGATCTTTCATCTCCAGTGCTGTGAGAAACAAAGACCCCTGAAATTTTGCCACATAATGTCTTCACCCAACTGGGTCTGAGCCTTCCAACTCTTTGGGTGCCAGCTGGAGCCCAGCTGAAATCATGTACTCTCCTTGAGGTGATGCGTAGGTCATGTCTAGGCCATATTCATTATCTCATCTACATACAGTACAGTATAGAATTTGGCAATTTGTCTTATCATATCACTTCTAACTGCCATCTTACTCTCAATATTCATAAAGCTTTATTCTCAGAACTGAAGAATCTTAATATATTCAATAGTCTCATTGTAATACCATGGTTCAAGTCCATATAGCAATACATGTCGTACTAGACTAATGTAACATCATACTTTCATATGTAATGGTAGAGTCTCTGATTTCTAAATCTTATTCCATCCATTGTTTGCTGTCCCCTTTTTAGTCTTTCACAAGATTCCAACTTGAGAACATATTCCTATATGTGTGAAAGATTCATTCTCACTGTTCCTGTTTTATCAGATGTCCCACTGTGTATACTGTGTCCTCATTACTTCTGTTTTTCTTAGATTTATCTTGAATCCTGTTTCTCTAAATATGATTCATTATGTTAAGAATATTTTGCAAAGTATGTACTGTAGTGTTTCGCTGATTAAAATTGCGTCTTCTGATGTATTCTAAAGCTGTCAAGTTTCTACCATTATTCCAGTCTAAATTTTATCACAAGGGTGTCAAGGAACACCTTCAGCAGATGGTACCAGTGGAAGTGCCATGCTCACCAGGAGGGCCGAGGTTCATACAATTGTTTAACGGGTTATATAAGTACTGACTAAGAAGTAGGAGGCAGCCCAGAAAAACATCACTCAGGCTCGTGTAACCCCTGCTGAAGTAGATGCTATGGTTGACATGATCTAAGGATCGGAGGACTGCCCAGTACCTCATGGAGAATAGCCCCACCATCAGCAGAGATCCCTTTTAAATTAGAGAAGTAGTCTGCCAAATACTGGGCCTTGAGAATGGTTGCCACAATTTATACATCAGTATGACTACGATTTGCCTCTCTTAAAGGATCACTGTTCATCTGCATGAAAGGGCTGTAGAGTATACCAAAACTGCACAAAGGATCAAGGCAGTGGCCCCCAATGACAGCCTATCATGAGGAACACCACCATCCTAGACAGCAACATGGGCCACGGCTGCCTCCACTCCAAGGAGACCCTCTCCATTCTGCAGAGGCAACACTTTACGTTACCTCCGGCCACCATCAGAAGATGAATAAGGCACTCCCCTTAGATAATGCAGCAGCCGCACTCCTCCTCAAGCAGTAAGCACAACGAGCAGAACCCTCTGGCACCAGCCAATCAGTGTCTCTGTTGCTCAGCTATTATTATTATTATTATTATTATTATTATTATTATTATTATTATTATTATTATTATTACAGGCAGTCCCTGAGTTAAGGTGATCTCGACATAAATCAATCTGATCTTACGACGCTTTTCAAAAATATTCATGAAAAATTCGCCGTTGACTTAAGGTGAAAATCCTAAGTTGAGACAGTACCGAAGTTACGGCAACGTTAGACTGGGTACTAGTTTCTGAGCTCCCTCACTTAAATAACTTGAGTGCCGCCATCCTTCCAGTGTGCAAGCCAACCACAGGATTAAAGGTAAGGCTTTCATCACTTTTTTATTTATTTTTATAAATATTTTCAAGTTAGGATCCAACTTAAGTCGGATTTGACTTAAGTCATGCCTCAGGAATGGATCTCCGCCTTAACTCAGGGACTGCCTATATTATTATTATTATTATTATTATTATTTTTATTATTATTATTATTATTATTATTATTATAAGGAAGTAGACACTTTCTTAAGTCCTGTTAAATAGGATGAATGAATTAAGTTACTTTTATATTGAATCTTATCAAAATTCTTTATGCTGTAATTCTTTTCTCTTCCATGTTAATACTGGATAATAATAGGCCAATGTTCATCGTTTGGTAGAGAAATACATGAGCAGCCTATTTACAGCAGTATTAATTCTCAATACGAGTGAAGGTAAGGAAACATGAGAGATGAACCCATAGAGCCAACAGAAGGTGGGCGACAGATGTTTTCTGCAGTTGTACTTCAGAGATTCTTTTTGGTTGTCCACTTTTCATCAACGTTCTGGCCAGCATTGCAGGTGCAGGCAGTGGCCCCCAGTGACAGCCTATCATGAGGAACACCACCATCCTAGACAGCAACATGGGCCAGTGCTGCCTCCACTCCAAGGAGACCCTCTCCATTCTGCAGAGGCAACACCTAACGTCACCTCCAGCCACTATCAGAAGAAGAATAAGGCACTCCCCTTACATAATGCAGCAGCCGCACTCCTCCTCAAGCGGTAAGCACGAGCAGAACCCTCTGGCACCAGCCAATCACTGTCTCTGTTGCTCAGCTATTATTATTATTATTATTATTATTATTATTATTATTATTATTATTATTATTATTATTATTATTATTATTATTATTATTATTATTATTACAGGCAGTCCCTGAGTTAAGGTGGTCTCGACATAAATCAATCCGATCTTACGACGCTTTTCAAAAATATTCATAAAAAATTCGTCTTTGGCTTAAGGTGAAAATCCTAAGTTAAAACAGTACCGAAGTTAAGGCAACGTTAGACTGGGTACTAGTTTCTGAGCTCCCTCTCGTAAATAACTAAGTTTCGCTATCCTTCCAGTGTGCAAGCCAACCACAGAATTAAAGGTAGGGCTTTCATCACTTTCTTATTTATTTTTATAAATTTTTAAAGTTTAGGATCCAACATAAGTTGGATTCGACTTAAGTCATGCCTCAGGAACGGATCTCTGCCTTAACTTGGGGACTGCCTATATTATTATTATTATTATTATTATTATTATTATTATTATTATTATTATTATTATTATTATTATTATTATTATTATTATTATTATTATTATTATAATAAGGAAGTAGACACTTTCTTAAGTCCTGTTAAATAGGATGAATGAATTATTTAGGTTAATTTTTATATTGAATCTTATCAAAATTCCTTATGCTGTAATTCTTTTCTCTTCCATGTTAATACTGGATAATAATAGGCCAATGTTCATCGTTTGGTAGAGAAATACATGAGCAGCCTATTTACAGCAGTATTAATTCTCAATACGAGAGAAGGTAAGGAAACATGAGAGATGAACCCATAGAGCCAACAGAAGGTGGGCGACAGATGTTTTCTGCAGTTGTACTGCAGAGATTCTTTTTGGTTGTCCACTTTTCATCGACGTTCTGGCCAGCATTGCAGGTGCAGGCAGTGGCCCCCAGCGACAGCCTATCATGAGGAACACCACCATCCTAGACAGCAACATGGGCCAGTGCTGCCTCCACTCCAAGGAGACCCCCTCCATTCTGCAGAGGCAACACCTAACGTCACCTCCAGCCACTATCAGAAGAAGAATAAGGCACTCCCCTTAGATAATGCAGCAGCCGCACTCCTCCTCAAGCGGTAAGCACAATGAGCAGAACCCTCTGGCACCAGCCAATCACTGTCTCTGTTGCTCAGCTATTATTATTGTTAATAATAATAATAATAATAATAATATTATTATTAATATCATTATTATTATTACAGGCAGTCCCTGAGTTAAGGTGGTCTCGACTAAATCAATCCGATCTTACGACGCTTTTCAAAAATATTTATAAAAAAAATGTCTTTGGCTTAAGGTGAAATTCCTAAGTTAAAACAGTACCGAAGTTAAGGCAACGTTAGACTGGGTACTAGTTTCTGAGCTCCCTCGCGTAAATAACTAAGTGTCGCTATCCTTCCAGTGTGCAAGCCAACCACAGAAATAAAGGTAAGGCTTTCATCACTTTATTTATTTTTATAAATTTTTAAAATTTAGGATCCAACATAAGTTGGATTCGACTTAAGTCATGCCTCAGGAACGGATCTCTGCCTTAACTTGGGGACTGCCTATATTATTATTATTATTATTATTATTATTATTATTATTATTATTATTATTATTATTATTATTATTATTATTATTATTATTATTATAATAAGGAAGTAGACACTTTCTTAAGTCCTGTTAAATAGGATGAATGAATTATTTAAGTTAATTTTTATATTGAATCTTATCAAAATTCCTTATGCTGTAATTCTTTTCTCTTCCATGTTAATACTGGATAATAATAGGCCAATGTTCATTGTTTGGTAGAGAAATACATGAGCAGCCTACTTACAGCGGTATTTATTCTCAATACGAGAGAAGGTAAGGAAACATGAGAGATGAACCCATAGAGCCACCAGAAGGTGGGCGACAGATGTTTTCTGCAGTTGTACTTCAGAAATTCTTTTTGGTTGTCCTCTTTTCATCGACGTTCTGGCCAGCATTGCAGGCACAGGCAGTGCTGAATTCACATTGGATGCTAAGGGATTATTGTCCCCAAGCAAAGCCTTCTCCCAGACACCCATGGTTGCACCCTTTCCCTGTTGTGGGCGTTGGAGGATACGGGAGGGGGGTTAGTGGGAGTACCACAGCCAGTGGATGGAGGCACTACTCCTGCCCACAACAGTGGCCACCTACATATACTACCACTCACACCCCCTTGTCTACAGAATCATCTCGCCTATCTTGAGAAAGATGATCAGGATGGTTGGAACTTCAGTAACAAGAGGGCAACCAAATGGAATTTCTGAAGTATGACTCCAGAAAACATCTGCCAGTAACCAATTGCCAAACTCTATGGGTTTATCCCCCATGTTTCACTACCTTCTCGTGTACAGCATAGAGCATAAAGACTGCTGTAAATATAATGTTAAAGTTTTTCTCTTTACCAAAATATGAACACTGGCCAATCATAGTTCAATATTAATGTGGGAGAGAAAAGAATTATAAGAGAAATTGAGAAGACTCATTATAAAATTAACTCAAACGATGTAACCATTTCTATTTACCAGGAATTATTATTATTATTATTATTATTATTATTATATTATTATTATTATTATTATTATTATTATTATTATTATTATTGCTTCTGCTGCTGCAGTACTAGGTAATTTAACCAGACCACTGAGTCAAAGTAATAAATTCTCAAAGCTGGCACGAAGGGTTTTGTTTTCAGTAATATAAAAGTGAAAAATGAAAATTTATGGATGGATAAAATATTGAAGAAAATTCGGACAAAATTTCATTAATTGAGAGTTCAAAAATTCGGTATTTGCTGTGATGAAGTTTGAATATTCATATTCATAAACCATTTTTTTTATTTACAAACCTATTAATCATAAATACTGTGACTCCATAGAGACAATTCTTAGTCACAACTCCTTGATAAAGAATACCATCATCCTACTTCATACCCAGCTCATGTTCCACTAATCCAGAAGGCATGGCATCATTCCCCTATGCTAACCCCCTACTTCTCCGTAGGGGGTTAGTGCTGTCAGTGCACCTCTTGCAGTGCGCTGTAGGCATTACTTAAGTTTCTTTGCAGTGTCCCATAGCTGCAACCCCTTTTACTGCACATCTGTTCATATTCTCTTTCTTCCATCTTACTTTCCACCCTCTCCTAACAATGGATTCATAGTGCAATTGCAAGATTTGCATCCTGTTACACCTTTTTACTGTCAATTTCCATTTAAGTGCTGAATGACCTTTGGCTTAAATTCTTTATTCTATCCTATTCTAACCCCCATCTTGAAGAGTGCGAGAAAGTGAGGAGGGCACTGGAAGGTTAGAAAAAAATTGGTATGCAGATGAGTAGTTTCTGTTGTTACAAAATAATTACAAATAGTCTGAATCTCAATATTAGAGAAAACAAGTGGCTTGTACCAGAGTAGTTGTGTACATGGGAACACTAAAGTACATGGTAGCAGTGGAGAAACTGCAAAAATTAGGTTGTGTATACTTGGCCAACATCACTATACTTAACAGGCTTAGGCAGCATCAAACTAGTAAAGAGTAAGGAGCCTGTGATTAAGTCATTTAAGAAATCATCTGCAGAAAAGAACTGGTTTTGGAACACCAAGGCAACCTTGATCTAGTGTTGAACCAGGAAAGAGTTATCTACAGAATGGAGAATCTCTAACTAAAGGGTAGGAGTGGATGGAATCATAGGAGGCAGATAAGCAGGAAGTACAAAGCTGGAAATGAAAGGAGCAGGCAAAGAGCTGACCGGAATATCCTCCCCGGGGGTGACTTAGGAATTGTCTGGAGTGGGGAACCATGTCAGTATTAAGCAAGTACAATTGATACGCTGTACAGTAAATGAGAGTTGAGACAAATGGCAAACCAAAGGTAACAGATGTTTACTATATAGAGTAACAAGCAACTGTAATAAAACTGAGGAATAGGCAAACTTACATTAAATTGCTCCTTTGCTAAACAGATGCGAAAATAAGAAAAGTAAAAGTTACATATTAAAATCAAAGAAATCTTACAAATTATGGAATTTCTGAAACAAGTACCCACATTAACACAGAGGTGATTAGTTAGTTATAAATGATTTGTTTAACCAGACCTCTGAACTCTTTTAGGGTTCTTCTCGGGCTGGGAACACAGAGGTGATAAGCATACCACCAGCCAAAAGCCAAACCCTGCAGAAAGGTGCATGTTAGCAACAAACGTGCAAAGTAAAACAAAATAAATGATCAAATGTGTGAATGAAAACAAATGAATGACATCAAAACAGTGGGAAATTGTGGTGATAATCCTGGAAGCTCGGCAGCACAACCAATGTTAAAGAAGCCTCATGGAGAAATAACACCTTGCGTTCTAGGCCAATGACTCACGAGCTGGACATGCTTAGTAGAATTCCCCTTCTTCCAAGATCTATCAAGTTGCTGTGACTGGGGACCTTTCATACAGTATGAGGCTGTTTATGATTAATTGGTTCCTAAGAAAAAATGCATTCTGAATAGCATTTTCCACTTTCATTGATTGAGGCATGTAATTTTGTATGTATGACATATCAAGGAATATAACCTAATTGAGAAAAGAACTGGTGTTATGTCATATTTAACAGCTGATGATATCTTCATTATTTTCTGAATGTAAATATTCATAAAACACTGCAGGATAATGAAACCATTTTAAAAATATCAATTTATAATTAGCATTTAAGTATGTAGACTTCTAATATCTGTAGTGCATTATTTCAAAGAATAATAAACATTCAAAACACCCACCATGTAGAGGTATGTTAAATCACACTGTATAGTATAGAAATGATAGCCCTAGTACAGTACTGTACTGCACTAAAAAAAATAAAGGACTCTTGTACTTAAAACAGAGTACTGTAACACCAATGCAGTAGTATGACAATGCTGTAATTAAATGCCTTAATTTTAGGCTAACAAGGTACATTTCTGTTAATATTTTAAAGAAAAACATGAAACATTATTCTTCCACAATATAAATAAAATGTATATAACAATTCTACCACAATAGGAAGTACTAGTCATATTCATCTACACACCATGCTTGCCTATAAATCAAATGAGAGCATCTATATATATGCTACTTTAAACCCAGTTTTTCCTTCAAAAATAATACTGTAATGTGTACTGTACAGTTCATGTCAAAACTATGTTTTTCATGCAAAGTTTTACTTTTATGATTCATGCTCTACTTAACTTTTTAAAATGAACAATGGCATAGGTGACATTGTTAAGTCTACATTTATTAATTTCCAAATGCAAGAAACATATGGTATCTAAAAAAAAAATGCATGATGCCTACCAACTAGTACATATGGTTTTAAGTAAATTTATAATGTAAGTTACCACATTTCCTTCCAACTGGGAGACTGTTCTCATACTTGGCTAATGCATTAATGTCATTCTACAATTAAATACACTGATCAATACAAATTTTTAAAAATTAAAAAATCATTGAACTTGATATAAAACTTTTTTGCATGCTAACACACTATATCAACAATAATATCCACTGCAATAATATCCACTGCAAGAAATGTCACAAGTGCAAGAATAATTAATTATAGATGCATTTAAACAAATATATTTGAACAGAATTCCTACTTTGAACTTCCACTTTCACCCTGACCTCATTGGCCTTGTTAGCAAAAGCTTCATATATGTTATGAATCCAGCTCAAATATTCTTGTTTTCATTATATCTGTGAAATCAACATGAAATATGACACCCACATAGAACTTAGTTACACACATTTGACTGATAAATTTTAAAAAATGTATGCCTTCATTCTTTTACTGCAATGTAAAGCATTCTATCTGAAACTTCTGGGCAGCCAAAAACTAAAGCAATAATGATAAGTTCCTAAGAAATAAAAACCAAGTAGACATGACCATTAATTACATTTCAAGACAGAATAATTTCATGATCCTACAAAGTTTTCTCAGAACTACCACTCCTGTAACTGCATTATATAGCATGGGGATAAAAAGACATTTTTTAATTATACAAAAAGTAAGAGAAATAAAAACATACATTAGAGTATAGAGACTTCTGCTAAAAACTATTACTGTACAGTATATGCCGACGTATAAGGCGATTCGGTGTATAAGACAACCCCCCATTTTTCATGTAAAAATGTAGGTTTAGAGGTATGTTTGCCACATAAGATGACCCCAATTTATTAAATTAAATAACACTATCAAGACGACCCCAATTTATTAAATTAAATAACACTATCAAGACGACCCCAATTTATTAAATTAAATAACACTATCACCTGATGTAAGCATAAGCAATGGTGAGGTCATTTTAAAAAAGTACTGGTATAGTATACAGTATAAAGGATATTTTATTTGCAATGATTAAAACATTTTAAAAACATTTTTAAACAATTAAAATCATACAAACTCATTGTCATGTTCATCATCTGATATCATAAGTTCGTTGATGACGTCTTGTGATATATTTGTAAAGCAATCATCGTATGGCTCAAATTGCGAATCTCACGTCATGTCAATTTCTGCTTCTTCTTCCCACAAGGAGTCATCCTCCATACCATCCAATGAATTTGATATGCCACACTTCTTGAAAGACTTGATTACTGTGTCAACATCTATTGGGTTTGATTTACCCCACGTGAGTGCAAAAATACGTATATTATTTCATGTCATAACATACAATTTGTCGATGTTCATGCACCATGTCTGCTACATCTTTTTCAAGCATCAGCCAATTTATGATCCCTGTTCTTAGTGCACATTTAGCCCTTGGCACGCTGTTTAATTCATCTTCTCTTCATCTCCAGTCTTGGACCATCTTTTCTGTTACACAATATTGGCATGCTGCAGCGCAGTTATTATGTTCCTTTGCACAGTTTACTGCTTTTAACTTGAACAAAGCTTCATTCTTCCTCCTTTTATTTTTACCGATAGTTGATGTGGCCATAATGGGGTCTTGTGATACTGTATTTGAATAATGGTATCCTGGATAAGGCTAGTAACAAAGTGAGAGCTTGCTCATCCTAATGTCTAATTATGGTAATTACATATGGTAATTGCTGTAATTACAGTTTTGTTTACAGTATCGATAGTTGTTTCGCTACTGATTCACTTGAATTACCTATGGTTTTTATCATTATTACAAGAATTTTTGTTTACAGTGACAGTAGTTAATTACTGACACAACTATCAACACTTCAGAGGGTAGCCAACAACTATCAACACTTAAGAGGGTAGCCTATCATTAAAAATCTCAGCAGGATTTAAGTTTTGCTTTTGTACTTGGTGTATAAGACGACTACCGATTTTGGGGTAGATTTTTCAAGGATAAAAGGTCGGATTATACGCCGGCATATACAGTACATTGACTACTGTTCAGTAGTTTTAAAAGTTGTGACTGCTATATATCAATGACTAACTTCAGTCTAGAGCACTGTATTCCAAATGAAAATGATGCTTAGCGACTGAAGCTCGTTAATGATTAATATAGCATTCATTAACCTCATCCACCTGTAGGCAGCCTATCACTCATTTTTGCTATTTCACCTTTGCCTTTTGGTACAGCAATTGATGGCTTTGTTATCCTCTTGTTTTCTTGGTCACTTCGATGCTCCGCTTTAATTCTCTCTGCAATGGCTTTGCGTTCAGCCTGCAAAAGAAAGATGAGCTTGGTAATTAGTTTTGTTTTAAAAATGTACCTCCTATGGTATACTACCTGAAATCAAAAACTTAAGGAATAAATACAAAATAAAAGCCTGCTTAACTTAATACAGACACCTTCCAGACTTCCGTTTGTACAGTAGGCTGAATTGTTTGTAAGTTGGTTACTGTACTCTTCATGCCTATTTAAGTACAGTATGATATAAATTAATACAGTACTGTAAATTTTTTCATCCTAAAAAACAATACACTGTACATACAGTAATGTATGTACAGAATAGGTGCACAAAGCAAATCTGAACTTATGGATGGCAAAGGGGAGCACTTTGAACACAATTTTAATTTGCAATCCCGTTTGTTTGTATCTTTGAATGTTTGTAAGTTGAATGTTCATAGGTAGGGTGGTGTCTAATTAACATGCCATCTTTCATTAGGCATAGCTATATGTTACAGCAAATTCAACCTATAAAAAACTGTGACCATGAGCTATTGTCTAGGGACCTGTACAGTACAGAAAATTACATACTTGCAAAGCATTGTCTTCATAATAGCATATTTCTCACTGGTCTTACTTCCAAAATTCATACCATTCCAAGTATCTACACCTCCATTGTCATAACTACGGTATAAAGAAACCCTTCAGGCATTTCCAACAATGATGTGAGGGTTATACTAAGATATTGCTAGTTAGTGTTGCTGGGAAGGGTGCAACAATGCCTCAACCAAACCCAGCATGTTTAGGTAAGTCACGTTAGAACTACGTCTTAATAGTTATAAGTTCGTGTTAAGTTTCATGTTCTTTGTTGCCAAACCGTATGGGTATCTGGAATAAAGAATGTGGTTTATAACTTGTGGCTTAACCTTGCCTGAAATTCTAACAGGCTTGATTGAATTTTGGGAGCTAAGCTATTTCATCACCTGTCAATTTCTTTTGTAAGCTCCTTTGAGGATGAACAGCCACTGTGAGCCCTCAAACCCACCCACTTTCCCTGGCGAAAAGGCATGGGACTTGGGTGAATAATTATCCTGCAAAGACCTGAAAAAGAGTAATGAGTGAAAGGGTTGGCGTTGAAAAAGAGTAATTAGTGAAAGGGTTGGCGTGGAGTGTGTTGTTGTCACGATAGATGGCCGACGTGTGGTGGATTGTTGCTACATCTGCAGGTAAGGAATGGGAACTGAACCTAGGCAGCTGCCGTAGACAAGAGAAAGAGCCCTCTTGTCTTGAGTCCTATACTCTATCAGTGTCAACGTGCACTATGCTGGCCAAGACCAACTAGAATAGAATTCTTTGAAACTGGTTGGTATATCTTGAAGAGCCCCTCTAGGGACATAGCCTAAGAGTGCTGTTTAGGTTCTTTCCAAACAGTCACTCGTAAGGGGAACCTGCTAGAAGTAAGGATATACAAATAATGTCTAAAAAGATCTCCACATTCGTTTTTGTTTTAATTTTTTAATTGTAGTTTGATATAAATTAGGAACAAAATTATCACACAGGAATCACATTCAAAAGTTCAGTTACTCAACTACAACTTTTTCAAACTAAGTACTGTACGGGTATTTCAAATGTACACTACCAAAAGATACTGCTTTGTGTCTGTCCACCATTTCAAGAAATGTACACATGCTTCCTTTTTCTGTTAGTTTGCTTTCCAATATGTGTATATTGTAAAGGTGTTTACCTATTCTCAGATATCTTAGAAATTAATAAAAAAAAAAGTTAATTTGGAACAGGAATGGAGATCAGAATGAATTTCCCAGGTGGCAGAAATAAACGGATTGCATGGATAGCATTCATCAAGCAAGAAGCAGCATTTGAAATAAACAAACAGATAAATAATGTAAAAATATGCATTTCTAAAGTTACAGGTGCACTCTGTGACAGGGCTTCTAAAGGGCTTAAGTGTTCATAAACCAGCTGACTAGTGTGCAAAGAATAAGGAAAACAGAAGCCTCCACTTGCAAAGATCCCCAAAGGCACCTATGTGGATAGTAGCAAAAACCAAACCAGAATATTAAAACTATTTTAGGTTCTGTAAATACCTCTAAAGAAAGTAGGAAGCATTCAATCCACAGACATCATTCGATTTTGGAAAAACTCTGTCATTCATGCTAGCTAAATCTAAGGTTCAGGAATACATGTTTATTGACATGAAAGTAAATGATATGATGGTAGAAACAAAATACCATTGGAATTTTTGCTGTTATAGAGGAATATTTATTAAAGATCTTTATGATTTCAATGAAGAAACTCTTTATGTCTGGAAAATGTACAGAAGATACACAAGTCCCATGTACAATGATGATTATTCTTTTATTTAAAGACCCAGACTTGTTTGAATATACACACTGAAAATGAGAGACTTTCGGTTAATCATTTCAAACCTAACCCCTAGGGTGTTATAAATTTTATAAAATAGGCCACCCATTTAATACTATATATATATATACTGTATATAAATATAAAGCAGTGTGATAATTGTTTGTCTCTGGAACATGGTATATGCACAAATAATTCAAGTTGTACACATGGTAATAAAAATGATAAATCTAAGGACAAGATTGTCAGGAAGGCAAAAACGAAAAACCTGCAATGTACAAATCAAATATGCAACACATAAGGATGGGATAGGCTGAAAAGCTTTTAGGTAAGACAAAAACCTTTGCCAAGGCAGTAAAATCCAATAATCTGATTCTTAAAGAAAATATAAACCTAGATCCAGTAAACCCCCTTATTGGAGCCACCAGGAAAACCAATAAAGGAAATGAGTTATTTCTAGGTAACAATACAAAGGCATTCTTAAAGAAAATAATTTGTCATTACATACAAAGCCTTCCACTGCTGTCATCAGCAGCTCTCCTCTAAAACATGCAACCTCTGCCTGACCTAAGGAAATATGCCTCTGCTGAGGAACTGATGGACAAAACGCACCATCAGGGTTCCTGCAACCAGAAGTTCCATATCATCCAGTCAAAAATGAGAGAGGCAAGAACTATTCTCTCCCTAATGAAGAGATATGCAAACACATAAAGCATCATGTTCTCTGTCAGTGATTTGAAAAAATAAGCTTTATCACATCAACTTGAAATCCCTTTCTCAAGAAAGATGCTATGGAGTTTGAGAAGGGTTCACTATACAGAGATAAAACATACTGTAAAAGAAACTCCGGAAAATTTAGCGAATGTAAGCCCAGTCTGTTAAGATCATTCATGGGAAGTTCATCTTTAGATAGCTTAGATAAATCAGTAAAAATCAAATAAAAAGCCCTCATTCAAGGGATTTCCTAAAAGTAAATAATTTTCTCTTCCATACTCCAACTGAACTGTAGAGCTCTTAAAGCTTGAAGTGAGCAATTAAGTCATAATTCATGACCATAGAAAAGATATCTTATGCCTATGTCCAAGAAATGAAACTAGATAAACAAAGTATAATCCTGGTTTAAATAATAATACAATATATATATTTCTCCTCCACCACCATAATCTTCAAGCTGTTACAGTAACTTTTACTTTGGACAAATAAATAACAATTTGCTCCATATACTGTACCTTCCTCCTGATTTCAGCATTCAAAAATTAATAAATCATCTTCTGTCCCCCTACTAACCTCTTGGGGGTTTTAATACTCATAATTCCTTGTTGGATGGAGGATCCGTGGAGCAATCACAACATCAGTGTTAAATTGGAACAATGGCCTTCCATAATGTATTCCACAGCATCAGTGTTAAATTGGAACAATGACCTTTCATAATGTATGTTAACAATGACCTTTCATAATGTATGTTAAAATAGCTAACCAGCTATTGACTTTAGCATTTGTTCATCTAACATTTATACTGATTATGACTAGTAGTCTGTAAATGAATATCTCCAAGGGAGTGACAATTTCCCAGTCCACATAAAGCCTGTGGAATATGATCCTATAGAAGCTTCCATATATAGGCATATAAATTTTTCACAAACTTCCTTAGATAGTGCAGATGCTTCTGTTATAAAAACAAAAGGCAAAACCTCTGCATCTGCAGTTTCCTGGTGGAACAAAACTTTTTGAATAACATAAAAATCAAACGATCCTTGAAAACAAAATCCAGTTATCCCTCCCTGGTTTATTACATTAGTGTATACTGTATATGCAATAAACAGGTTTTGACTTAGGAAAAACCTATTTTTGGTAGTCGCTGTTTAGTCCTCAAGGAGTTACTTTCCATGGTGTACCAGAGCCCCATGGTGACCAAACTAATATCAAAGAATTCTCTTCTAGTTGGTCTTTTGGCCAGGTATTGTGTCGTAATGATTAACATTATAACACGTGATGGAGTATATAATGGACTCAAAGATAAGAGGGCACTTTCCTTTATCTTCAGCAAAGCTGAACCCAGTTTTTCCAATGGCAAAAGAACCTGCAAGAAAGAGGAGTGACTATTGTGCATGCGCATCCGCCCTCTTGTTTACAACTGGGCCGTTAAAAGACCAAGGAGCCATTACTCTCTGTTGGTCAATGCAGGATGATCCCTTGCCCAAACCCCATGCCTTTTTGTCAGGGAAGTGGGAGGGTTTTGAGGACTCAACAGCAACTACCAAAAATAGGTTTTCCTATGTTAAAACCTGTTTTTTGATAGTGTAGTCACTTGTTTTGTCCTCAAGGAGTTACAAAGAAATTGACAGGTGACGAAAAGGCTTAAGCTCTCACTTTTTAATCCAAACACCCCAAAGGAAATAACATTTCTGGTCCGAGGTCAAGCCACAGATTTCAAGTTCCATTCTTTATTGCAAATACTCTTCAGGTTTGGTACCAAGGAACAAGAAACTATACACGAACTTACGTTTTAGGATGTAGTCCTTCAGTGGCTTACCTAAGCATGCTGGGTAAGCGATAGTTAGCATACTAACCGTCAATAAGACCCCTGGTTTTCTGCCGTAGCACCTAGGGGTTAAGACTAACCATGCCACCTACTGATACACAGTGTAGTTGAATTTGTTTGAGCATGTGGCAATAATTTAACTGATGACCACCTGTACATTCGGAGACTTCTTCGAAAGAGAGAATTCTGAAGAAGGCCAATGACGTACGTACTTTTCTAACATCGTGTGACCTAGGAAAGGTGTGTGGATTTGCCTTTCTAGTGAGAAACACTACAATCATTCTCAGCCCTTGTAGGGAGAGTGGTTAGTTTGTGCTAGGGTGTAGGAAAACAGGACCCTCTGGGATGTTTGCCGTGACTTAGATAAGGTAAACATAATGTATTGTTGAACCAGGCATAATGTCTTGTCTGCATTCAGGGGACAATAATAATTGATGGTCAGCTATTTGCATGATGCATCGTCCCCATCTAAGAGAGCCCAGTTAACTAATATGAGCTCCTGATACTAATGCAATCAAGAAGATCGCCTTTTGTAGCATGTGAACTGTGGTTGTATTGAGTCCGCTGAATTGAGGGGTTGATAGAAGTCTAAGCACCTTGTTCAGGGACCAAGTAATTGGAAGCCTTTCAGGAGTAGGCCTTTGTAGAGCAAAAGATTGCCAAAGGGAAGTGACAACTTCTATGCTGGAGTCAATCCCAAATCCATAAAGCAAGGGTTCCGTTAATGTAGCCTTGTATGCCATTGTGGTAGGCTAGGCTAAGTTTGGGTTTGTATGATGAAAGACGGTTTGTGTAAATTGACTGTTCCGTCTTTGTTGTTGGGATGTTTTTTTTATTATGTTTATTTTGTGTTTTTGTTATGAATGTCATGTATGTTTTCTTTTTCTTTTTTTCTTGCAATTTGCTTGAGAGTGGTAGGTAGAGTGGACTCCCCTTCACCTTAATGGCCATAGTGCTTGGACTGAAAGAACCTGGTTGAGAGACAGTGAAGGAAACAAGGCCTCTATTTCCCTTCTGAATGCTTGCCATGCTTCGCAGCAAGTATTATTTACAAATTAGTTGTGTGAACCAGGGGCTGAATTATTCAAGTTTTCAGTAGTGAACCAGAGGCTGATTTATTCAAGTTTGCAGTAGTGAACCAGAGGCTGATTTATTCAAGTTGGCAGTAGAAAATGATAATGTAAGACACTATAAACTAATTGTTATAGATTTGTTCCAAGGAAATCAAAACATTGAGAGAGGAATTACAGTGAAGTTGTGTACAGAATTCTATTTAAAGAAAAACATGTTTGGTTCTCAAGTAGTCTTGTTGGACAATCCCAAGTAGACTTTGAAGATTGATCTTGCAAGCATTGTATGTGTACCCATTTTGAGGATTAAGAAATAAAATTAGATTAAGGTTCTTCCAGTTATTGGGGAAAAACTATAATAAGTTAGGTTAAGGAACTATGGATAGGTTTTGGTGAACTATAATAAGTTAGGTTAAGGAACTAAGGATGGGTTTTGGTGACCTATAGTATTAAGTTAGGGTAAGTTAAGTATAGGAGGATTGTTTTCGTAAATATTAGTGGTAAGTAGGAAATAAGTTGGGTTAAGTATTGAAAGATGTTAATGGATAAACTGTGGCAAATGTAAATAAAATTAGGATAAGGTTCTGTTTGAAGGTCTTCAGGCCACTGTAATATCAAGATAATAATTTAGGTTAGGAAAAGTCAGTTTCATTTAATAACCTTTAAATATGTTCCCAATTTCCTGCACCAATTGTGTAAGAGAAGAAAACCCTTACATAATAATTTGGCGTCCAACATGGGGCCCTTTGATATTAAAGTAAGAGTGGGGTGCATAATTGGAGATGGCAGAGGGAGCAGGTTCACAAGGTGTTGAGTCAGGTGAAGGGGAGCAGGGTTGGATGCAGAGATTAGATAGGCTGATGTGCATGATGGCCAGCCTGCAGGATAAGTTGGAGGAAGCCCTGGTAAGGGAAAGTAATTTGGTTGCTAGAATAGAGGCAATAGATAAGGTGTGTGAGATGGCGAAGAAAGTGGCTGGAGTGGCTAGGACTGAGCCTGGTGTAGGGAAGCAAAGTGAAGAAGCTGAGGCAAAAGGTGCAAAGGAGAAAATCCCTAAGAAAGGGAAGGAGTTGTTAAGTAAGAGTACGGGAGGACTTGCCTTTGATGAGGGCAGTGTGAGTGAGGTGGATGAAAGTGATAGGGAAGACACTAGTAAGAAAAAAGGGGGAAGGAAGAAGAAAACACGAAAGAGGAGAGGTGTGAGGAAAGAAGAATTGAGTTCCCAGATTTTGAGGTGTAGTTCAGACTCGGAAGTTGATGAGCAGAAGAAGAATGAAAGTAGTAGTAGTAGTAGTAGTAATGAAGGTTTGAGTGAGGCAGCAGAGAAAGAGGCCAAAACCATGTTCTTGAGGGAGGATCCCTGGATTGAGAAGTTTAACATCAGGAAGGGAAGAGACGTATATGAGGTTTTTCTATGAGTATGAGAAGTATTGTAGGCAAAAGTATGGAGAGAATGAAAGTGTGTGGATGAAGCGGCTGGGAGAGTTCTTGGATGGGCAGTTGAAGATGTGCTATAGGAGTATGTGTGAGGCTGAACCAGGGTATGTGTCCGTGAAGGCTAGAGTGATTAAGCAGGTGAAGAGAGTGTACAAGAAGGATTATAGGTTTGAAGAGGCCAAGATGAAGGCTGGAGAGGAAGTGGGCTTGTATGCTCAAAGGCTGGAAGCGTTGGCCAAAAGAAAGTATGGAGAGGAAGGAATTGAGGAAAACATACACCTCATGTGGAAGTTCTTGGCCACTATCCCTGAGAAGATTAGAGTAATTTTAAATGAGAAGGAAACAGATCAGAAGCGGTGGTTGGGAAAGCAATTAGATTGGGAGGATGTTTTAGAGATGGGAAAGCGATTAGAATGGGAGGATGTTTTAGAGATCCTAGAAGATATGAGTGAAAATGAGGATGAAGCAAAGGAAATGTACGCTGGGTCTGAGGTGGTAAATGGAAGGACGTATAAGGATGCTTTGGTGAATGAGGAGCGAAGTGTGATGCAAGCCTTGTTGGAGGAATGTAGGAAAGACCAGATAGAAAGAGGAGGAAAGAATGTGCAAGTGAATGTGGGGAGTAACAGGAAAAGGAGCGTGAGCAGAAGCCGAGAGAGGTTTAGTAGTGGAAGTGTGGGTAGAGTAAATGGAAATATGAGGTAGAGGCAGAAGTGAGTGGGTAGTAGTAGTAAGGGGTGTTTCAGGTGTGGCAGGACTTGTCATGTGAAAGCCGATTGCAGATGGGCCAATAGCGAGTGTTTCGGCTGTGGAAAGAGAGGGCATGTGGTGAGGGATTGCCTGCAAGCAAAAGAGTTGAAGTGTTTCGGCTGTGGATAGGGCATCGAGTAAGAGACTGCCAGAGTGGAAGGAGAGTAGAATGGAAGTCGTTGTGGAAACTGTGGAATGAATGGGCATTTTGCCATAACATGTAAGAACCCTTGGAGTAAGTGTGAAGGATGTGGAATGGAGGGTCATGGGAAGGAAGTCTGCCATACCAAATCCCAACCTCAGGGAAACTAAGTGTGAAGGGGGTTTACTGTGGTGAGCCCTCTGGTATGGAAGGGATAGATGTATTGCATGTGAGAGAAGGGTTTGTGAGTTGGAACGTCTGTTTTGGGGAACGAGTAGATCGTTGTGTGTTAGGGTAGAATATGGTGGAGTGTTATGAAACCACTGACTGATACTGGTTGTAGTGGAAATGTGGTTTTCGGAGAGGCATGTGAGAAAATAAAAGAAAGCATAGCACAGAAGCAGGAATGTGCTGGATATGTGACAGGGATTGAAGGATTGGAAGTTTGGGTGTGTAAAGAGGTTTGTTGAGTCAGTTCATTTTGCAGGAATAAGGCTGGAGGAGGATGATTTTTACGTTGTGGACAGAGTGAATGAGAAGTATGATATGTTACTGGGGTATGCATTTTTGAAGAAAAACAAGGTAAAGGTGTACCCAGAACAAGAAATGATAGAAATACGAATGGGGAATGAAACCAGTGTGAAGTTGTATGTGGAGGAGGATGGACAAGTAAGTTTGAAGATGGTTTCTGGAGTGGAGTTGTATGCGATGGAGGATGCACAATTGCCAAGAGATTTGGGAAGGTTGTGGAGTGTAAAAGTAGGGTGGAGGACCAATGTTGGAGTCGGCGCAGAGTTTGGGAGAAATATTTATCTTGGACGGTAGTTCTGCGTGTTATGAGATAAGGCAGGTCGCACATGTGTTTTATGGGATTATGGATGTAAAGGACCCAAAGGTGTGTGTACAGGTGTGTGGGGATGTGAAAAAGAAAAGGTGGAGAGGCATACATCTTGGTGATAGATCAGGATGTTTGAGAAGTGTAGTCGATTTGAGTGATAGTAAGCATGTTAAGGGGTATGATGTGATGGCCAAAGGGGAAAGGACAGAAGAGTGGAGCAAGGAAAAGCTTAGGGGAAAAGGTAAGGTTGAATGAGAAGTTGAGTGAGAAAGAGAAAGAGCAGGTGTATGAGTTGTTGTGGGAGAGAAAGGGTGTGTTGAGTCAAGGGGATGAGGACTTTGGGACAGCCAGGTTGCTGGAGTTCCATATTCAGCTGACAGATGAAACACCGATTTATCAGAGCCCCCGACATTTCCTGGCTCCGGTAATGCGAGAGATTGAAAAACAGTGTGAAGAGTTGGAAAAGATAGGAGTGATTGAACTCAGTAAGAGTGCTCAGAACAGTCCAATTGTGCTGGTAAGAAAGTCTGATGGGAGTCTGCGAATGTGTATTGATTATCGGAGAGTAAATGAGGTGACAGTGAAAGAAAGATTCCCTATGTGTGTGGTATCTGATTCTGTGTACAGTATGCATGGGATGAAAGTGTTTAGCAAGATGGATCTGGTAAGGGGGTATTATCAGATGCCATTGGTGGAGGATTGTAGACCTTAACTGTAACAAATAATATGAAAAACAGTATCAGTTCTGCAGTCTCAGTTTTGGATCAGCAAATGCCCCAGCTGCCTTCCAGAGAGCAATGAATGTTGTGCTGCATGCTGAGTGGTTTTCCCTGCGAGATTGTGTTGGTTTCTTGATGACATTTTGGTCATGAGTAAGATGGTAGAAGAACACAAGAGGTTGGTGCGAGCAGTGTTGAAGAAGTTAGAAGTGGGGGTGAAAGTCAAAGTAAGTAAGTGTGAGTTGTTCATGGAAAAGGTGGAGTTTTGGGCTATAAGGTGAGCAAGTCTGGAGTGCGAAAAGGGGAAAAGTTTGTAGAAAAAGTGAAGAAGTTAAAGGAATGACCCAGGACTTTTGTTGTATTTATGCGTGGTTTTTTGGGAGTTTTGATTTTGGAAGGAAGTTTGTGGAAGATTGTTCGGGAATTGCAAAGCCATTGTCAGACTGGACAGGTTGTAGGAAGAGTACGGTTATGAGTTGGGATGAAAGGATGAAAGTGTTCGAGAAATTGAAAGAGGAAATAGTGAAGGATGTGGAGTTGGCTTACCCTGACTATACTGCAGATGCCAGTAAGCTAGAAGTGTATTGTTACGGATGTACTAAGTGGAGTGTCGATGGGTGGATGTTTGATGCAGAAGCAAGTGGTGAATGGAGTTGAAAGGGATAGAGTGATAGCATATGTAAGTAAGGCATTTAGATTTTGGCAGAAAATATTTGACTGTTGAGAGAGAGTTGGCTGCCCTGCGGTTTTGCGTGAAAGCGTTACGACCGTTTCTGTATGGTGTGAGTTTTGTGGTATACTGACCATCAACCTCTAGTGTATCTGCAGAGGATGAAAGGAGTGGATGCTAAAATTGCACGTTCAGTGGAGGATTTGAGTGGTTTTGATTTTGTAATTGAGTACATCCCAGGCAAAAGAAATATTGTTGCAGACATGATGTCTAGACTACCTGGGGAAGGGAAAGAAGAGAAAATAAGACAAAAGACCAGAATATCTGCCAAGAGGATTGGTGGTAGCACGTGAGAGTAAGGGGGGTGGTGACTCGATGTTTTAAAGTTTGTGGTATGGATTGAATGATTTGGTAGATGAAGGTTTGAAGGTGCAGGTACCTGGAAGTGTGAATGAACTGAGGGCAGAGGTGATTGAAGAAGTTTGCAAGAGACCTGGATGTTTGGGAGTGCCAAATGTGGAACGGTATCGGAAGAGTCCGAGGGCTATGACATATCCTGGAGTAGCCCCATTTCAGGAGGTTTTGGTAGCAGTAAGGGGTATAAGGTGATTGTATCCATACACACTGGTGGTGAGAAACCTATAGTGTATCGACATGAGGGTTGAAAAATGAATGAGTTGCATCTGCAGTGTTTGAGTGGGGTGCACTATAACTGGGTCATTAAAGAAAAGAGCTATGAAGTCAAAGTATGAGAAGGAGGAAAATGTTAAAGATTTTGTCGTTGTTGGAAGTGGAAGATGACATATTAAAAAGGAAGTAAATGAAGGATGTTTGGTTAGTGGAAGAGACAAGTGTATTTGTGTAAACAGGAGAGCAAATGCAATGATTGTGGGAGTAGATGTCAGTGGAGGACAGTATTGTGATTGTGGTTGACACTGGAGCACAAATATCTTTTCAAAAACACACATGTGATTAGGGATGTTGAGAGAGTGAACTGGAATGTTAAAAGGAGAGTGGCGAATGTGTCAGTATGAGGTATAGCAAGAAGATTGGTTGGATAGGAGGAAGTGAGGTTGAAGGTAAGGTTGGGAGAGTTTGAGTTGGAGGCTTGTTTTGTAGTACTGGGAGATGAACAGATGCCGTGTTGTTTCCTGTTTGGGATAGATTTCTTGAAGAATGGATTGGTAGTGGATATTGGGACAGGATTTCTGTTGAAAGACGAAGTCATAATAGGGAAGATTCGAAGTGAGGTGATGAATATGGCCAGGTTTGTGGAAATGATTGATAGGAGTCTGAGTGAGGAGGAGGATGTAGTGGAGTTGGACAAGAGTGAGAATGAATTGTTGACAGCGGAGGATATTGAGGAGATGCAGTGAAAGTGTTTCATGGTGAGTTGAGGTGTATTAGAGAGGGAGTACCTGGAAGAAGATGGCCTTTGTTGTTGAGTAAATGGATGCGGTTTGCTGAGAGATTTGTGCTGTGTGAAGGATTGGTGTATTTTTCAAGAGAGAAGATGGGAGAGTTGATGTATGTTCCAATGTTCTCGATGAGTGGAGCAGTGGGGATGTGCATTTTAGTCCATGAGAAATATGGACATATGGGGAACATTTAAGCTAAACACATATAAAGAGCGGATGTTTGCCCAGATTTGAAAAAGATTTGTATGGATGAATGGCAGTCACATGTGAAGAATGTCAGAAGGGAAAGTATCAAAGTGTATGCTAGCCCACCTGTTTAAAAAGTTGAGTATGAAAGAACCGTTTGAGTTAGTGGCGATTGATTGTGTGTAAATTGCTGGTAAATTCAGAGGAAGAATAGGAGTGGTTGTTATGGTAGATCATAAGAGCAAGTTTGTAAGCTGTTTTGCCTGTGTGTGTGAGAAAGCCAGCTTGAATGTTGAATGATAGTGGGCCAGAGTTTGTTGGTAGACCGTTTGAGCAAATGTTGAAAGAATGAGGTATCAGGCATGTAGTAACATGTGAATGGGTTGGCAGAACGAACCATAAGGACTCTGAGTGAGATGTTACGAATGTCGACTGATAGAGGGAATGAATGGGATTTTTTGTTGGGAAGAGTGGTAGCGATGTATAATGGGTCAGTTCAGTACATAAAAGCACTGGCATCTCCGAGTGAGTATGTAATGAATTACGAGAGGTATGTGAGAGCAAGTTTGGATTTGAATGAAGAAGAGCGGGATGTGTGGAGGCAGGCAAATGAAAGGTTTGAGAGTTTCTGAGTGGGTGAAAGGGTGTTGAAGGAAGTTGTTGAGAAGGGAAGATTGACAGCAAGTAAGATGCGTGAGAAGTATGAAGGTCCTTATGTGGTGAAAACAGTTTGGTCTAATGGATTGAGTTATGTGCTAGAAGACAGGAATGAAGAGGGAAATGTAAGGGTAATACGAGCGCATTATAATCAGCTAAGAAGATGGAGAGAACCACCTAAATACATAATAGAGCATCCCATTAGGAAGTTATTAAGGGAGGAAAGGAAAATGAAGAAACAGAAGAAGATACAAATTGGGGAGATAAACAGCTAGTATTGGTGGAACATAAGAGAAAGCCTAAAAGGAAGTGTAGAAAGAGTAAGGGTACAGTTACTGAGTTGTTTGCAGGGAGTATCCGAGATGGGTTGTTTGATTTTCAGGGGTTCGAGAAGCCAGTAGGCATGAGAAGTGAAAATACCCTGGTGCTAGTGAGGATGAGGGTGTAGTTGATTTTGAAGGATTTGAGTGGGATGTGGAAGGAGTGAACTTGGTGAGTACAAGGAATGTGGACGAGAATATGCAAGAGTTTGGTGAATTGGAAACAACGGCAAGTTGTGAGGAAGACGGTACGTCTAGTGTGTGTGAGTCTCCTTTGAGTGAAAGTGTTGAAAGAGTGAGTGTGAGTGAGAGAGTTAGTAGTGCTGGAGAATGTGAGTGAAGGAGTTTTGGATAGCTTCAAGCAGAGTGTGGAGAAAATCAATGAGAGTATGGAAGAGATGATAGCAGCCATGTCAGGTGTGAATGAGGTTGATGCCAACGTAAGTCTCCAGAGTTTGAATGAGCTTAGTGTAAGTCATCTGAAACCAAGGCAAGTCGAGTCTAGTGTGGTTGGAGTGGAAATGAATGAAGAAGAGGTGGTGCATGAGAGGCCATGGACCCAAAGTCAAGGTCCAGTTCCGCAGTATGAATGGGTGGTGAGAAAGGGATTTTGAAAAAAAAAGAAATGAGATTTCCTTTATTTTCGTAAGGGGGAGTGTGGTAGGCTAAGTTTGGGTTTGTATGATGAAAGACGGTTTGTGTAAATTGGTTGTTCCATTTTTGGTGTTGGGATGTTTTTATTATGTTTATTTTGTGTTTTTGTTATGAATGTCATGTATGTTTTCATGTTTTTTTTTTTTTACTTGCAGTTTGCTTGAGTGGATAGGGTAGAGTGGACTCCCCTTCACCTTAATGCCCCATAGTGCTTGGACTGAAAGAACCTGGTTGAGAGACAGTGAAAGAAACAAGGCCTCTATTTCCCTTCTGAATGCTTGCCATGCTTCACAGCAAGTATTATTTGCAAATTAGTTATGTGAACCAGAGGCTGATTTATTCAAGTTTGCAGTAGAAAATGATAATGCAAGACACTATAAACTAATTGTTATAGATTTGTTCCAAGGGAATCAAAACATTGAGAGAGGAATCACAGTGTGAATCAGGTTACAGTGAAGTTGTGTACAGAATTCAATTTAAAGAAAGACATGTTTGGTTCTCAAGTAATCTTGTTGGACAATCCCAAGTAGACTTTGAAGATTGATCTTTAAAGCATTGGATGTGTACCTATTTTGAGGATTAAGAAATAAAATTAGATTAAGTTCTTCCAGTTATTGGGGGAAAACTATAATAAGTTAGGTTAAGGAACTAAGGATAGGTTTTGGTGAACTATAATAAGTTAGGTTAAGGAACTAAGGATAGGTTTTGGTGATCTATAGTATTAAGTTAGGATAAGTTAAGTATAGGAGGATTGTTTTTGGTAAATATTAGTGGTAAGTAGGAAATAAGTTGGGTCAAGTATTGAAAGATGATAATTGATAAACTGTGGCAAATGTAAATAAAATTAGGATAAGGTTCGGTTGGACGGTCTTCAGACCACTGTAATTTTAAGATACTAAATTAGGTTAAGAAAAGTCAGTTTCATTTAATAACCTTCAAATTTGTTCCCAATATCCTGCACCAATTGTGTAAAAGAAGAAAGCTCTTGCACCATGAATGTTGTAACCGCAAGGCATCTGTCTTCAAAAGGGTATATAAGAAAAATAAAAAGTGTTTCTATAGAAATCTCAACTGGGCTCTCAGTATGGATATAATCTCACCATATCTTCCATACGGACTGGTATTGCCGGATAGATGATGCCCGTAATTTTTGCACTAGGCACCTAGCAATGTTGGGTGAGTAATTATCATGATAAATATTTTTAAAAAATCTTTGTGAAGGTCTCGGCTCAGAAAGGAGGATGCATAAAGGACTTTCCCTCCTACTGTCTGGGATAGAATAGCAGATGATAGTGGAATTGATTTTTTCATCTGTTGTTGAAGTACAGTAATAGGAACCAATGCCTGTTTGGCCAATTTGGAGTTATTAAGTAAACTGTTCCTTTGAAGGTTAGAAGTTTGCTCAAAACCTTCGAAATCTGGGACAATGGAGGAAAAAGATATCGTCCTGATATCGTCCCCCCTCTTGTTCCAGTCTTTAGGAAGGCAACTCTTGACTGCCCAGGTTCGGAGACACATAAATTAGGAGTTTGTGATTTTAGTACATGGCGAACAGGTCCACTTCTGGTGGGGAAGCATGCTGGCTATTGTTTGAAGAGAGTGGTTGTCCAACATCCATTCTGTTGAGACTGTCATTTTCCTTGATAGAGAGTCTGCTATTACAATGAGACCCCCTGTGAGGTGAATTGCAGACATATACCACTTCCTTGCTTGCGCCATCTGAAAGATGGCTAGCATTACCATATTGAGAGGAGGTGAACGTGATCCTAACCTCCTGATGTAGGATATTGTAGTTATGTTGTCTCTCTCTTCTGAGGGTTTGAGTTTTTTGAGAGAAAAAGACAGTCATCAACTCCACGAAATTGATATAAAAATTCCTGAGTAGCTGATCACCCTGCCACCTGACAATCTTCCCAATGTCCTCCCAACCTGTCAACGAGGCATCTGTGTGTATTGTCACTCATACAGACAGAGGAGTCAGGGTGACCTGTTTCGCCAGAGATTCCTTCTGGATCCAAGGCCGAAGTATCTCCCCAACTCTTTTAATCCTTTGATGAGGTCAGTCTCGCATCTTTTTTCTTAAATGCGATAGCCAGAATTTATTCACATTTTTAGTTGCAATCTAAGTATTGGATCTATTGCTGATGAGAACTGCAGCAGGCCCATCATACGTTTTGATTGCCATCTGGAAACTCTGGGCTGTGCAAGGAACCTGTTGAGGACTTGCCTTATTCTGTTTTGAGTATGATGGGGAGGGACAACAGGCCATGAAGATTATCCCAACACAGTCCCAGCCACTGAAAGTGTCAGCTGGGCATGAGGCAGGATGTTTTCAAATTTATTATAAAACCTTTTGACTGTACTGTAGTCTGTTGACCATTGCTCTTAGGTTTTTCAAGCACTCTTTTCTTGTGAGCCCCCAGATCTTCATGTTTGAGT
This sequence comes from Macrobrachium rosenbergii, assembly GCF_040412425.1. NCBI lineage: Eukaryota > Metazoa > Arthropoda > Malacostraca > Decapoda > Palaemonidae > Macrobrachium > Macrobrachium rosenbergii. The sequence continues at coordinate 26,567,362 of NC_089749.1, forward strand.
TTCTAATTTTGTAAAATATTCTTTATGCAATGTTTAGCCCCAAGGGCATTACTTTGAATCTGTACGTATCTTTTCCTATCTGGAACCTTAGGAAGGGGCGGAAGGGAATGACTATAGGGATGTGCCAGTATGTATCTTTCAGATCTATAGAAACTGCAAAGGCCCTTTTTGGAATGATTCAGTGTACTTAGGCAACGGTAATTGTCCGAAACTTTTGGCAGACAATGTGCTTGTACAATGTTGATTGGGTGGTGATCACTTCTTTTGGAGGAATCCTTTTTGAGGACACTGAAAAGATGTACTTGGTGGTGAATATACGCATGTTTCTCTACGGGCCCCATTAACAGGGCCTTTCTGCACGTATAAATAATGCTGTCCCCCCACAGGGAAAACTTCCATTGTCTGTGATGGCATCTAAGCCAACCCCCAACCAACATTATTCCTCTTGGTATCTCCCTCCTCCTCTGCCTTTGCCTTTGATAGACATTCCAGGTGTTGTTTTTCCTTTTTCCCCCTATAAGACAGTTTTTGGACCTTGTGAAAACAGGATGTCCTTGCTGTTGTTGTTGTCCCCTTGTAGGGAACTGTCCCTTCTGACTACCTACCTGTTTTTCGAGGAAAAACTTTTGGGGGTGACTGAAGGCTTATATGATTTTTGATCAAAGTGAGCCTTTTTTTGGGGTTGGGTAAAAGGAAATTTTGGGTTCTTTGTTTCCTGTATTCCCCTTTCCCCAGAAGAGCATACGCTGTACAATTCTGTTGGTGGGCATGCTCGTTGAGTTGAGCCACAACAGACTCCTCAAACAGGTCCTTACAGAAGGGGTTAGAATGTAAAAATGCAGTAACATTGGAGAGCGATTTGATGGAGCTCTCCAATGCTTCCATTTGCGCTTTTATGCACCATTCTAGGAAGTCACAGAGTGTTTCCCATTGGGTTCTCATAAGACTTTTGGCCTCAACAGCAAAAATTATCCTGGGATCTTCTGGAAGCCTTTACGTGGCAACTTCGAGCAGGGTGGTAGAGGTTATAATGCTAAGGAGTCGGAGCCTAGCTAAAATTCTGATGAGGCTGTCCCCTCTGAGAGTCTTCTCATAGGGGTCCCAAGCTACTGAGTAGCTATATCTAAAGGGAGCTTTTTCCTTTCAAAAGGGAGTTGCAGCATTGCCCATTCCTTGGTGGAATTTCCCGAAACTGGGATGACTGTGGCAGATGGTTTTAATTCTCCCACTGTCTCATGTTTTTAGTCACTACAAATTCCAAAAATCCGTCTTCTCATGATTAATAATTTTGAAAATGAAGGGACAGAAGGCTGGGGCTACTTGGTGAGCAACTTGGGTCTTATTCAAAATGGAGGTAGAGATCCATTTCTCGTTGACCTGGTAAAGGGTGATTTATCCATTCCTTGGTGGAATTTCCTGAAACTGGGATGGCCGTGGCAGATGATTTTAATTTTGCCATTGTCTCTTGTTTTTAGTCACTACAAATTCTAAAAATCAGTCTTCACATGATTATTATTTCTGAAAGTGAAGGGACAGGGGGCTGGGGCTATTTGATGTATTCAAAATGAAGTAGAGATCCATTTTTCACTGACCTGGTAAAGGGCGATTTCTATAGCTTTTAATGCTATAGGCACAGGTAAGAAAACCATTTCTGTTAGTGGTCTCTCCATGTCTGGTGAAGATGGTACCAGGTGCCATTCTGTATTAGGGAATGCTGCCGTTTGTAAATTCTTCATGTACAACTTCGATCACAGTTTTTCTCTCATTAATTACATACTTGCCATCAGGAGAGAAAGTGCACATTAAGGCGTCTTACCTAGGATTATCAATATCATCAGGGGTGAGTATTGGAGCCCCTATTATGTTTTGATCTGAAGTTCTGTATTCCGAACTGACCCTTTTGTTGTTTCCAGTCAGAATTCTAACATCAGACCTTGTTTGGGCAGCATTTGTATCTACACTCACTTTTTGGTTACCAGATGTAGAACTTTTACACTTTGGGGCGTACATGACTGACTTACTTTCCTTTCCAGAATCATGCTTCATGTTCCTTATATATTGCTGTTCTGTGGCAAGGGCATCTTTGATGGTACTCTATTTCCTTACGGAATTGACCAAATGCCGCAAACTGTGTATCCCTTTTAGGGGAGCTTGCCGCAAACTGTGTATCCCTTTTGGAGGAGCTTGCTGCAAACTGCGTATCCCTTTTTGGGGAGCCTGCACAATCCAAATGACCTTCAGCAACTGAACTGTAACTGCCTGTTAATCAAGGGGGCAGAAGTCCTGGGCAAGTTACTATACCCTTCCAAAAATGTAGTCATTTTAGTCTGAGTTAGGTGGATCCCAGTATCCCTTTTGGGGGAAAGACCCTATTCAGCAACGATAGCTGCATGGGGAATAGAATTCCTTCTGGAAGGTTTCTCCCATGGCTAGCTAAAATTTGTGTCCCTGAGCCTTCTGGGTTCAGCAGGGCCATTTCAGTGGCAATGTCCACTTCATATTTTTCAATAAGAATGTCAACTCCATGTAAAGATTCCTCTACTTCCTCCGCGGGGTTGACCTGGAAGGTATTGTTGACTGATGTTACTGGGTTTTGGCCCAAACGTTGATGTTGTTCGGAGAAAGGGTTAAATATCTGCTGTCGGAAAGATATAATCTCCCCCTTCCCCACCCCTACTGAACCCTATGACCCATTGAGACAGTTTAAAAGGAGCTGTTTCGTCCTTAAACCTTGCTGCCACGAGAATACTACAAATCTCAGCCACATCTGGCAACCAAGCAAATTTTCCTTGTTTTTTACAAGGACTGTGCTCATGGCAGATGGTATGGGCTGTACCCACTGGCAAAAAGTGAACCGAGCAATTTGCTACAGAACACTTGAACTGAGGATCCTGCCTAATGGCAGCCATGTAGTGATATAAAGCAAGTTGTTATTAGAAGCTAGTTAGTATTAATTGTTTTTAAGTGAGGGACACTTCTGTAGTTCCTCATATTGTTTGGTTCCATATTACAGGTTAACTTGATTACAAGTGTGCAGTTGTAATACATTTAATTAAATATCTATGTTAACTTAAACTATCTAAGGATTAGGTTAGTTTTCATACCTGTTTATGGCTGTATTACTTATACACTGTTAGTCCTTTTGCAATGGCCAAGTGAAATTTTTAATTCCAATTGTCATACTTTTCAGACTAACTGCTATGAACCAATTTGTTTAACTAACCCAAACTACTGTTTTATATAGCTTAGGTAATGCTTCTAGTATAATCTGCATTAAGCTAAGAATAGAGGATTTCTTAGAAGGTTCTTGCGTAACCTATTCTTGGCTTATTTACAAAAAGATATAAACTATACAGAAAATAATTCTCTTATAATCTGGTTTTCTGTTTTATGTGGCCGAGACTACCCTTTTATCTGATATTTGGCCATTGCTGTTGTAGGCTAACAGTAGGATATTCCTTAAAAAGGGGTTCTTACTTAATCTGGTTAGGCTACTGCCTGTTCTAGATTTATATCGCCTTTAAGGATATAGGCTACATAAGACCCTGCTAGCATGTAGCCTTACAGACATGCTACTGAGTCGTAAAAAACTAGGTTATTTTATTGAGCCTAGGATACTGTTTATATATAATCCTAGGCTTATTTGTTCTTTCTTAACCTAGTATAGGGTATTGCCTAATCCAGATTATTATAGATCACTCTTAAATGTATATATATATCACTCTTAAATGTATAGGATAAGCTATATAAAAACAGAAAACTTGCTAATATGTCAACCTACAGTTAGTCTACTATTTTTTGTCTAACCCAGGTTGTTTATGTCCAATCCTATGCTATTTGGTCTTTATAAAACAGTAATCACTAATGTGTAGCCTTATAGCCAGGCTATAACTTACTCTTATCTAGACTACTGCCTAATCTGGTTTATTTAATTCACATTAAGTGTATGGGTTACATAAAACACAATTAGCCTACCTTAGTATGTAGTCTTAAGGTTAGGTTACCATCTCATTCAGCACAGATTACTATTTTATTTCATCTAGTCCTAGGTTACATGGTCTAGGCTAACAATTTAGTCCAAAAATGGGATTTTTCGAAAAAAGTTATCACTTAATATGACACAAGGTAATGCCTAGGCTAGTCCTGGATTATTTAGCTCATGCTTAAGTGCACAGGTGTATATAAAAGGAAGAAACAGTAATATGTAGCCTTATTGTTATGCTGCCGATTTACTTTGCCCAGATATTGTTATTATCTGATCCTAGGGTCCTCGGTCTAAGCTAGGCCACTAAGGATATGTAATCCAAGGACATAGGCTACAGACAACATCCACTATTAATCTAGTCTAAATTATTCTCACTGCCTAGATCAATGTAGACATCATACAATCTGAAAGGATTTTCTATATTAATAAGTCGTGGAACATTTATTTTAGTTAAAACATTTATTTAGAATTTAAAACAATTTTCAAGTTACGAAACTAGGTAACAATCAACGCTTTACAAAACTAGGTAGGCTAGCAATCAAAACTAAAACTAAAACTTTTAACTGGAACTTGATATTAAGCACTTGTCTTGCTGTTTTTGATGTTTCCATGATCCTCGATAATGAAAACAGAGAAAAAAGTTTATTTTTTTTTGGAGTGCTGGTAACAACGTGAACTGTTCACTATAGACCATCACAGGTTATAATGTTAATCATTACGACACAGCACCTGGCCAAAAGACGAACTAGAAGAGAATTCTTTGTTATTAGTTTGGTCACCATGGAGCTCTGGTAGACCATGGAAGGTAATTCCTTGAGGACAAAACGAGTGACTACGCTTTAAAAAAAATTAGAGAACAGTTATCACATAGAAGAAGCAATAAAAAGCAAATTTTTAGAACATAAAATACTGTACTCATAAAAAATGAAAGGAAAATGTACACTAATGGATCACAATTACAAGACGGTTGTGTAGCAGTATGTTGCCAAATTACCAGAATCTTCCTTTGCTTTATAGCTGAAGCAACACCCTTAGACAATGGTTTGGAACTTGTGGCCATGAAAAAATTTCAATCCTCTGTAATTTATAGTGATTTAGAGAATTGTCTTAGAAACACTGAAAATGCTCAGCTCTTCTGACCCTTCAATGTAAAAGGCTAAGGAGTAGGTTTTTTCACCTCTTTTTAGGCATAAAGCTCCTCTTTTTTTATTTCCTCTCATAAAGGAATACAAGGAAATTAATTAGCTAATAGTGAGGTTAAAGATGTCACAGAATACAAATTTCTGATAAAAAGTTCTCTATTGTAATATGCAAAGGTCATTAAAACTTACCGTATATTCTCCATGAAAGGCAACATCATCATCACTCCTTAACTGACCCATGATTTAATTTTATAAAGAACCAATGCTATAGTGTGATAATCTGTCAGTAGAGCATGTTCTGGCACATTGCTCCAAATATATTACCCTCTAAGGAGAAAACACAAATTAGATGGTAAGAGTATATCAGAAATTTTGAATTACAATATTGGTTGTGTAGATTACTATCAGCGATAGGCCAAGATTTTTAACAAAATACAGTGTTAATATGTTTATTTTTATTGTATATACTTTATGAGGGGGGAACTTTAACGGCCCTAGTTCCTTAGGAAACTGTAAATTCAGAGGCACAGAATGTCCCTGATAGGTTCCAGTACTTGGCCTTAAGTTTAAACCTCATAATCAACATCAACAAAAGTTGGCAGCTGTACAAGTGATGCTTTTTTTTAGCAAAACTCATGAAATCCATACATAAGTAGCCAAACCTTTTACACAAAGGAAAAAGCAGTTAGCAAAACAGAGTTAAAAGGGAATGGGTTGTCTGTCATTTTTTCTTTGAGGAAATGCTTCTTGTATTCAAGACACCATGAACAGAGTCCTATGAAAGTCATTGACACTGTTTAAAATTAAAGATTAAAACTCATGAATATGGAAGCCATTTTATCTGCATCAGCATGAACTGAATACTGAAGCATTTACAACTCTGCTCAGGAAAATGTAAATCCTCAATATTCAAAATATTAAAGCATATTTATTTTAAAAATTTTTATGCAAAGGTTGTAACTAAAATGATTGAATACAATGTGACAATTACTTAAAAAAATATATGGAAAAGTTACAAACCATCTGTTTCTTCAGTGCAGCCATTTCCTTTTCCTTCTGGATCAAAGCCTTCTTTTTAAGTTCTTCATCACGAACCTGAGCTGGATTTTTCACTACAACTTTAGTCTCTTCAACCCATTCTCTCTCATCAGGTTTCACATTCCTGAAAATATAAAAAAAATAGAAAATAATAATTTTAATTTCAAACAGTTTTCTTATAAAATACTTTTACTACCTTTATTTATGCCGTTATGTCTGGTCACAGGCAGTATACCAAGAGTTTGACGTCCAATTATGACAAGCAAAGCAGTAATAGTATAAAGGGAGGTAAAACATTCCATGTCAGAATAAGCTCAACCTTGTCTGCAAAATTCTAGTTTTTTCGATGTCTTCAACCAAGTGATTTATACCAAGAAGGCAACTGACCAGTGATCTTCAACTGCAACCAACTCACACTGAAGACCAACATCAAGTTGGTAAAGGTATTTGGTATACAAACTATTAGATCTATGGTCCCCATCTCAATTATGTCTAGCATAATCACGTACGGAAGGTTCAGTGTATTTACCTGATAGTAAATGGCATGGTTGTTCCATGCAAGATAACAGGGAGATGATGGAAATGAATCATGCACATACAATATTTCTGTTGCAACCCATTATGGGACAAAATGCCATCTGTCTTTTCTTGATAAGGTTCTGTTCAGTTGTCTTGTTCATTTGCATGAGTTCCCTACTTGGCCATGTCCACAAGGAGATGGTTTATCATAGCAATGTGACCTCTATGCTGCAAATGGAGGTTTTGTCAATTATACAGATTCTCTTGCTTGTTGGCTCTTCCTTGTCAAGAAGATGGAGTCTGTGCTTCAGCGTGGACATCAGTTTGCATAGGGGGGCTTTTTCATTCCAATTTTTTATATACTGTATTTTCATTTTATTTTTTATTTTATATATATATATATATATATATATATATATATATATATATATATATATTTATTTATATATATATAATCAGAAAGCTACAAACGTCCTTTAATATAAAATTCAATCTACCTCGGAAATAATATATTTTCATATATGTTAAAAAGTAAGGGGAATTTTTAGTTGATAATAAGTCCACCGTCCGTAAAAATACCAAACCATAAAACGGACGAGGAATCAGGACTACAGTGACACACTAACGCATCGGTAACATATATGAAAATATATTATTTCCGAGGTAGAGTGAATTGATATTAAAGGACGTTTGTAGCTTTCTGATTGTATATGAATCACGGTGATGTGATAAATAGTCAATATATATATATATATATATATATATATATATATATATATATATATATATATATATAAAGGGATTTTGACAAAGGAAAAATCTATTTCTGGAGAGGGGACCGTGTCACCCGATGAAAAAGTCCATTCAGCACTTATTTCTAGGTAATTCCGTTGCTAGATACCAGAGAAAGCTAAATGAAATGCTGGAGTTACTACCCCAGAGCGAGCTCCATCAGATGGAGTCGTGTATGGAAAAGGGTGAACTACAAAACACGGAACCTTATCCTATAGAGATCCCAAGGTCAAAAAGTCCCACAGGAGGTGCCGTTACAAACCCATGTACCACCCGTGGACAGTACACAAAACACTGCTAGCCGCATTCCATGAAAGCAACACCCCACTAGAATGATGTTTACTATGGGAGGGACATGACACATGATGGAGGTGGGTCATCGGGTGACACGGTCCCCTCTCCAGAAATAGATTTTTCCTTCGTCAAAATCCCTTTTCTGGATCGGGTCCCGTGTCAGCCGATGAAAAATTAACAGAGAAATAAACATAATTCTTAAACTAAAAAGATAAAAATTCTAAGGGGAACAGAAGACCGAAGGTCCAAAAGAAATTTTTTTTTTTTAATCACTAAGTAACAATAACAATAATGTACAAAAGAAACTGATGTAAGCTTAAAAATACATAAACAAATAACTATACAATATTGAAAACCTTATAACTTAAATGTGTCATTTAGACAAATACATGGATAACACAGCCAGGTGAGAAGTCAAGGCAAGCCTGACTGAAATGATAAAAAGGGGATAACTGAGGCAGTGGAGGAGGAAATGACTAGGAATCAGAAAGGGAACCAGAGGGAGGGACAACGTTCCCTGCCGCGACTGCTGAGAATTTAAGAGCTTCTAAGGATTTCAAATAGTGACGTTTGAAAACCAAGGGTGACTTCCAACCGGTGTACCTGGTAAGATCCGTGAAATTCATGTAATGAAAGTAATTAATGGAGGTGGCCACAGCTCTAATATCATGAACTTTTGGGACTGAGTCAGGGTTAGCCTGCTTGATAAAGTAAAGGATCTGTTGTCTAATAGCAGACATAGAAAGATTACCCCCTCCTTCCCTGATAAAGAGAGGCCCAGAAGAGATGTGAGAGGACCTGTCTAAATAAGCCCTCAAAGTATGAACTGGACACAGGGACAGGTCTAGAGGCAGAGGAAGAATTTTCCAAGGCGACCACCTATAACAAATGGATCTTCATTTTTGGCCAGGAAGGTAGGGTGAGGAATCAGCAAAACCTCCCCTGATGGAAGGAAGTCGACGTGGTTGGGTTCCTAGAGAGTGCAGACAGCTCTGAAATTCTAGCACCCGAAGCCAGGCTAACTAAAAACAACGTTTTCCTCAACAAGGAAAGGTAGGGGCAGGATTGATTATCGATATCTGAGGCTAACTTCAACACGTCATTTAGAAACCAGGAAACCGTATGTGGACGGATTACTGGCCTCAGACGTGCACATGCTTTAGGGATGGAAGAAAAGTAAGGGTCTGTGAGGTCAATTTTGAAACCATACAAGAACACTTTACGTAGAGCTGACTTGACTGTAGTAACAGTACTAGCGGCTAAACCCTTCTCAAACAGTGATCTAAAAAAGGAGATCGCTAAATTAATGGTCATTACTGTAGCCTCAGATTCTCTTAAAAAGAGTGCTAGTTTCTTAATTGCTGAGTCGTACTGACGAAGAGTGGAGGCCCGCTTATCTGATTCTAAGAACATGGTATTGACAGGATCAACATTAGCATCCCTTTGAGCCGCAAACTTCATAAAGTCCACAAAGCCAGGGCATTTTGGATTTTTGAGGAAGCTGACACAGTCTGAGTTTGTACTACTTGTGTTAGTTTTGGACTGGGGATTCGGATGTATAAGTTTCAGTTCTAGTAGAAGAGGAAACCAGCTGCTCTTTGGCCAGTAGGGAGCCACTAGAGCTACTTGACCCTTGAACGTCCTCAGTTTGTGGAGGACTTTCAACAACAAATTCACTGGAGGAACAGATAGATCACCTTCCACCTGTTCCAATCCAATGACATTGCGTCCGTGAAAAGAGCTTGAGGGTCCAGGTTGGGAGCTACGTAATGAGGGAGCTTGTTGTTGAGCTTGGTTGCGAACAAATCTACCTCCAGACCCGGAACTAGTTGGCAGATCCAATTGAACGAGCCCCTGTCTAGGGACCACTCCGACTCGAGGGGAGTTGTCCTGGAGAGGGAATCTGCTAATGACGTTCGGACCCCTGCAAGATGGGTGGCAGATAGGTGCCACTTGTTCTTGCAGGCCAAGGAGAAAAGTGCAATCATTACCTGGTTGATCCTGCTCGATTTTGAACCTCCCCTGTTTATGCAGTGGACTACCGTGGCGCTGTCCAGAACCAGTCTTATGTGAATCTTCTTGGGGGGAAGAAGCTTCTTCAAGGTAAGGAAGACCGCCATGGCCTCCAGAACATTTATATGGAACTGGCGGAACATGAGGGACCAAGTCCCCTGTACTTCTTGGTGTTGAGAATATCCTCCCCACCCGCTTAAGGAGGCGTCTGTGTGGATAACCAACGCCGGAGGAGGAAATTGAAGGGGACTGACTTGGACAGGCTCTTGACAGTTGACCAAGGGCGGAGTCTCTTCTTCAAGATGTGGGAATCAGAGACACCTTGTCCCTGAGCCTGATATTTGCCCGACTCCGCCACACTCTGTTGATATCCTTCAGTTTCACTTTCAGCAACAGGTCTGTCACCGAAGCGAACTGAAGGGAGCCCAAGACTCGTTCCTGGGTCCGCCAAGAGGCCCTTTTGGATTTGAGAAACTGTCTGGTTGTTCTGGCTATCTCCTTCCTCTTGGGAGGAGGAAGAGAGAGCTTGTGAGAATTCAGATCCCACTGGATTCCTAGCCATTGAAAACAACTGCTGGGAACCAGGCGGGACTTCTCCCTGTTTACACACGAAAGCCCAGAGGATTCTAGAAAGTCGACCACCACGGATGTAACTCTCCGGCATTCCCGGACGCTGGATGCCCAGATGATCCAGTCGTCGAGATACGCAGCCAGCGTAATTCCTTGAGATCGGAGTTGCTGTACGACCGTGTCTGTCAACTTGGTAAAAATCCTTGGGGCTATGTTGAGGCCGAAAGGCATCACCTTGAAGGAATATGCCTGCCTTCCGAGCCTGAACCCCAGAAAGGGGGAGAACCTTCTAAATATAACCGGGACGTGATAATAGGCGTCGGAAAGATCTAGAGAGGTGGTTACGGCTCCACGGGCAGTAGGGTCCGAACTTGGGAGACAGTAAGCATCCGAAACTTGTCGCAACGAATGTAGGAATTCAGACGGGACAAGTCCAGAATTACTCTCCGTTTGTTGGAACCTTTCTTTGGAACACTGAAGAGCCTGCCTTGGAACTTCAGAGACCTCACTTTCCTTATAGCCTGTTTCTGTAGGAGATCCTCCACAAAGTCCTCGAGATCCTTGGTCGTAGCCTGATAAAACTTGACTGGTGGAGGGGGATTGTCGATCCAACTCCAGCCTAGGCCCTTGGAAACTATACTCTGAGCCCAGGGACAGAAGGTCCACCGGAGCTTGAAAATGGTACAGCCTCCCGCCCACAGGATGTATGTCATCGGTCCTGTGTTTGCTTCCCCCCTCTGGAGCCTCTACCTCCCCTGTTCCTGGGAGAGGAGCGGGGGGCTCCCCTTCCCCTAGCGAAGCCACGGGGCTTATTGCTTCTGGGTGATTTTCTGGGGCGAAATTTCCCCTGACTTTCATATGCAGGATTGAAAGCTGGGGAGGAGACATAGGAAGGAGCAGCCAAAGACTGATGTGCCGGGTTTACCAGGACATACTGAGGGGAGGATGGGAGGAAGAGGTTGAAGGTTGACTTTGTAAAGGAACCTGGACCAAGGACTGAGCTGGAAGACGTTTGAAGTGTTTAAATTTCTTACTGGACTTGGTGGGAGTGCTGGCAAGATCAGACTGTTTCCTTTTATAGGGCAGGCCCCAACGGAACGGAGGCTTTGATTGACCCTAGCTGCCTCAGATAAGACTGCATCAACTTCTTCTTGTGGGAAAAGATTAGCACCCCAGATCGAACTCTTAAGAAGCTTATTTGGTTCATGCCGAACTGTGGCTGCTGAAAAGATGTGCTTCCGGCAGGCCAGTCGGGCAGTCATAAAGTCAAACAGATCTTGTTGAAAACTCGCCAAGAGAGATTTCGTCAAGACCTGGAATAATGGATCTTCTCTGTAAACCAAAAAGTTGCTTCTTCCGCTAAAGCCAAAGAGTTCAAAGACCTGGCGAGCCTTTCCTTAGTATCAGCCTCTGTTTTCAAGAGCGACTCCGGGATCTTAGGGAGCTGCTCACTGAACAGATCAGAGGCGCAGTCTGGGTCAAGTCGAGTCACTGTAAACGTATTAGGGCTCCCTTCCAGAAGTCGGTGCCTCCGGGAAAGACGAGCGATGTAGGGTCCGTCTCACGGAGATGAGGAAGGGGTTTACCTTGAAGCAAGCCTGGCTAGTCAGGAGGCCACTTTCGAAGTGCAAGGGAGAAGGAGAACATCACTGAGAGTGAACATAGTGAACACTCCCTTAGCTGGTGTGAGCTTAGTGTTTCTCCGCTTGCCACTCCGTAAGGGTCCTCATCAAAAAGACAACTGGGCTTGGTCCCTAGGATAGATAACCGTCTCCTTAGGGACTTTATCAGACCTGTTCCAAACCTCTCCCTTCAGCCTGGCAAAACCAGTGTAGGGAGATGTCAGGTCCGGAGGATAGAACTCCAACTCTTCCACTCTCCTCGATTGCCTAAACCCTCTATGGTAAGAGTACCTTCGTACTCGGGAGCATAAAGGGTGAGACGCCAAGGATTCCCCAGATCAAAGGGAGGGAGAGTGGAAGGGTCAGGAACAGAATGAGACCTAGAACGTTGTTGAGATTCCACCTTCTCCGAAAGAGACTGAAAAGAAGAAGCAAGACCAGACAGCTTACTGTCTACTCTCGCGTCGATCTTCTCAAACCGCGTCGATTCTTTCCAGGAACTGTTCAAAGAAATGAAGTGTATCCAAGGAGGAGGGGAACTACCTGGCGTGATTGAGGCTCCGCCTGGGACCCGGAAGGGAGGCTGTACTCGCCGACGGAACGGGGCTCGCCGTAAATGCGCCGCCGGAGGGACCCCATATCGGCCTGCGGAGTAGGTAAGGTTTTCTTTTAACGGACTTCACCTTCGGGGCAATAGACCCAGACGTGTAAAAAGGTATGAAGATTTAGAGAAGCCTTTAAAAGAAGCAACAGAGGAAGAAGGAGAGTTAAACAGTGAAGAACCTGCCTCACTTACCCCCTTACCTGCCTGATGCTCTGGGATAATGCTCGGAGACTCAAGGCGAGATCGATCCGCCGCGTCTTCCGGAGTGCCACCGCTCAAAGCCGAACCGTCTGGAGAGGGCTGGGTCAACTCGAATCCCGGCAATCAACGGAGCAGCAACATCGCCGGTGACAGAAGCTGTGATCAAGCGCCGGGAAAAAGGACATTACAAATGTCCTTCGAGAGTATGTAGGGATTGCCAAAAAACGTTGCGCCCAAAACCGCTAACCCAGACTTTAAGGGCCTGAATCGAAGAATCACGAGACTTGCGGTCAGCCTGCGGAAGAAAAACATTATTGTGGTCTTACGAAGGCGGGGGAATCGATAAAATGTAAAAATTATAGTTGGCTAAGAAGGAAAGATGCATGATCACCTACCGAATCATCGATAGCCTGCTCGTAAAGAGCGTAGCAAACATCACATCCGTCAGGGTGCCAAACAATAAGATCCCCTACGTGGACCGCACATCCGAGTGAGATAAAACAAACCGTGGCCGCTGGCCTGATGGAGGGCCTGGAGCACCCTTCTTCTTGGCAGCGCACCACCTGTAAAAGTATGAGATTATGAGTACACTGTGTAAGGTGCGGAGTAGTGTGCGGAGCAACACAGTATTAAACCAAGTCGTGAAACCAGCCGGAATGATCCGGGAGGTAACCTGGTAAAAACTCAAACAAAACAATAAATAAAAAATAATAATAAACAAAATAAATTTACGGAACTAGCCGGAGTAACATGCCTTAAAGTAAGTAGTGACGGATACAAAGTGAAATGAAATGGGAAGGTTAAACTGTCCGGAGAAAGCGCATTTCCGGCAACTAAAAAATATGAAACTAGCGATAACGGAAGACCGATAAACGCTAGAAACGCCGGAGCGGGAAGCAAGGAATGCGCCCGATAGAAGACAGTAGTTAGCTAAGGTCAGGGAACGTCAAAGAGCCCGACACGAAGACAGTCAGGCGGAAAGCTCTAACTGGCAACGAAGAAGGACTGAACCGGAGTGTCGCCAAATTAAACGACACGCCGGAGAAGACGTATGAAGGGGAGGAATGAAAACCCGGAGGAAGAACCGAAAAGGAACGACCAGAGAGTGGGAATGCACAATCCGGAGGCGTTCGTGTCCTCCCGCCCACACGCTGACTGAGTCGTTACCCAGCAAACGCGAGAGAAGCAGGAGAGGAACAGGGACAACCTCCTCCAAGGGGGATGGGGACAGGGAGATAAAGATGGCCAAAGATGGTGGACGGGGAGGGGAAGCTCTCCCGGCCACCAACAGTCCCAGGAGGGGAAGTACAGCTGGTAAAGTCACGGACCGTACCAAAGAGAGGCCAAACAATGCAGAGGAAGGGGACACAGGCTATAGGCTAAAAGGAAAAGGATGCTCCCAAACCTTGATATTAAAAACTGAAAACAAATCAGGGAGGGAAGTAAATACCAAACTAGGGGAGGACATGAAGCCTCGCTATCCCAGCTAACCAAAGAGGCTCATTAGCCAACCTAAGTAAAGACCAAACAGGGAGAGGGAAGCAACATGAGGTCCTCGCTATTCCAGCTTAACCAAGAGGCTTATTAGCCTAAACAGAAAGCCGAAACAGGGAGAGGGAACATAATGAGAAGACCCTGGTAAAAGGTTTATTTAAGGAAACGGAAGGGAACATAAAATGGAAAAACCTAGTAAAACAAAACCCTAGAAAAAGGGCACAAAAACCGGAAAGAATGAAAGAATGAACGACCCCCCCCTTTTTTATGGAAAAAGGGGGGGCAACAGCCTAACGCCCAAAAAAAGGAAAACCAAAGCTAACAACCAACCCATGAAAAATGGATAAAAAAATATATCAATACAAAACAAGAGAGGACCATACCCAACACGATGTGGACGTGAAGGGAAATGGGCCAGAAAACTCTAAACAAAAGAAACATCCATGATAATCATCAAATATCAAATGCATCCGAACACTGGGTTAAAGATAAAACAAAAAAACTTAAAAGTACAAACGTAAATAAAATTCCCAGAAGCTAAGAGAAGGGAAGGGCAAAAATAAGGCATGTAAATGAATTGATAAAAAATGCGAATAGGCTCGAGGGGAAGCCTGACGCCTAAACACCAGCCCTCAACTTCTCGAAGCAAAGGGAAACAAACGTTAGTCAATCAAAATCACTAATTAGACCTCATGAAAAGGAAAATTATCCTAAACACGAAGAGGAACCGTGAAAAAGATTGAAAAACAGGCGACCCAAGATCACGAACCACGCATGGAGGTCACGTGAGGCCGTGAGAGGAGATCGAGACAGGCGTTATAAATCCCTTTAATTATTAAACTAAAGGGAAATAAGGAGCCTCAATCGCCTCAACTAAAAACGAAATATTGGTACTCAACTTAGGTGACGAAAGACCTTGTGAGGAAGTCATAATGATGCAAAAAGGCACAAGATTAAAAGCACAACGAAAAAAAAAAAAAAACGTGTGAACGATGGTGCTTGCTGAAATGGAATGCGGCTAGCAGTGTTTTGTGTACTGTCCACGGGTGGTACATGGGTTTGTAACGGCACCTCCCTGTGGGACTTTTGACCTTGGGATCTCTATAGGATAAGGTTCCGTGTTTTGTAGTTCACCCTTTTCCATACACGACTCCATCTGATGGAGCTCGCTCTGGGGGTAGTAACTCCAGCATTTCATTTAGCTTTCTCTGGTATCTAGCAACGGAATTACCTAGAAATAAGTGCTGAATGGACTTTTTCATCGGCTGACACGGGACCCGATCCAGAAAAAATATATATATATATATATATATCTGGTTCAGTCAAGTGATGTCAGTGAGAGAATTCCATTAGTCAGAATTTCTAGGTATAATAATAGCTAGATATACCAGAAAAAGAGCTTTCAGGAAAGCTGGGGTTACTACCCAGTCGATCGCCTTTAGAAGACTCGGTATAATGAAGGGTGAGTGAAATACCACTACCACAAAATATACTGAAAGATCTCTTTTATATCAAAACCCCGAAAGAGCGGTGAGCCGTTACAGCTCCCACGCTCAACACCCGCCGGGACGGCAATACAATAATAGCGCCACCTAATTTATTCCATTTTCTAGCACGTGATCGTTCGCTTCTTTTGTGTGCTTTTCGTCCCTATTTTGGATTGTTTTTACTTCATCTACGATGGCTTTGAGCACCTTTTCCATCTCTAAATTAAAAGTACCATCTTCTTGTGGGGTTTTGATCTATTTATGGCTGTTTTGGTCTTGCAAATATTTTCATAAATATTGGGATCTTCTTATGACGCCGCGGCGTCCCCCTCCATCAACCATTTCGAGGACTTGAGGAAAAAAATAAGGTTCCTTCTGTTCTTTCGGTCGGAGTTTTCTCCTAGTCGCTATAGTATTAGGTTTTTAGCATATTGAATTCCTTCCTGGTGGTTCCATGTTGTGGCTCCCCCTCCAATTTTAGTTTTTGTTTTATATTTTGGCCTGTCAGCCTCTCTTAGGGAGTTGCTCCGTCCTGTACCCCCCACCAGGTTGGGCTCTTTTTCATTTAGTCTCATAGGCTATTATGTTATTCTTGAAGATGGTGCTCTTCTTTTAGTTTTAGTATTTTTAATTTTATTTGTTTATTGTTTTTGGTTGTGTAGTTTGCCTCTGGTGAACCTTATAAAATATCCCCTATGTAAGGTAGGCTACACTTCCTGTGAACGTAATTTTATTTTGATTGTTTTTATATGATGGTTGTAGTGTGGGCTCCATCCCTTGCCCTGGGTGCGGAGATCAGGTTGAGGGAGTTTTGTTGCTGTTTCCACAGGGATCGTTTTAGGGTCAGAGTGAGCCCTTAGTCCTCTTCCCCATTTGGGAATCGAGTTCTTTGGACGTGTTTCCTCTAGGCTAATCGCCCTACTTATCCCCTAGTTCCCAGTTGGCTCTCGGCACAAAATTTCTCTCCTGTTGGTTCCTCCTCTCCTTTTACACCCATTTTCTCCTTCCTAACATATAACTAGGTTAGGTTTTTTACAAGGCTACGCCTAGGAGAAGTTGGGCTTTGGGCTGTGTAGCTCCCTGAGTAGGCTTATAATCCAAGTTCATTGGGAAGGAAGGTTGCAGTTGAGCCGGTGTCATGTTCTCCTTGTCTCCTCTCCCCTTCCGGTAGCCTACTCCTCTCCCTACCCCCTCAGCTTTGCGACTCGTGCGGGTGATTTTTTAGATGGCGTTTTCTCCGAGTCAGGACTCCTCCTATTGGTAGAGGATTCGCTCCCTCCCATATCGTCCCCAGCTTCGCTGTGGTGGGGTGGGTGGTTCGTTTGCTCGGCGTGTTGAATCCTGTCTCACCTCTCGTCTCCCATCGAGCTAATGTTAGGGTTTAGGTGTGGCCCACTACTGTAATGTTATGAACATTGATCCTTTACCCATTTGTTTCTCCGGCTAAGGGGAGGTGAATGTGGGATGATTCTATGTCACGCTAAGCGTAACAGACTCCTCCGGTCTCCGGAGGGTTACCATCATCATTGTTAATATTGATTATGGTTATTATTATTATTATTTTGTTCTACCATATACGTGATTCGGTCCCACACCTGGGGGCTCCGCCGTTAAATTTCTGGCAGCCCTTATGGTTGGTTCCTGGTTTCTCGTTCCTTCATTCCCCGAGTCTTCGGGGGTCTGAATGATTAACTTCCACTCTGTGCATTTAAAGCTTATTGGCCCAGTTTAATTTGGTAGTTCTTCTCGCGGAGTATTCCGGTTGTAGTTGAGTTCCCGGCCTTGCCAGCTTTATTTTGCTTAGAGTGTGAGGTTCATGTACTGTTACCTTTACAGACTGTTCGCTGTGAGGAGCAGGGTGTACCGCCTCCCTTCAACAACTTTACGGGCAAGAAAAGTGTGCCGAACCCACGCTGGTTGTGCGGTCCGACTGGACGACCTGGTTGTTTGGCAAGTGATGGCTGTGAGGTTTGCTTTGCTCTCTCTCAACCATCCAAGACTCAATTATAAGTGAAAGTCTTCTTTCCTCCGGTCCATGCTCCTCATAACGATACGTTGTTTATATTCTCCGTCTGTCTTTTCATTCCTGACTAACTGCAGGTTTCCTTGCAGGCGGATGAAACTTCCAAGAAGTCTGCCTTGGAATCCCCTCCGGGCCTGGGTGGCTGGGTTCGGCAGGAATGTTCTGTTGGGAAGCCCCACGTCCTCGACGCCAGGGTGAGGGACCTGCTTTACCCAGGCGCACGGGTGGCGCTGCAGTACCAGAAGAACTTGCCACCCCTATTATCCAGCAGATCCGTGATGACCCAGCCACCTCAAGTGGACATCAAAATAACGAGGTCTCGGAGGATGTTGCCGCCTAAATCTCGACTTGGAACCTATGAATACGGAGCAGGACCAGGTGGTAAGTGGGGAGGGAGGTGAGGATATTGGGGCGGGCCCCCTTTGTTTGACTCCCCTGCTTCATCTGTATCTTCATTTGCAGGTTTTGTGAAGTCTTCCTCTTTGGGTGATAGAGCTCCGTCTGCTATCCCCAAGTTGAAGACTTCATGGAAGGCGAAGGGCTATAAGTCCTCGACTTCCAAGAAGGCATTGCCCTTCCCCGTCGAAGGCTAAGGTTCCAGGACCGGTAGCCTCCGGGAGTAAATCTAGCTCCTCCGGCAGGGCGCGATATTCAAGAGAGGCGGCAAAACCAAGCCCTCCTCGCCAGCCTCTTTTTGACGCACAAGCCCTGGCCACTGAACTATACAAAAAGTTTTCTTGGAGGACCTAGATTCTAGGTTTGAGAAGATCTCAGAAAGTTTGCCAACTATGACAATATACTGGCAGGTTTGGCTCGCCAACCTAAAGCAGAACCGCAGTACTCTATTCCCGACACTGCGGACCTCCCGCCGTTTGATGTCGGAAACCCTTGGCGTTGCAGACTCCGGGCCATCCAACATGATGGCAAACTTACCTTAGACGGTCTGGGCACGAGACGGTTGGAGGAGTTGGAGTTCTTCCCCGATCTCTTGCCCCCTTATCCTGGCTTCGTGAGGCTTACGGAAGAAGCCTGGATTGGTCAGAACAAGGTACCTAGGGAGACTGTCATCATCCCTAGAGACCAAGCCCAGTCGGCTCTCCTGCGCACTCTGACGGAGTGGCAGGCAGTGAACACAAAATTGACCCCTTTCAGGGCAATTTCACGATGTTCACCCTGGGGAGAAGATCTTCCCACTCCTTGCATGGACAAAATTGCTCTGGCATACGACCCGAGCATGCCTTGATGGGAATCCTTTCCTCAATTAAGGGAAACAGACCCTACTTCCTGGTATTCCCAGGAAGTATGAGTTCTGGTGGACGCCCGTCCACTTTCACTGTAGGCAAGCTGGACCCTCTTTGCGCTTCCACGCAGTTTAGCGAACAACTCCCTAAGCTGCCGGAATCATTGTTAAAGGCGGAGTTTGAGACCCGGACTAAGTTAGCCGGTCCTTGAGCTCCGGCTGTCTTACTGAGGCTACTGCCGTCTCCAGCTCGGTGAACCCTTTTTCCAGGTCCTAGCTAAGTCTTTCCTGGCGACCTTCCAGTTAGACTTGCATGAGTTTGTGGGCAGCTAGGCTGGAATGTAGAAAATTTATTTTGCTGACCGCTACAATCCGCCCACGAGCCTAACAAGCTCATTAAAAGTTCAATCTGGGGACCTAACCTCTTCCCTGAAGGAGAGGTTACATCCGTCATGTCTGAGGCTACGGGCCAATCAGAGTCTTGGCATCGGTGGGGAATTCCCACTTATAAGCGCAAGACCCCAGAATCGACCGGCCCCCAGACGAGAGGAGGAAAAAGGTTCAGGAGACATAAGAGGCCCCATCAGGCGATGGTTCAAGCCGTCCCGGTCTCGGCAGTGGCCCAGCCATCTACCTCCAAGTCCCAACCCCAACAGTACGTGTTGGTCCAACCAGCGGCGCCCTCCTATGTATCCTCACTACAGCATACAACCCACATATGAAGGCCGTGGATTTTTCACGGCCTCAATAGGGTTGCAAGGGGAGGAAGGGGCAAGGCCCCTACAGAGGAAAGTCTAACACCACCCCAAGGGGAGAGGACGTGGTAGAGGGAACAAACCCGCTCCCTCCCACTGAGAAAACCCAGGTAGGCGGTCGCCTGTATTGGTTCAGGGACCAATGGACCTTCAGCCCTTGGGCACACAGCATTGTGTCCAAGGGACTAGGGTGGAGCTGGATCAAGAATCCTCCCCCTCCAAACAGATTTTACCAGCCACCCACATCAATCCTACAGGATTATGTAACAGAATTGCTCAACAAACGAGCAAGCAATAAAGAAAGCAAGGCACCTAAAGTTTCAAGGCAGGCTATTCACTGTTCCCAAAAAGACTCCGATCAGCAAAGAGTGATCCTGGATCTATCGAGCGTCTAAATCTCTACATAAAATGCGACAAGTTTCGCATTTTTACGGTAGCTCAGGTTCGGACTCTACTTCGCGTGGAGCCGTCACCACCTCTATCGATCTTTCAGACGCATTATCACGTCCCCAGTTGCGCGGAACTTCTCTCAGTTCCTCGGTTTCAGACTCGGGAATCAAGCCTACTCCTTCAGGGTCATGCCCTTCGGTCTGAACATTGCACCCAGGATATTCACCAAGCTGGCGGATACGGTGAGTACAGCAGCTCCGGTCCCAAGGAATCTCCCTAGCAGCGTACCTGGATGACTGGATAATCTGGGCTCCAACTGTTCCGGAGTGTCAAGAAGCCACGTCCATAGTCACCTCAATTTCCTAGAGTCATTGGGTTTTCAGCTGAACAGGAGAGAAGTCCCGCCTGACTCCGGAGTCTCGGTTTCAGTGGCTGGGTCTTCAGTGGGACCTGTCCTCCCACACGCGTTATCTCTCCCTCCTTCCAAGAGGAAAGAGATAGCATCTCTCACCAAGAGGTTTCTCAAAAATCAGTCAGCATCCCGTCGGTCCCAGGAAAGGGTCCTGGGTCTCTCCAATTTGCCTCAGTAACAGACCTGCTCTTGAAAGCCAAATTAAAAGACATAAACAGAGTGTGGCGGAGTCGAGCAAACACCAAGCTCAAGGACAAGGTCTCCTCTATCCCTCGGATCTTAAAGACAAGACTGCGGCCTTGGACCACAGTCAAGGGCCTGTCCAAAACAGTTCCACTTCAGTTTCCCCCTCCGGCACTAGTTATCCACACAGACGCTTCTCTAAGCGGCTGGGGGGGATATTCACCAAAACAGAAAGTACAGGGAACGTGGTCCACAATGTTTCAGCAGTTCCATATAAACACCCTGGAAGCCATGGCGGTCTTTCTAACGCTGAAGAAAATCCGCCCTCCCAATCGGATTCACATCAGGTTGGTGTTAGACAGCGCAGTGGTAGTTCATTGCATCAACAGGGCGGCTCCAAATCAGGTCGGTAAACCAAGTGATGGTAGCTATCTTCTCCTGGCGAACAAGCACGGTTGGCACCTGTCAGCCACCCACCTAGCAGGTGTCCGAACGTGGTGGCGGATTCCCTGTCCAGGACTACCCCGTTGGAGACGGAGTGGTCCCTGGATGCGGAATCTTTCCAATGGATTTGCCGCCAGGTTCCGGGACTCAAGTGGATCTGTTCGCAACGGAGAGCAACTTCAAGCCCCTGTTACGTAGCCCCAACCTGGACCCTCAGGCGTTCGCCACACAGACGCAATGACAGTAGATTGGAACAATTGGGAGAGAATTTATCTGTTCCCTCCAATAAATTTGCTGCTGAAAGTGTTACACAAACTAAGAACATTCAAAGGTCAACCAGCTCTGGTAGCCCCTATTGGCCGCAGAGCAATTGGTTCCCTCTCCTTCAGGAACTGGGCTTTTGGAGTCTTGGATCCCCAAGCCCATTCTGACCCAGACAGTACAAACCAAGACTGTGTCAGCTTCCTCAAGGATTCAAGATGCCCTAGCTTTATGGACTTTATAAAGTTCGCAGCTCAAAAAGGAGCAAAAATTGACCCTGTCAACACTCTGTTTTTAGAATCAGATAAAAGAGATTCTACTATTAGACAATATGACTCAGCAGTCAAAAAGTTAGCCTCCTTCCTGAAAACATCTGAAGCCAAAATTATGACGACTAATTTAGGAGTTTCCTTCTTTAGGTCACTGTTTGAGAAAGGTCTGGCTCCCGCCACTATTACCACAATCAAGTCGGCATTGAAGAAAGTATTTCTTCGGCTTTAAAATCGATTACAGATTCTTATTTTTCATCCATCCCCAGAGCATGCGCTCGTCTGAGACCAGTATCACGTCCACATTCGGTTACTTGGTTTCTCAATGACGCCCTTAAGTTAGCGTCAGAGCTGGATAACTTCCATTGCTCTTATCAGGATCTGTTAAGGAAAACCTTATTTTTACTTAGTTTGGCTTCAGGTGCTAGAATTTCAGAGCTGTCAGCTCTTACTAGAGGTGATAATTTTGTTAACTTCCTCCCCATCCGGAGAAGTCCTCCTCTCCCCTGACCCTAGATTTTTAGCTAAAAACGAAGACCCACAGGACAGGTGGTCTCCTTGGAAGGTGGTGCCCTTCCTCAAGATCAATCTTTATGTCCAGTCCATACACTTAAATCTTACCTCTCAAGAACTCCACAGAGTAAGTCGGGTCCTCTTTTTATCAGGGAGAAAGGTGGTACTCTTTCTCTTAATGGTATAAGACAACAAATTCTGTATTTCATTAAACAAGCCAACCCAGACTCAGTTCCTAAAGTTCATGATATTCGAGCAGTGGCTACTTCTATTAATTATTTTCATAATATGGACTTTTCAGAGTTATCAAAATATACGGGTTGGAAATCACCTCTAGTGTTTAAACGCCACTATTTAAAATCACTCAAGCCCTGAAATATTCTACTATAGCAGTGGGAAGTGTCATCTCCCACCTTAAATAATTATATCCTTTCCTTTTCCCCCGCCCGCCTACCTCATTTGCTAGAGTTTCTCTCTGCTTATTCTCCTGGTCGTTTATGCCTCACTGCCTAGCTCTTCATATTGATATATTTGTATTTGATGATGGAAACTGTAATCTGATTAGCCATAAAAACAATTTATGGGTACTGGACAGTTTTGTTTGGCTCCATGTAAACAGGATAATTGTGTGTGTTATTTTCATTAGTCTTGTCTCTTACATGTTTAAGCCTAAGTTTACATATAGTTTTAAGGTTGTGTTTCTTGTTCTGTGCAACATTTCATGTTTCACTACTTTTAAGTAATTTTAAGATTTTTGAGGTTTTTTCCCATCAGACCGGGGACCTCCAGTGTTTTGTAGTGTTAAGTTTGTTTGTGTGCCTTAAAAAATTAAGTTGCCTTACTTTTAAGTATTCTTGCTTCATGGAAGAGATTCCTTAATTAAAGTTATTTTCGTTACAATTTTGCCTTTTCTTCAGGTTACCCCCTTTTTTCCCAGTAGTAGCAGTCTTGGCATGATTCTCTATCACTATTTCATGGCTGACACGGGACTGAACTCAGAAAAGGATTTTGACAGAGGAAAATCTATTTCTGAGGAAGGTCCCGTGTCACCCGTGACCCTATAAAATCTAGTCTAGTACTCCCTCCCCTTCTTGCACATGCCAAGTCTGGGGTTAGTGCTAGCATGGAATGAAGTAGGTGGCGCTGGTGTCGCCGTCCTGGCGGGTGTTGAGCGTGGGAGCTGTAACGGCTCACCGCTCTTTTCGGGGTTTTGATAAGGAGAGATCTTTCAAGTATATTTCCGTGGTAGTGGTATTTCACTCACCCTTCATTATAGAGAACGTCTTCTAAAGACGATCGACTGGGGTAGTAACCCAGCTTTCCTGAAAGCTCTTTATCTCTGGTATATCTAGCATTGTTATACCTAGAAATTCGTGCTGTAATGGAATTTCACCGGGTGACATAGGGACCTTCCTCAGAAATAGAATTTTCTTGTCAAATCCCACCCTATGAGCTAAAAATATATTTAGAAACCCAATATATATATATATATATATATATATATATATATATATATATATATATATATATATATATATATATATATATATATATATATATATATATATATATATATATATATATATATATATATATATATATATATATATATATATATATATATATATATATAATATATATATATATATATATATATATATATATATATATATATATATATATATATATATATATATATATAATATATATATAATTTTTTTTTTTTTTTGCTTTTATCAACCCACGAGATTTGTTTTTCTTATTCCTTCCAGGAAGTTTTTGCTGAATTAAGCAGATCTTTTGTTCCTGTGATGGACCTTTGGTCTTCTTAGGCATTCTGACCCTGGTGGCATCCTAGTTACTTCGTCTAGATTTTTTGCTATCATTTGGAAGTTTAATGGGTACTGGATTTTTCAAAGATAGTCTGCTGCATAGCTTGTGAGTTCCAGTGGTCTCATTACAATCCCTGAGCCAACAGTTTGAGCTGTCAGACCCAACCTACTACCATCCTCCCCACCAGTTTTCCTGAGTATGCTTCAGATGAAGAGTTGTCTCAGCCTCCAGAGGTTCAGGTCCCACCTTATGGTTGCAGTTGAGCCCCTTCACCAACCTTGCATTTCTGCCAGACCTCAGTGGGTGTGCATCATTCTTTCAGACTCTTTTGTAAGGTCAGTTCAGTACCACTTTTGATTTCACTCTACAATTTCATGTGCCTTACTATTGAGAGGCTGCCTCAATTTCTTCAATCACCTTGATCCTACATGTGTAGCCCTTTCTTCTTGATCTCTGATAATGACTGATGGCCAGAGCCTGCTATGCGTACTGTAGTCTCTTGGTGCCCTGATAACACCATACAGTACTTTCTGTCACTTAATTTTAGAATGGGAAGCCCTCCTAGTTGGTGCCAGGCTTATGAGGTCAGTTGGTGCCAGGCTTATGAGGTCATGGTCAACAGCATTACTTATAGTTGTAGAAGGCCCCTCGAGTAGTACGCCTTGACGAGGTGAGGGGCTACGGGACCCTGGCCTTCGGGCCCGGGTCCTGACAAATCATCCTGCGTAGTTTTTGGTTTAAATGGTGCGGACATTTCCACATTCGTAAAATTTTACTGCTTAGGCGAGTCTGAGAAAGGATCGTTTTTTGGAAGCGGTTCTTATTCGAAGCTAATTGTGGGAGTTGTGGTGGTTGAGTCGCCACCTGATATGGTTTGGACCTAGGAGATGGTGATGGGATTTTTCCCATTGCTATCTTGAGGGCGGAACCATCTCCAGGGATCAACCCATCAGAATCCGGGGGGCTGCTTTTTGGAGGTGGGACTCTTGGCTTTTGTCCAGAAGCCCACCAGTATGGTTGGAGTGGGGAGTCAGCCCCCATTAGTGGGGGCAGAACTCCCAGCAGGCAGATTGGTTTATACCTGGGCCACTGCAAGCGTATTGGTGCTATCCTGAAAGGGGAGGGTATGGGGTGGACTGTTGGGAGTCAACTCTCACTTGTGCCATTGGTGGACAATGCGAATACCTGACTGATCCACGATACTTTCTTGATATAACCAAGTAGTTTTGGGTGGGTGGATGAGCCAGTTTGTGTGTGGTGGTCTGATGTGTGCATGCTTGGCATCTTGGGGTCTCTTCACGGGCTTTGGCAGTGTGTTGGGGTGGGGAAGCTGCGCAGTAGAAGCTGCCCGGTTTTCCTTTTTGATGTGCTGTCGGGGTCTGTGCGGGGGCTCTTGGGTGTCGGGTGTGCACTTTTTGGACTTCTGCATGTGGACTGGTTTAAATTTATGGATTTGTTTATTAGTTCTCCCTCCCCTGGATCCGACGACTTGACGGCACTGGCAACAACTTCTGGCATGAACATGGATACAAGCTTGGCTGTCGGACAGAACCAAACACTGCGACACCAGGGTGTTAGTAAATCTGGTGGATTTGATTCAAATAATAGGGTCCTTTACTGCACTACGGTAGGCTTGTCATTAGATTATGAATGTTTATACAGTGTAGTGAAACAATTTGGCAAAGTGGAAAGAATTAAATTAATTCTAGAAAAAGATAAGCAGTCATTTTCTGCTTTTGTTAAATTTTTCTCTCCCTTGGAAGCTGGTGAGGCACAACAAAGACTCCATGGCTACATTCTAAATGACTCAGTTCTTTGCACGAAAGTGTTTTCAGTGAAAAACTTAAATGATGAGCCATTTGATTTTACTCCTAAGACTGAAGAACATGGACCAGCCCCATGTACCAGAGCTCTTCCTCCCCCTTTATGGCAAGTTGCTATCTACAAGGAGGGAGGGAAAAATTTAATAAAAGCCGCTGAATGTATTGAGAGCAAGGTTGGTTCCATTCCCATTGGAAATTTAAAACGCTGTGGAAAGAACCTTCTAATAAAAGCTGGTAATGAGACTCAAGCAGTTCTGATATCAAATTTTAAACCTCCTGAAAGTGGAAATATTGAATGTATTTTATCTCACAGATTCATTAACACACTGAAAGGGGTAGTTTACTCAAAAGACTTGCATGTTTTTAAAGAGGAGGAGATTCTCCATCAATGTCCTTGTGT
This sequence comes from Macrobrachium rosenbergii, assembly GCF_040412425.1. Lineage (NCBI taxonomy): Eukaryota > Metazoa > Arthropoda > Malacostraca > Decapoda > Palaemonidae > Macrobrachium > Macrobrachium rosenbergii. Next base: position 26,593,669 of record NC_089749.1, read on the forward strand.
AAAAAAAAACTGAGTGGTGATGCAGCTATCCTTTTAACCTCCTTCTCCAATTACCTACCTGATACCATCATTGTTGGCCATGAGAAGGATGCAGGTTAAAAAATTTTAAAAGAAGTCCCAAACAGTGTCACAAATGCTTTGAATATGGCCACATTCAAAACTCTTGCGATAACAATAAAAGATGTCCTGTGTGCTCTGCAGAGCACGATAATTTTCATGAGTGTGAAGCAGCCCGATACTGTTTCCTATGTAAGGGTGATCACCCTCCAAATTCTAGGGCTTGCCCCAGATATATATCTGAACAAGAAGTGTTGGCAGTGGCTGATAACGAACACGTCAGCATTAGCAAAGCAAAGCGCACGGTAATGGGGGCAAACAAAGGTGCCAACTCTACCTATGCTTCTGTAATAAAACTTATGAAAAATTCCAGCAATGTAAGGCCACCAATAACTGCATCTGATAGTAGATATCACAAGCCTGCCATTCCTCGGACTGTAAATAATGATGAAAATCTCCAAACTGGTCAGAAACTTTTGTCGGCAAGTGCTTTGGAGTCCAATGCCAAAAATTGTACTTCCAAAAGCACAGAAAATTTATCTTCCAAAGTCGATACAATTGCCACCTCTATGATAGCTGCCGATTCATCTCCAAAAATAAGTGTGCCAAAATCAACTAATAATTCAGGAAGATGTTCTGAAAATACTTCAAACAAAAATAAGCTAAAGTAACAATCCCAATTAGACAGAACTAGTTCAGAGCCACCAATCGTCACAGCCACAAACAAATATAATAACAAAGCTACAATTACAACTACCAAGAAGCGCACAAGAAATGCTTCCCCAAATAATGATAGCTTTACAATAAAAACTTCAAATGGGTTCAGTGTTTTGGAAGAGATCTTTCCTCTTAGAAAGGTGGTTCGAAAAGTAGGTTCAGAACAAAAACATCTGAGTTCAATTCAGTTTTGCCGCCCTAAGACAAATAGGTTTAGTGGTGCACAAAATCACAGTAGAAATTCTGAACATCAGGATCATAATAAAAAATATGAAGATCAACCAAAGACCCTGAACACCAATTCAGATGAAAAGGGATTAAGAAAACAATCTCTTATAAAGGAGAATTTCCCACTCCACCCTAGGAACAGTACTTCTCCAAGGAGTGGGAAGTAGCACATTTTACCATCTTAGCGTTCAAGCTCAATATCCTTCAGTGGAACTGTAAAGGTCTCAGAGCCTGTACAGAAGACCTTAAAGTTTTAATGCATAAATTCAATCCAGGGATTATATGCCTGCAGGAAACAATGTTAGGCAACTCTGCTTATAATCCTGGACTAAATTATTCAATATTTAAATCATATCCCCCAACTGGTGATCGTGCCTATGGAGGTGCTGCAATTATTATTAATAAATCTCTACAGCACTCCACAATACAACTAAATACAACTCTACAAGCTGTTGCTATTTCAGTCATTTTGGAAAAGAGGATAACAATCTGCTCCTTATACCTTCTACCAAACCTTGCTTTTAACATTGGAGATATTCAGTCCTTAATTAACCAACTTCCAGCTCCTCCACTTCTCCTAGGTATTTTTAATGCCCACAACCCCCTTTGGGGAAGTCAGTTTTTAGACAGTAAAGGGAAATTAATTGAAGACCTTATTGACAGGAATGATGTTACCCTATATAATAATGGGTCAGTGACTTTCCACAACATTCATGATAATCATTTCTCTGAACTGGACCTTAGTATTTCTTCAACAAGTATCCACCTTGATTTTAATTGGTCTGTTAAGAAGATTTAAATGGAAGTGATCACTACTCAATCCATTTGAAATATGCTGTAAATGCTCCATCTGAAGTTTTACCTAAGTGGAAGGTAGAGGATACAGACAGATAATTTAAGTAAGGGTGTCAATCTAGATAGGGAGTTTGGGTTCTTTCATCCTCATCTAGATGCCTATGATTACTTTATTGAATCTACTTTGAAGAGTGCTGAAGGCTCAATTCCAAAAACAAAAGGTAAACCTTGTAGACCTGCAGTTCCCTGGTGGAATAAGACGTGGTATTCTGAGGAAAGTGACTAGGAAGTGCTACAGATGTTACAAAACTAGTAGCTCCCCTCAATCCAGTCTAAAAATGTGCTTTAGCCAAGCAGCAGCACTTTTATAAGAAAGCCAAAAGAGAACGTTGGCTTTGCTGTATTAATGGAATAAAATAAGGAAACTGCGTGGAAAATTTGTTGCGTCACCATTATCCTCATTAAAAATAAATGACACTCTAATCACAGATCCCACTGAAGTTGCCAATGAACTAGGAAAACACTTTTCTAAAGTTTCCAGCCCTAACAATTATTCTCCAGAATTTCAAAGAATTAGGAATTCTGAAATGACTCTGAAATTTGATTTGGGAAAATTTGAACCATACAAATACAAATTTTCCCTATGAGAATTTTGTGAGGTGCTCTTCTCAAGTCAATCCACAGCTTCAGATGAGGATACAATCATATATGAAATGCTGAAACATCTCCCAGATGATGCCAAAAAATATTTACTCAAGATTATAAACTAAATATGGGAAACAGGAATTCTACCTAAGGACTGGAAAATATCCATAATTGTTCCTATTAAAAAGCCTAATAAAGATGCTTCCCAAGCCACCAGCTATAGACCAATAGCTCTTACCAGCTGTGTGTGTAAGCTGATGGAGAAAATGATAAATACCAGACTAGTTTGGCACCTGGAAACCAAAGGATTAATATCGCCATTTCAATTTGGTTTCAGGAAAAACAGCTCACCCTGGATCCTTTGCTGAGGCTGACCAACCAAATCCAGCAAGGATTCGCCAAACAATGTCAGACCATCGGCATATTTTTTTACTTAGAGTATATTACACTACCTGGAGAACTGGCATCATGAAACAATTGCACAAGATGGGCATATGTGGGAGAATGACCAGGTTTATATATTCCTTTTTAACAGACAGATTTTTTAAGATAAGAGTGGGGAAACTCCCTCTCCCAACCTTTTATGCAGGAGGAAGGAGTTCCCCAAGGAAGCATTTTAAGTGTAACACTCTTTTCATTGGCAATAAATAGTGTAGTTGAAAAAATCTCGCCCTGTTATATGCTCACTTCTTGTCGATGACCTTGCAATATACTGCACAGGATATGATTCCTTGTCTGTATGTAAACATTTGCAAAGGTCTATTAATGCTATTACTAAGTGGGCTGATGACAATAGTTTTAAGTTCTCCTCTTCCAAAACAGTTGCAGTAAGATTTACCAGGTGCCAGCATGTGGAAGAGGTTCCCACACTTAGTCTAAAAGGGTCTAACCTTCCTTATGAAAATGAAGTAAAATTTCTGGGGATGACTACAGACCATAACTTAACATAGGCCAGCCACATAAATGCCCTAAAGATTAATGTTAAACAGTCTTGGAATATTTAAAGGTTGTTTCTGGATTTAGTTGGGGGACTGATAAGAAATCCCTTCTGAGGCTATATGACTCTCTGTGTCGAACTAAGCTAGACTATGGCTGTCAAATTTATTCCTTGGCTTGTAAAACCAAGCTATAGGAACTGGATGTTGTACACAACATATGGTTGAGAAGATGCTCAGGGGCTTTTAGAACTTCGCCTGTTGAAAGCATATACATCGATACAGATCATTTTCCCCTTGATCTAAGAAGGCAAGAGCTAGGGTTGCGATACGTGGCTAGAATGAAAAGTGCTCCCAAAAATCCCTCCTTTCCAGTATCAAAGGAAACAGACTCTCGACGTTTTTCTTGTGCAAGAGCGTACACAGCTAAATTACCTGACACTGCATCAATATTTACTGCCGAATTAACAGCCGTAGTCTGGCTTTTGTGTATCTATTGTCGGCATAAATCAGTCTCTTTCTGTTGTGTCCCTTCTCACGTGGGGATTTGCGGAAACGAGATGGCAGATAGGGAAGCGAAAGCTGCTAGTATTTTATCAGAAACCTCTTTCAGAAAAGTACCTTATAAGACCTAAAAGGTCCTATTAGATCTTATGTTTTAAGTAAATGGCAAGAAAGGTGGACTTCTCTTCTTCTTGCCAATAATAAAAATATAGAAATATTAGAGATAATATACTGCCGTGGTCTTCGTCATTCCAGCTTGACAGACGAACAGAGGTTATTTTAACCACATTAAGGATTGGGCACACTCGTTTAACCTATCAGTTTATTTTAGAAGAAAGCAGGCCTCCAGAGTGTGCTTACTGTGATGAGACACTAACAGTGGAGCACTTTCTGGTGGTCTGCCCGAGATATTTTAACCAAAGTGAAAGATATTTCCAGGGTAAATCCCTCTCTGATATTTTGGGAGATGAAGCAGATATTTCTGCTATCATCTCTTTTTTAAAGTGTATAACAGTTTTTAACAATAATTTTTTTCCTAATATATTTATTACATCACACAGAATTTTCATGACATTAAATTTTTTATTGTGTGTATATCACATCATTCATTAAACTTCATATTGGTCACATCATTTCATTTTATTTATTAATCATTTCTTTCATTGATTCATAAATTCATTTACCTTAACAAAATTTATTTTCTCTTCATTACGGCGCTCAGTGGCCTTCTTGGTCCGAGTGCCTGGGCATTTGTCCTAAATATCATACATCCATCCATCCTTGCGGAAGGGTCAGGATCTTTTGATGTTTGCTACTAAGTTGCAGATTTAGAGAACAACTTGGTTGGATTTGTTGCAGGTTGCTGAATGCTGCTTCCCCTGTGCAGTCTTTAGCAAACAGTTTGAACAATAGATGCTAAGTTGCAGGCTTGGTCTCACTTGAGCAAATTCTGTCTTCATCCTCAGTCACTGCTTCCTTATGTTTGAGGTTATCTAACTTCAGTGAGGTTATCTAACTTAGATTCAGTGTATGAAGTTTTCTGGGGATAGCTGGGGTTGCTGTTACATGATTTATGTAATCATTTATGGGTTACTTGTCTCTTTAACCACTATCTCTTCCTTACAGATCTCCTTCACATTATGAATGATATCACTCTTGGTGGCTGGGATTCTCATACTGCCTCTTTCCAATCCCTTTTGTAGCACAGTCTCATTTAAGGAATGATCAGTGCCTTTCCAATTTTTTACTTCAATGATCTGTTACAACTTCCATTAGATCTACAAGTAATGGCTTGACTTTGGTACTGTACTGCCTCACTAGTTAATCTTGTGAATTTCTGTTGGATGTATCACTTTACTTACGCCAGTCAGGTCATGTTGTGGATCACCTTGAGCTGCTGCAGATATATCTGTGAACTCCATGCCCTTCATTAGATCTGCCACTCCAGTTAATGGTTCCCAATTGACCTCCCGTTGTCTGGGAGATGGTTTTCCTTTTTTGCTCTTAATGCACTGCCTTCCATGAGCCAAGAGGTGCATCTTCTGATCATATGAGAATAGAATAGAATACTGTACAGAATTTAGGCCAAAGGCCAAGTGCTGGGACCTATGAGGTCATTCAGCACTGAAAGGGAAATTGACAGTAAGAAGGTTAAAGAGGGTGGAAAGTCAGATGGAAGAAAGAGAATATGAACAGAGGTACAGTAAAAGGAGTGAATGGGGTTGCAGCTATGGGCCAAAGGGACGCTGCAAAGAACCTTAAGTACTAGCCAGACAGTTGGTAACATGTTGGCCTTGTAGTCTCGGGGACCAGCGTTCTCCCTGTCACCCGAGACTAGCGTTCTCCCCATCAAGGAGCGGGTAGTGAGACTGTCTACTAGATGGTTACTGCCATGAGTGATGACATGGTGGGGGTTGGGGTTACCCGGCTGATGTCCGCCCAAAAGGCAACAGCCTGTGGGAGGACTGAAACCAACAACTTTAACTTGAACTTTAACTTTAATTGCCTACAGTGCACTGCATGAGGTGCACTGACTATTGAAGGAATTTGTGCTCATAGAAAATGGTTGTCAAGGTCCTTGTATCTTTATCTTGTGTTGACATCTCATTAGCAAGTCTAACGTGTCAACGGAAGATTGAGATATGATATCTACTGAGAGCTCATATGGAGAGGAGAGAAGGATTTACAGTTAACCCCTGCCTATTTGTGGTTCTGGATTCACGGCTTCACCTATTCACAGATTTTTTGTGAAACACATAACCCACATTATTCACGGAAAATTCACCTATTCACAGAATTTTTCATAGAGGAATACTCACTAGTTATTATATTTTCATATTTTTGTGACTAAATACATTTTTCATTAAAATTATTAAAATATGCAGGCATAAACATTTTTAGTGGGGATTTTTGGTGTTTTAAGTATCAAAATAGGGAGTTATAAGCATTTTTAGAGGGGGTGTCAAATATTCGCAGATTTTAGCTATTTGAGGGGAGCTTGTGGTCCCTTTGCCCCGCAAATCCTGGGGTCGACTGTAGTCGGTTTTCCAAGTACACGAACAAGTGAATGCCCCTTGAATGAGTTTGCAAATGGTGAGTATCTAGAGGATCAAGTATTGTTAGATTATGCCATACACAAACCTCAGGTACTTCCGGTCAATTTTACAGATATCTTAAAGCAAATGTTTTTCATCTTTGTGTCTTCCTTAAATGTAGGTCAACCTAATAAGTTTGTGATCATTCCGAATCTAAGGACCCTGGTGGCTAGCAAGTGACCATGGGCCATCTGCATTACCACCTAAAGGACTTGACCTTCAAGTCTGAGTGCTGACAACTCGTTGTTAGTTCCAGCTCGGCCAAGAAGCGGTATCCAAGAACACCATTTCCTTTGACCTCGTGTGACAATCAAACAGGCGTACTCCACAGCTGATGTTATGGATAACAGTACGTTCTGGGCAAGATTTTGCAAGGTCAGGGGCATTGGTCTGCCCTTCACATTCAGGAAGAATATCCTGTCGGACAGATACTAAGGATGGGAATGTGGTCATGACAGACCACATTCACCTCCCCTTTTTACCTTCAGGACATTGCCCATAGATCCTTGGACTCTTTTTTCCTTGGGTTCTGTGGTGGCTGCTCAGCAGTCATGTAGTTCACCCAGCTCCTCTTGAGGGACAGGTAGCATCTCGCTTAAGGTGTACGGCTGCAAAAGAGAGGGTGTATGTGGGACTGGCCTCCTACCTTTCTCTTTTATACTCTTCCTCTCCCAATGGGCAGAGGGACAGTTAGCAAGCCATCAAATGCTGGACGGGCATGCATGCAGGTCTTCTAGATGACTGAGTATCCTTTCTATAATCTAGCTCAATTTGGATTAATAGATGCAAGTCCTACCCTTTCTCTAGCAGGGGGGAGAGAGGGATTGACAATGAACAAACCTGTTGGTTATCTTTTGCTTTATTGTCCCCAACAATATGGGTTCATCCAAAGCTTTCTTCAAATCAATGATGCTACATCCCATTAATTCAAACGAACCAGAAGTCTGGCAGTTGAATATCACACATGTTCAACAGATCAGAGGCATGGGTCTCCTTCCTGTACTCTTACATGACCAGGAAGAGAGACCCCAGGTGAAGCGAACTACCAGTCAGTTCAGAGATTTGCTCAGAATCCTCCCACCAGTAAGTAAGTCTCCCATATGTAAAGACCAAAGGTTTGTATACGTGTAGGAACAAATGACAAATTTTTAAAGTAACTTGTATTTTTCCTAACATTCAAACCTAAGGTCTTTAAAGTCGACCTTTGTTATTCGCTGGGGATGTGTACCACAACCCCCCACGAATAGCTAAAATCCGCAAATACCTAAAACCCCTCAAAAAATGCTCAGACCTGCCTATTTTGATAGTTTGCTTAGAACTGCCTATTTTGATAGTTCAAACACAAAAAACCCATCTAAAAATGCTTATACCTGAGTATTCTGATAGTTTTAGCATTTATACCCGAGTATTTTAATAGTTTTATCACAAAAGTGCATTTAGTCACGAAAATTATATGAAAATAAAGTAATCAGTCAATATTTCTCAGTGAAAAATACCACGAATAGGCGAACTGTCCACGAATAATGTGTATACTGTATATGTTCCACAGAGAAATCCGCGAATCGCTGAGTCCGTGAATTGTGAGAATGCGAATCTGCGGGTTTACTGTACATAAATGGCCCACCTCTAGCCACCCCTCATTCTGCTACCTAGGCCAAAAAGTAAAGCGAATGCGTACCGACTGGATGGCAGGGCTTCCTCCCCTACCATCGGTAGCCAACTACCAATAACCAACTTGTTTTTAGCTAAACGGCCAGTTCCAGCTTGCACTGAAAGTAAATCCCAGTTAAGACTGAAGGTTTGTATGTTGGGAAAAATACAAATTACTTTTAAGAATTTGTCATTATGAACTTTGAAGGCTGGTGTGCATCATCAGACACCTCAAGTACCATGAGGATCCTGCTGTAAACCTGGAAAACGTTCCCTAACCATATACTATCCACACCTGCTTCATGCTTGTCAGGTTTCTATCAAGCTTCAGTAGTATGACTACTAAATTATCTGTATAAATGTTACCTTCAGTATGATTCACATGCTTAGTACGATTCAGAACCATAGTGCAGTATACAGTACAATGAAAAAAAATAATGGTGTCTCATAATAATTATGGAATATACAACATATAATCTACATAATAACATACAAGACATTTATGAAAGAAGGAAGAATTCTTCTTTGATTAATAAATGTCTTTTATTTCCATATACAAAAAAAATTTTGAACTACACTAAAGAACTAAGCATTTAAAACATTTGAATGATGAAGACAGAAGGCAGCACTTCCAGTATATTGTACTTATTTCCTCTTCAGTGCTTCAAAAATCTCAAGAATAGTGTTCAAACATATATGTAAATTAAAGTTAATATGCATATTTACTCAATTGCAAAGGGAAAAATACATTAAAAATTTACATCAACTGCCAGCAGGCAAGTTATAGTGGTTACTGTACAAAAGTAAGGTAACCCCAAGAGCTGTATTTCAGCTGCTATACTAATTGAAGTTTCCTTTTTCAGCTGGTCTCATTACAGACCACACACAGTTTGACTGCATAAACAGACCAGCATTTCTGTTGTCTCTGTCTTTTTTTTATTGTAATTTATCAAGTAATTGTCACTAACTTTATATTCTTTGAAATTTTAGGACTAATAATAAAGCTCTTTAACTTTTATGGTGTTAATGCTAAACTTTTATATGCTGAACACAAAGTATCCTCGTCAGACACTACCATCTTTGGGGGATATAATAATGATGGGCTTATGCTTATACAAAATTATACAAAATCCCTCCAAATAACATTTCAGTTAATGTCCTCCCATATTTTGTTCTTTTCTTACAAAATTCTGACTTTTGCACAGAAAAGTAGTTTCTGGCTGTGCAAAGATGAGTGCATTGTATTTATACAGCACAGGTACTTGCTTATTGTTTGTGAAGGTGAGGTAATAAAGTCAATGATAGAGAGAACCATCATAGTTCAACTCAGTCTCAGCCACATAAACCCATCTCCTTGCCTCAGCTCCCTTTAGCCCTAACCAGAGTTGCAACAAGAATTGCTGAGTAGCATCCAAAGATAACCACAGGCATGGGTAATATTTTGATTACTCTGAGGTTAGACAGGAACTGAAGCATTTAGACTATCATGGCCACAATGCCTTGCACGTTCATGGCTGCAGATCTGATAGTGGTAAATTACATGACAGTGAAACTGTCATCATGGTGATGTCAAAATACTTTACTGGTTGGATGAAAATCTCCAGATTAGCTTTTAAGATATAGAAAACTACTTTGTCCTGCATTACAGTAAATTAAAATAACTACTGTATATCTATACAGTACATAGAAAAATTGTAATTTTATATATACAAAAACATCTTCTCAAACAAAAAGCATTGCACTTAACAGGTCACTATAACATGACAATCAAAAGAATTCATCAAATAACGAAGAAGTTACTCCATACCTGTTATCCAGCAACATTTCAAGAGGCGTCTGTAAATTGATATATGGTGGCAGCTGAACAGTCTCTCCAACTACTTCCCATCCTGCAGCTTGCATAACAGCTCGGCCACATTCATGCTGCCACACACTTTCTTTGAAGATCTTATTAGTTATCTTCAACAATCTGAAGGATATCAATATTATTCAATCAGCAAAAAATCAACTGATTTTGTTTTATAGTTAGGCTACATCTTACCTTTAAGCATAAAAAATTAAATAATTTTCTTTACTAAAAATTATCTGACATCCAAAGTAGTAAGATTATTATTTTAATACAGTTCTGTACTTATCATACATGTTCACATGGAACATACCAAAAAGGCCACGTATTGCTAAGCAAACTATCAGTATGTTAAAGAGATTAAAAAAAGGGCAAAGAGTTACACTCAATAGTAGAGTTCTGATACAAAATAAGTCAATAAAAATAAACAAAAACATAAATAAATGTAAGCAGTGGAATAATTTAATAAAATTTAGACAGAGGAAAATGGTATTTCATATTAGAATCAAAACATCCCCTAAACTGTGTCATCAACAGCCACAGTTCTACTACAAATAAGGGCAAGGAATACCACAAGTAGCCTACTGAGTACCATCGCTTTGTAGAACCTCAACCGAAGATCAGAGCTAACCAAGCAAAATAAGTCAATAATAGAAATTCATCTCTGAAATGAAGTCAGTGGAACGGCCCCGCAGGAAAACTTCTCATGATGGTCTAAATCACATTTACTATTGGGACATATGAGAACCTACCACTTGAGCAGACTACAAATATCCCATCTAGAAATAAATGAACTTCAATTATTGTGAAACCTTTACATGAGTTAGGAGAGTTCTGAGGGTTATCCTGTCTTTCAAAGGGCCTGATCACATATAAAAAAAATTGTAAGTATTATGCCTATCTTCTGATCCTAACATAAAAACAGGTTAACCAAATGGGCATAATGTTTTAAGTAGAATAATGCAATAAAGAATATTCGCAATGGTAAGCTTTCATAAAGGTACCTGATAACCAGTAGCATCAAACTGCAAGGGTCTGCCAGAAACACAAGGTCAAATCTGTGAACTCAAAGAACCTAGGGTTGCTTTAAGAACATCAACAATCTAAGGGAGCAACTACCTCAGGAATGAGATGGTTTCTATGACAAATTATAAACTTGAGCCAAATTATCCAAAAACTGATATGGTCCACAAGTCACCTGATGAATTTCATCACTATTCAACCATTTTTTATTACAGCTCATGTAAACACACACAAACATAACCTTCTAGCTTCATTAGCACATGTAAATAGTTCATGTTTAGACAATAGGCTCCATGGTAAGTAGCCTATATGTAGTACATAAAAAACATTGTGATAGCAAAATTGATTGTCCCTAAAAGTAGTAGCAATGAGAATCAGTGAAATTACATAATTTACAACAGATCTACACCCAGCTGAAGTTCCCCTCGCATAGGGCAAGGAGGATAGCCTCATACAGTAATACTATCCTGCAGTATGACCGACTACCTGTTACAAATAAACTAGATAAGCTCTAATAAACATGACAAGGTGGAAAACAAGACACTGAATAACAAACAAGGCACTTGATCCAAATACCTTCTCAGTAATACAGATCATACAGCAAGGTTAAGAAATGAGAAGGTGAGAATGTTAAGTTACTCTAACAGTAAAAGGGCATCATGCAAAAATGTAGGTCTTCTGGAAATATGAGTCATTTATAAAATAGGCATCATGTACATGTAACAGTTGCCAAAGATCCTAAAAGAACTTATTGTATACTTAACATAATTTTAACACAGAATTCGTTAAACTATGGGCATTAAGAGAATAAAACATAACTATATAGTCATGACCATGTAAATGCTACACCCATTAGACACTGAGAATGTGAAGAAAAACAGAACGTGCTATGAAGAGAGTTGCTTTATTTACATGAAAGAGCATGTGTTGCAAAAGATATCATGGCTAAATATACTATACTGTACTGTCAAGATAATTTGTATTTTTCCTACATATACAAACTAGCCTTTTATAAAGCGATATTCCTAACAATAGCTGGTAATGGCTGTTGAAGCCTGGTAACAAGGTGGTTAATTGATGATAAATAGAAGGGTGGCAAAGTACTGTCCAATAACCTATAAATCACCAGGCTCTTTTCTTTGGCCATCACGGACTATGCAGGTCCAATTATGATTAAAGGCTCTGGTTACTACATCTCTGAAAAATACAAATCCTAAAGATTTGGTATTTGTTCCCAAGTGAAAGTGACTGGCGCTGTTCCTACCACCACCTTTACATGTCATTTTCTTGGTCAAGATGGGCAGCTCAACACAATGATGTAGAGGCTGATGAGGCCTAAAACCACATAAAGCTTTCCATGAAAAACTGATCTCAGGATGACAAGTACAGTTCAGTATCGATCAATACTATCATAAAGGGTGCAGATAATATTACTCTATTCCTGCCCACCAACACCTCATTTAAGATGGAGAGGAGAGTGTCAAATCTTTTGACCCAGAGCTTTAAGATAAGATGCCCTTCAGTCACACGCATTGGCTCAAGAGTGAGTGATGACCCTTTACTGCATTGACTAGGAGGAGCTTGTCTCCATGAAGGTAGATGAGGAAGTCAGCAGTCTACTGTAGAGTGGCTCCAACTGAAGAGAAACCCCTTTGACAATGCCAGTCAAAGAAAATGTGCTATTTCCTGAGTTTCATGGATACTAGAGACCTCTGGAAATAATGGGATATCTGCATCATCCTTCAAAAAAGAATCTCTCTCTAGCAAGAGGAGCTGGATTAGTCTCCATCCATGAAGGCAGAGCTACTTCACACTGGTGGTACCTCATCATATGAGGCTAACAGAAGAGTGAATCATCTGGGGTATCTCTCTCAGAAAAGCCAACAGTTTGTGGTCAGTGGGGAGCCACTATAGCCATCCTAAGCCCTGCATGACCAATACTCAACTGATCAATATGCAAATCAGGATGAATGAAGGAAACAGGTAGATGTCCAGACTGATTTTAATTCATTTGCTTTACGAAATCTCAACTGTCAAACCAAATACCAGGTAACTCTGGCCATTCAGTGCTTAAGACAGCAAAAAGTGTGAGTTGGGCAGCAAGAGAAAGAGATCCAGCAAGTAAAGGAGATGTGAAGTACAATTATCTAAATGTAGAACTGGGAGAAAACCCCAGCTGCACTAAGAAGTAACAGTTAGAGGTTGGACAGCAAGACTGAAGAAAGGAAGCAGAACAGAGGTAAAGTAAAAGGCTAAGATATGGGTGCAGCTAGGGACTGAAGGAACACTGCAAACACCCTTTAGTAATACCTCAAGTGCACCAGGTGAGGTGCACAAATGGCACTGCCCCCTACAGTGTACGGTATATGTCCAGGTGGTCCCGAAGATGCTAAAAATGTCCTCCAGAGCAGCATAAAGGTCTGAAATGGGAGCGAGTTTTCAGTTTAGCCATGTAGCAAACAGGTTAATCACAGGTGTTCTCAACAGTTCAGGCAGCCTTTCTGTTACAAGAATGTAGAGACCATTGCATCCCTACAACATGCCCCTGGCAACTGACCTTGTCTGCCAGTACATTCCAGCTTGGAATGTACTTGCTTGACAGCTTGATGGCATGGCAATCTGCCCACTCTTGCATCTACCTCACCAACTTTTAGAGGAGCATGGGAACAGTCCCTGTCTCATTATTGACATTAACTACTTCAAATGGTCCATCACTTGATCTAGAAATGCTTGAAGGGCTGGCAATGTTGCTTACATCTCTTAAGACTGATGTACAGCTGAAGATCATCTTTTGTCCAAATAACTGAAACAACTAGGTCCTCTAAGGTAAACCTCACTATCCTTCAATGCATCTGAGAATAGAAGCATCTATGGAGGTCGAGAGTTCAGCAGAACTCCAACAAGGATGTTCTATCCACCAGTCGAGACTGTCTCACTTCCAGGCTAAGGGTACAGCGCAAGCAGGTGGATCACTGGAGGCTGAACTGTGCTGCTTCGGGCACTAAAGCAAACACCAATGGAAAAGCCCATGTGGAACAAGCTTCTCCAAGGATAATGGTAACAAGTTTCTCCCAATCTCTGTCCTAGAGCAACTGTGCCTCTGAGGATGCAAGGCCCAACCAATCACCAAGACACTGCAAAGGACATATCCTGTTAAAATGTACCCAAACAGAAACCAATGTAAATGCCTGCATGAACACCTGAGACCTTTACCAGTTCAAACCACAGTGCTCTTGAATTGTTAAACTGTCTCTCTGCAAAAAGCAGAGATACTTTCTGTGCTTCCAATGGATGGGTACCTAAATTAGGCATCCTTGTGTACAGAAAGCATGAAGTAATCTTCTTCGATGGGGTCCAAAAAGGACCTTGTGGTTTTCATCTTGAACTAAGTCTGGCAAACAAACTTGTTGAAGGGAGCGAAGTTAATGACTGGACTCTGATCTCTCATTAACTTCTCCATCAGAAAGAATCAGCTGTAGAAGCTGGGGGACTGGTAGTCTGTGAATTCCAGCACATTCTTCTCCAGCATTGCCTTCACCTCTCCTGACAGGTAGACATGAAAATGGAGCTGTCTGCAAGATGGGGGGGGGTACAGACCGTGGTCCTTGAAACGTAGTTTTAAACCATACTGTAGGTGACAGAATAACCAGGGCTCCTGTCACAGCAATACTGTCCAGAAGCATGACAGACATCCCCCTATACTGTATATGGTAGCTGGAGAGGGTGACTAGCTACCTGAGAATCCCCCTGCCTTTGTCTTCCTATTGCCTCCCTTTCATAAAGGGCTGGAAAGGCACTGAGACCTCAGAAAAGAAAAATAAACTCCTCATCCAGGTTTTGAAGACAACTATGCCTTCCCAGTACCTGATGCCATAAGTGGCGTCACCCCCAAAGGCTTGGCTGCAGTTCCCTCTGGAGTTCTGGAGGACTTAAAGTAGACCACATGGTGAACCAAGGTATTCCTGACTGTTAGAATGCCTCTTCTCCACTGTTGCCTTAACCTTACTCTTCAGATATATACCAAGGAATCCTACACTGATAAATTTCTCAACACAAGGCTAGTCTTATTGAAACCTATATTTTCCCCAGTCTTTCAAAGAATATGCATCAGTGACAGCAAAGTTGACCAATGTGTTCAAACAAAGGTCATGCCTGAAGGGAACCCATGGCTCCTGACTTGGAGAAATGAAGGATGTCCCTTCTACTTAGAGTTTCTTCTAGGGGAGGTGATTCATTGGCCCACAAGCTGATGATTCAAACTGCAGGCAAGTAGCCTTTTATTCCTCCAGCATGTAGAACTTCCGCTGGAGCATCAAAGGTAGGGGGAAGCACCTTGGAAGCCATAGAATCTTCTCATATATAGATCAGATGGCTCACTTGTTCCAAGACCCTCTGGCAAGTGAAGAACAAGACAGTTAAAATGATATTCTCATCCCAGAAGTGAACCTCAAGCTTCATTCTATCAACAAAATCAGGTTCAATAATGATGCAGTAGTCGCTTCCCTGAGACCACTACGATGAGGAGGGGGAAGCAGAAGATACATGCTTGCATTTCTTCACCTAACTCTGTCCACAAGTCTTTTTCTTCTCAGCTACTGCAGAAGACACATTAAGACAGAAAGCAACACTGGAGGAGTATGGCCTGTACTTGAATACCATGGGGAGTATCCCCACAGGTGAGACAAATGCTGCAGGAGGCTCGACAGAGGAGTTCATTTACAGGAACAGCAACAAAAGATGAATCACTCAGAATACTGAATGGAAATGCCTACCAGTACTATAGCGAAGGCACCAACAAAGCATTGGCAAGAAGTGGTGAATCATGAATACACATCACTGTCTCACCTGAGGGGAATTTAGTATGTGCATTTGAGTCAGCACTGTCAGAGAGCAAAGGTTGGTCCCTACACTCACGAGGGTAACCCCATAGCAAAAGAGAGAGAGAGAGAATGAAAAAATTCAGTGATATTAAAAGAAGTTGGCTTCCATCTTTTGGCTTTCCTTCACTGTTGCTGAATCTCTCCACTATGGAGGAGACCAGCCAGCATACTCCTGGCACTAATGCAGAATAATATAACTGGATACACTGACATACATGATATAAAGCTGCCAAGCACCAGATTATGTCCTCCTTTCATTATTCACTTTTCGTGTTCACAGCCATATTGAACAAATAAAATAAAAAACTTCCGTAAAATAAAAAAAGATAAAAGAAATTTCAACTTAATGGTCAGTCAAACTGTAGCAAGACATTTGGACTGCAGCCAAACAAAATGTGCTTAAAAATGGCAGGTGGGTGAGGGTTCCCCCCCAACCTTTACCCTCCTACCACTACCACCAGTTAACTTCCTTGTTACCAAGTTTCAATGACCAATTCCAGCTTGCACTAAGGAATACTCCTACATAAAAGGCCTTGGTTTGCATGCCTCTAGGAACAATTTTACATTGATATACTGTGTTCTTTAAATAAAAGGAAGAATTTTAAGCTTAAAATTTGCTACCTCATAGTTAAACTAAATGTACCTAGACTAACCTGTACTTAGGTTCATCAGGAGTTTTCACAACATTACCAAAGATACGAATCAGGAGCTCTATACATGCTCTCCTTTCTTTGGATGGTAGATCATCAAGTAAGACAAGTGCTGCCTCTACTTCTGCCATTTTTCTGTAAAACAAAAAAAAAAATAGAGTATTGCAGCAGTCTGAACTCATGTGGCAATTATTCATAATTGTCAACTGCAAATTTTCTTGACAAAATAAATGATTAATCCCAAGTTGCATTATTAGCTGTGATTGTGGCAAATCTTACACGAATTTCTCATTCACTGGTTCATAAGACTCTGGTAAAAGAGTAGTAGCAACAAACTTATGTGCTACCACAGCTTAACTGTACAATGAAAAATACAGGCATAATGTTCACTGTTGTGCAAACACGTATCTTACATGTCTTAGACCACATTTTTGGCAGTTACAGTTACAAGACATTTAATCATTTAAGTTCAGTAACTGATGTTTGTAATAGTGAGCTTCCCAGTTACTGGACCAGATCCCACTGCTTCATCTCTTAAATTATGGTCCAGTACCGGTACTGTGTATGCAGCCCAGTCAGAAAGACTGGGATGAAATTTAATGTAAAATAAATATTTTAATGTCAGGAAACACCTAAAATAATTGTAATTTTTCATGATGCTCCATGCGCAAAAAATATTCCATTAACACCTTTTCATCTGGTACTGCAATAAATCAAAATTATGATCTACTAGATGTATACCAACATTGGTTATAAGGATGTTGCCACAGAGAAAGGATGAGCCACTACTCAGATCATGTACCTGATGTTCAACTCTTTACTATATCTAAACACTCATGCTCCCATCACTGAACACAAATACCAAGTAGAAATATGCATCTGCACCTTCACCTTTTTGCAAGAAGATATTACAAAAATAACAAGATTACTTAGAGTAGTGCTGGAAGAAAGAGGGATAGAAGGAGTCATCTTATTTTTCATCCTACCTTTCACCTCTAAATTTAAGTGAGATACTGTTCTGTTCTGGTGGCCACAAAACATTTTGTGCAGCCACCACAGGTCCTAAGGAGACAGTATCGAAGGACTTATAGGTGAACCCCTCACATTTTTCCAATGTTTAACACCCACTATTCATAATTGATTGGATAATAACAGGATGATTATTAAAGTCTGATATTTGTCTCTCAAATGTCATGGTCCAACATTTACATCACACCCTCCAGTTAAGAAGCCAGTCTGCAAAGGTTGGATAATCCTCTCTAACAGATACAGATTTGTATATTAGCCATCAAAACTATTAGAAAATTATGATGTGTTCCCACAAAAATGCACTTCACATGTAGAAGAGCTAATAGATTTCCTTGTATTAAGCATGAGGTTTGAAGGTACCCTTTAAATGCTTTGTGGTATCTACACTGTGTCAATAACAACCCAGAAAGCTAGTACAACTAATGACAGGTGCACCGTAGGCCCTTCTTTGGCTGAGTCGGTTGAGCTTCAGACCATCATTCGATGGGCCGGAGTTCAATTCCCGCGGCCGGCTGATGAAGAGTTAGAGGAATTTATTTCTGGTGATAGAAATTCATTTCTCGCTATACTGTGGTTCGGATTCCACAATAAGCTGTAGGTCCCGTTGCTAAGTAACCAATTGGTTCTTAGCCACGTAAAATAAGTCTAATCCTTCGGGCCAGCCCTAGGAGAGCTGTTAATCAGCTCAGTGGTCTGGTAAAACTAAGGTATACTTACTTTACAGGTGCACCGTGCATTTAAAATTATACACAACATAGAAGATAATGTCTTTAGCGGGTGTTAAACAAGTCCAGTAACAACTGAGTTACAGTACACTTAAGGTCACTGCTGCCCATCATATGAGGATGTTATGGTTAGATCACACATTATGCATGCTGTACAGCAGACTTCCCACCACCTTGGAAGTTCACACATACAAGAACTGAAAAATATGCTGAAATTATGTATGGAATTTGCTGAGTTACTTATCTAGCGCAGCTGGCATTCTTGTAATATGACTAAGCATAATAAAAGACCATACTGGACGGCAAGTAAAAGAGAAAGAACTATTATTTAATGTGGTGCATTTGGTACCACCTGTCTGGTCAACATCAAAGTCAAAGGGGGATTAACAAAGAGAAGGACCTGCTTCAAGAAATTTGATAATAAGAACTTTATGTATATGAATATAAATATTATTATTAAGATGTACCCCTAATCATATGGAACAAGCCTACAGGAACCAGTGACCTGAAGTTCTAACTTTCAAAGAGTATGGTGTTCATTTGAAAGAAGTTACAGAAGATAATGGGAAATACAGAAAGAAGGGACCAGCTACTGTATTAGAAAGGAAAAAAGGTAAATTACAATAATAGATAAACATAAAAAATATAAATAAATCATGAAAATACAAGGTGAACTGTTTTAAAGTACTGTAGTAATGCATTGCATCTTTGCTTGAATTTTTAAGGTTCTAATTGCACAACATCCTCAGGAAAACTATTCCGCAGTCCAACAGTGTAAGGAATAAAAGACTTCTGGAACTGACAAGTTGGACGGCAAAGCACATTTATTACACATTGATGCTGCTGTTCAGCAAATCTGGTCATCTCGGCAGCAAAAGAGGATCAGGGATCAGTTGTGATATCAAAAGTTCTCTGTTAAAATACAGCTTATGGAAAATTGACAAACAAAGAGACCAATGGTTCAATTCATAATTACTAGTATGAGGAAACAGAAACCACAAACCATTCTATCCAAGAGATAAATCTCTGGCAGAAGCAGACATCCACACCAGAGAACAGTATTCTAGAAAAGGATGGACAAATGACCTAAAACTGGTTACGTATACAGTACTGTAATACCTAACCTCCACACAGCATCTGCTGAAACTTTATTAGGTGTTTCTTAAAAGTAAGATGCAAGTCAAAAGTTAAATCAAGCATAATCAAAGTTTCAGACGGATTCACCAGTCCCATCCACTTGAAGGGGAAGATGGGTAGATAATCAGTACAGTATAAGGTCTACTGGTCAAAAGTGTTTTCATTTTAACGTAGTTCAGTCTCATACCCCATCGAGTACACCGTTCACTAATCCACTCTATGTCACAGCTGAGGCTAAAGGCAGCTTCATTTCTCTTAATTGGAGGCTTTACTACATCCACAAGCATTGTGTCATTGGCATACTGAACAATCTGGTTTTCTATGATAACAACCATATCACTAGTGGACTCTAAAAATAACAGCAGACCAAGAACACTACCTTGTGGAATATCAGACATGACAGGTCTTGATTCACTACAGATCCTATCAACAGCAACTTGCTACTGCCTACCTATAAGGAAATCTTGAAGTAATCCTCAAACATATCCACCCACTCAAGGATTCTGAAGTTTAAAAATAATTACCTTATGATATACTAAATGGAAAGCAGAACTAAAATCTTTTTGAATTTACCCTCAAAAACTGTTCAGGGTTCTTTTCCAAATGGCATGTCAGATGTAAATGAGCATCACAGATACCTAACTGCTTCCTGTATGCATGTTGACTATTAGCTAACAGTTTTTGGGAATCCACATTATTGTAGAGTGGCTAAAAAATATGTTTTCTGCAACTTTGAAGAGCACAGGAAAAATAGAAATTGGCTTGTAGTTACTGCGGTCTGCAGATGAGGCACTTTTTGGAACAGGTACTGTATTACTAAGCTTGCTCTCATCAGCAAAGATACTACATCAGCATAAAAATCTAGAGAATCTACTGAACTTGGGAGACAACACACTAGGTACATTTAAAAAAAAAGGGGGGGGAAGAAACCATACGGACCATCTTCCCAGCTATTAAGATTATCAAGAATTTTCTTAACATCCCTAGAGTGAAATACAAATGTTATAAAAACAGGTTCAGGATAACATGTTCTCAGCTGACTGCTTATCTTCAAAAGCTTGATGAAGCAGTTCAGCCTTTTCCTTATTACCAGTAACCAATCCACCATCATCTGTTAGTGGTTTGGGAGGTGGAGGAGACAAGCCTGACCCAAAGATAGATGCAAATTTTGTCCACACAGATGAGTCCGAGTTATTACTTCGAGTTTCCTCTTTAAAGAATTATTGTATGAATGGCAATACAAGCGCTCTCTTCTTCAATGGTTTTTGTTAGTAATGTCGTAATCAGTCCATCAATGATAAGCTTCAGGCTTAACCTATCAATGAGGAGAAAGTGTTCCTTGAAACATGTATCCAATAAGCATTCATGAATAGTGGTAGAGTAAAGAAACTTTAGAATACACTACCTTAACATTCTCCTCCACTACAACCTGTGGGCATGATGGGATAAAATAACATATCCTTGTGAGATACTGGTCTATGGGTACACAACCAAATTTATATTCATAAAGAGAGAGCCAAGGAGTCAGAGAACAAGTTTTCTACTACTCTAGTACAACCTGAGAACTTTGATAGAGAAAAAGATCATATCCTTGAGGGATAGTGTTCCTAAAGTCACGTACAGGCAGTTCCTGCTTACCGGCGGCATTGGTTAACGGTGTTTTGGTTTTACGATGCTTGGGTAACGACATCGTTAACCAGATTTTTGGTGCCAGTAAGTGATTTTCGGCGCCAGTAAGCAGCTCATCGGCACTGTTAAGCAATTTTATCGCACTGTTAAGCAGTTTATCAGCGCTTATGGCATCGTAAACACCATTAATAACCATTGCTGTGATGTTCTGGTTAACAATGATCTTTGGTTATCAGCACTCGGCTGGGAACGGAACCCCCGCCGTTAACTGGGGACTGCCTCTACTGTAATTAGTGAGTATTTGCAGAGACAGATGTATTGGCTCAACAGTTTCTAATCCCTATCCACTACATCCTGAAGTCTTTGCAGAATACAAGAGTATAAATTTGTCAAGCTTTCCTACCACAGTCAAAGAAGGCTAGTTGAGGAAAACCACTGGAATGCATTACTCGTTGGTGTAAGGAACTCGACTAGGTGTCACCTTAATAGCAAAAACCACTGGAATGCATTACTCGTTGGCATAAAGAACTCAACTAGGTGTCACCTTAATAGCAAAAGTAACCAAGATGGCCTTACTACCAGTCAAAACTCATCACTTTGTGTTTTCCTGGGTTATGAAAGACTTGGACCTATAAAAAATATTGAAGAACTAGCAGAAAGATGTATTTCCCTTTCTTAATATTGATCATCTTTAAGATGGGCTCCCAATCCTTTTTAAGATGTCCATGAACAGCAAAGTATATATCTGTTTCTCTGCTCAGTGCTAATTAGTACACCTAAGTAAATGATATTCTCTTCTGTGCAACTATGGCTGATGGTGACCACATATTAACCTTCCTCCTAGAATACAAGAAACTTCAAGGATATAAGATTTGGTTTCATGCAACAGAGGATAAAATTCTCATTCAAGTACAGTATGTTGAATCCAAAGCTAATCAGTGTACAGTATATAAAAATAAGAGTGAGCATGAATGATCTAATATATGATACAATCAACATCATGAGCACCTGTGGAATAGCAGACAGCCTGAAGAAGTTATGAAATTATAAAATCAAACCCTCCATCAAACAAAGTTAAGGCACTTTCTTGATGCCTTGCAAGTCATCACCAGTAGATATGCCTCTCTCTTGTAAAAAAAAAAAAAAAAAGTATAAAATAGTTCAGGGGGACTAAAGGCAAAATTTTACACTTGGATCATAATTGGACCTCCTCTCTTCTACAATTTTCATGGCAATAAAGGTGAGAATTCTTACTGAATTAAAAGGCCATTGCATTTCCAACATTCTTTAGAACCAACTTTAACTATTGTCCAGAGACAGATTTTTCCAACTGTCAGTGATAGAACATGAAGGCTACTAGCTAGGTAAAATCAGAGATGATGGTTAAATGGGATATTGAAAGGATAGTGAAGAACATGTAATACCTTGGATTCCTCCTATACCTGGTCTCATCTCTGCTTAAAGCGATTAATCTTCTTCCTCAAGCAAGAGCCAGATATAGTGGCCCCTTCCATCTTTGTCCCTTTTGCTTGATAGTCCATCCAAATCAACATGAACTTTTGGTAAAGATGAGAGAGCAATGAAGTATCCAACTAAAAAATTCCTCTTGAGCTTTGGGTTTTATTCTATCTCCTGGGACATGCAAGGGAGGTGAATCAAAAGAATAATGGCCTATCCTTTTTATGTGGTGATTCAAGTAACAGAATGGATGCTTCCCCTAAGGTACTCCTTGCATATATCTAAGCATTCTTCAGTGCTACCATGCATTTGACATAAGTCTAGCTATAGACACTTGTATCATTTCTTGATCTTGTTACCCTATCACTGTACAGCCATCCTTAGCCTTGTTCTTTGTAAAGCCACTTAAGTTGATACTATATGTCATATTAAAAAAACACCAAGAATAATTGCCTTCTTTGGTTTACAGGTGTCTTGCTACAGACACCTTTCATTTGAGTTGGCATGGTGTGTATAAGCTGTATTAGATAACTAAAGATTATTCATGTTATCATCAGTTATGAAGGCACTCTAAGAAACTAGAAATGGAAAGATATGCATAAGTGTCACCCAGAATCTTCTTGAAGGCTCTGCTCACCCTCAATATGGATGAATGGTAGTCAGGATGTAAGCATAGGCATTGGCATAAGATTATCATTCTGCACCATAAAAGATCAAGATATAACACCTAATGAGAAGAGTGTGAATTGTGTTATAAAAATTAATAATAACAAGGTTAAGGGTATAATTGATGAGTTAGAAATAAGATGAAAATAGAAAACAAAAAAAATGAAATTTTTATGATAAAATAAAGTTTTATATATACTTACCCAGTAATTACTGCTAAGAGTTTCTACTCGAATGGTAGCTTAAATTTTGAAATTCGCTGTGGCGATTCTTTTCTTTTGTGTAGGTGACAAGACCCCGCCCACTTTCGGGTTAAGATAGAGGAACAACTAAGCCAGTGGATCAATTTATTTATGCAAAAAAGTCCATGCGCGGGGAGGAGGGCAGGCTCCATCCGTAATTACCAGGTAAGTGTATATGAAACTTTATTTTATCATAAAAATGTCATTTTTAATTACTGGTTAAGTATATATAACACTTTATCATAAAAATGTCATTTTTACATAAGTAACTTACCCAGTAATTACTTAGCTGATTCCACAGTGAAAGGTGGTGGGGAATCTTGGACGGTAAAATAACAATCTACGTATGAAAAGTTAATGACCTAAAATAGGCTAATATTAAGACAATGTTTGTTGCTTCCTTACCTGGCGAGACAGCTGTGCAGTTACTGCCTCTGGTTGGCGCCCACCTCAACCTGTAGAGACGTGGCGGTATAGCCAGAGTCATCTCTATGGAAGTGGGATATTCTGCAGAGAAGGAGTGCTCTGAAGGCTGACAGAATATACAGCAGGAACTTTGTGACGAAGGTGAATACCGAAGGTCAACAAAGCTCATGCAATTGCCCCTGCCCAGGGTGCAGTACCAAAAAACAATAAAAAAACCAGTAACAAAATCACCTACACCATAAAGTTTAACATGACCACTACGCAACACTAAAAACTGGTGGGCACTCCACCCTTGTACCCTCCAGGCTTCCCCAGAATTTGACACCACGAACAAGATGAAGAGCTAAATACAAAGGAAGGGATACTTCCTACACCTCCTCACCCATCACTACTCCAGCCACGGACATCGGTCCTAGGGTACTGCAGTTTTCGTAAACTGTTTCCACGTCCCGCAGATAGTGCATTGCAAACACCGACTTGCTTCTCCAGTACATTGCCTGAAGAATGGAGGATTAGGAAAGATTGTGCTTGAAAGCTACTGATGCAGTGACTGCCTTTACATCATGAGCTTTAACTTTCATGACTTTCAAGTCATTTTCCTCCACTGGGGAGTGAGATTCAATAACAAGTTCTCTTTTATAAATGTCTAGAGGGATTTTTGACTGAGCATCACAAATTAGAAAACTGCCCTCTAATTTTCTCGGTTCGGTGCAGGTAGTACCTGAGGGCTCTCACCGGGCACAGCACTCTTTCCTCCTCTTCTGTGCCTAAAATATCAGATAGGTTCTTAATGGTGAAAGAACAAGGCCAAGGGTGTGAAGGGTTCTCGTTCTTGGCCAAAAAACTTAATAAAAAGGAACAGACTGCGTTTCCATTCGAAAAACCGATCCTTCTGTCGATCACTTGAATCTCGCTTACTGTCTTCGCAGTGGCCAGCGCTATGAGAAAAATAGTCTTCTAAGTTAAATCCTCAGAGAGGAAGAATGCATATGTTCGAAGCACTCACTTGATAATCACTTAAGTGCCACATCTAGATTCCAAGGGAAATTCTGGTGTATTGAATGGCTTAAACAGGTTAAGCTGGTCCGAAATATCCTGATTAGAAGAAATTTCAAGGCCTCTGTGATTGAAAATAGAGCCTTTTATGGTGGAAGAAGACCCTCCGAGGGAAGCCCTCACATAAAGAAAAAAATCCGCTATTTGAGGGATAGACATCTGAGAAGATGAAACCCCGTTTCTTCTGCACCAGGTCCTAAAACTTCCACTTTGCCTGGTAGAGCTTGTTGGACGAGGCACGTCTACATTTGGCAATGGCCTCTGCTGCTGATCACGAAAACCTTTTTGCTCAGACAAGTCTACTGACAATCAAAAGCCTGTCAGGGCCAGAGTGGACAGGCCTTGGTGAAATATCCTGCAGTGTGGTTGTCTGAGAAGACTTGGAATAGCAGGGAGGAGCCTTTAAAAGCCTATGAGGAGATCCAGGTCTGGAAACCATTCCTTATGTGACTGAAAGGGGGCCACCAGAGTCATCTTTATATTGCTGTGAGAGCGGAACTTCTTGAGTACTTTCCTTATCATTCCGAAGGGCGGAAAAGCGTAAAGGTCCAGATTTGACCAATCTTGGATCATCGCATCTGTTGCCCATGCGAGAGGGTCCGGAACAGGGGAGTGGAACAAAGGTAGATGGTGATTCCGAGAAGTTGCAAATAAGTCTAGGGTCAGTTGTCCCCATAATCTCCAAAGGTTGGAGCAAACCTGACTGTCTAACGTCCATTCCATTGGAAGGACTTGATTCCAGCGGCTCAATTTGTCTGCCAGGACACTGCATTTGCCTTGGATAAATCTTGTGACTAATTGGGTTCAGTTCTGGTCTACCCAGCACAACAGACCTCTTGCTATCTCGCACAGGGAGAACGAGTGTGTTCCCCCCTTGATGTTTTATATAGGCCAAGGCTGTGGTGTTGTCTGCATGTACTGTGATCGTCTTCTTGCAGACTTCTGTTGCAAAATGACTGAGACCTAGGCGAACTGCTTTCAATTCTCGTAAGTTGATGTGAAGCTGTTTCTCCTTCGGGAACCACCCTGCCGAGATTTCTTGGTTCCCGAGGAGTGCTCCCCACCCGAGATCTGACGCGTTGGAAAAGAAGTCTAGGTCAGGGGTCGGTGGGAGAAGAGATTTCCCCTCCGTCAGTCTTTCTTCGGACTTCCACCAGTGCAGGTCCTCCTTTATCTCTGCTGTGATAGGAAAGAAGTGAAGATCTTGATTTACTTTCCGATCCTAGCAGGCTCTCAGCTAAAACTGTAACAGCCTCATGTGCAGTCTCCCAGTCTTACAAACTGCTCCAATGAGGCCAGTGTGCCTAAAAGACTCATCCACTGAATTGCTGAACACGAATGAAGGGCAAGAAACAGGTCAACCTTCCTTAAACAGTCCTCCACTCTCTTTGGGGACAGCAAACCCGAAAACTCTGAGAGTCTATCAGAATCCCCAAATAGAGAATTCTCTGAGTGGGAGTTAATTGAGATTTCCAGAGATTCAATGAAAGTCCTAAATCTTGAGTCATGCAAATCATTTTCTGCAAGTCCTACATACATCGTTCCTTTGTGGGAGAGCCAAGTAGCCAGTCATCTAAATAAAGCAAGATCTTTACCCCTGCTAGATGAAGCCAATCCTCCAGGGGAACGAGTACCCTCGTAAAAACTTGTAGGGCAATCGAGAGGCAGAAACAAAGTGCTCTGAACTGATAAACTTGGCCCCTGAAGACAAACCTGAGGTACAGTATTTTCTTGAATCCTTGTGAATAGGGATATGAAAATATGTGTCCTGCATGTCTAGGGAGATCATCTAGTCCCCCTGACAGATGAAAGCAAGAACCGACTGTGTTGTCTCCACACTGAATTTTGT
The DNA here is from genome assembly GCF_040412425.1 of Macrobrachium rosenbergii. Taxonomy (NCBI): domain Eukaryota; kingdom Metazoa; phylum Arthropoda; class Malacostraca; order Decapoda; family Palaemonidae; genus Macrobrachium; species Macrobrachium rosenbergii. The sequence goes on from NC_089749.1 coordinate 26,620,410, forward strand.
CTTCTTTATGAAGGCATTCAAGGCACTCACGTTGAGCACCGGTCTTTACCCCCTGAAGACTTGGGTACCACAAAGAGTCAATTTTAAAACCCCTTCGACTCAGAGTTCCTGACTAGTTCTATGACCTTCTTGCTGATGAGAGAGGAAACCTCCTCTGAGAGGGCCGAATACCTCTTTGAGCCTTTGGAATAAGCTGTCAGGGTGACGGGAGTGTTGGTCAAGGGAGGCCTTTCCCTGAAGGGGATAGAATAACCCTCCTAGAATACTTTGACTATCCACTGGTCTGTCCCTCTTGAACTCCATCTCTTCCAGAAGAGCACCTCAACACCAGTCCATAAAACTTAAAGCTTCAAAATTCTTAAACAGACTTTTCAGGAGGTGGTCCATCTCTTGCGCCGAAAAGAATACCTATGCTGATGCAAGAGCGGATCAACGGCCTGCTTCAGTGAGACCACAGAAGTTCCCCTGGGAGGAGGCAGCCACTCCCAGGGAAGGAGCTTCTCCAGTAGCATAAGATAAGTAACAAAACTTAGAAAGATGAGAAGAAGGGACACTAAAGCAAGCCTTCCCCTGCTCCCTCTTCTCAGAAAGCCAGTTCTCCACTTCACCAAGGGCCTTCTTGGATGAGGACAAGAAAACCAACTTGGGCAGTCCAGCAGTGTCCCAAGGCTGACTACTCATAATATAAGACGAAGCCAGGGAAGAAAGACTTGCAAGAGAGAAGAACTCCAAGAAATTCTAAAGTAAAAACTTCATAAGAGGCACGTAAGGAGTAGCTGGAATCTTGATCGAAATCCTCTTCTTCCGACAAAACAGGAGACAAGGAAGCATCCAATGGAGGTGCCTTAGCAGTGAATGGTCCGTGAAGACGTTGCAGAATGCTATCCAACTTGCATTGAAGAGGAGCCAAAGTTAGATCCAAACTTTAAGCCAACTGACAATTTGTCACTGAACTGGATGAAGCTGGCGTTTGAAGCTTAGAAGCTGACGTCAAAATACTACAATAGTTGGTTCCCCCGAGGCACTGGCAGCAAGAAAAGGAGTGGATGCACGCTGACGTGTTGGAGGTCTAGAGTGAGTGGATTGGTCAGGGAACTTGGGTGCTTCAGGGTGCTCAGGCGCTTCAGGAAGCTCGGGTTCTTCAGGAAGCTTGGGCACTTCAGGAAGCTTGGGCGCTTCAGGAAGCTTAGCTGAGTCAGGACGTTTAGCCGAAGGCAGGTGTTCAGGTAATATACGGTCCTAGGCTGCTACTGGGCGTTCATCATACGAAGAACGCTCATCAAGAACAGGGTGCTCAGCCGCATCCGGGCGCTTAGACGAAGAACTTTGTTGTACACTAGAAGCAGGGCTCTTGGAGTTAGAAGGAAGACACTTCTTAGACGAAGAGGAGTGACTAAATACTCGTTTCTGGTGTTCAGGAGTTGAGAAGCATTCAGGGCTGTCCCACTTACTGCAAGAAGGCTGAGGACTGAGAGGAGGCTCCCTCAGCCTTTTGTTGGGTTAGCCGGGGAGTTAGATCCTTGGAAGAAGAATGCCTCTTCAAGGGGCATGACTCATCTGGAAAGCATCTTCTGTATAGGGAAAAATCTCCTGAACTAACGAGAGCCGATGCACGTCCGAGACACCTTTCCAGTGGCTGTCTCTTGATGCAACCTGGGATGCAACAGGCTGGTCTGAGGGGGCGACTGCTCGTGGGCAGACCCCACTGACCTCCCTGGTTCAGGGGAGTATGGCAGTGACCCAAGCCTAGGAGAATCAGCAGGACGAACAGCCACCTCCTCCACTAACACTTCACTTTCACTTTTCTTATTGAACTTATCCATAAGAATACGCATCAATGCCCCTAATTGGGCCACTATACCTATCACCATATTGATTCTCTGATCAAATTTATTTTCCATGCTAGTGAAACGATCGGGCTCGGAAGTATGAAAGTCAGTAGCAGGAGTAGGTGGTCTAGGAGTATGTACTGATACAGGGGAAACAGGAACAATAGGAAGAGATACAGCAGGAATATCTACATCATTAGATTTAGGAGCCGTCTGACTAGCTAATTTCTCACTTGGTGAAGCGGATGCCTTCCTCTTGCAATCTCTTTCTAATTTATTTAAATGAGAAGTCAAGATCTTTCATTTACGGTTGTCCCAATCCCTACGTTCGTTGCACGTAAAATCAATGGTACGAACTTGCCCTCTGCAATTTGTGCACAGAGTATGAGAGTCATAAGTTAGTCTCGTAAACCAGGTATTGCAGCCTTTCTAGAAGAGCTAGTGTCTGACATACTATCTAGCTAAAAGTCACAATCAGTAACAAAGTAAAATTAGGAAAACACAAGGCCAAAAGGCTACTAACAAAGAATACTTCACTGGATGGGAAGAAACAACAATTGTCAAAACCAAGCTGCTTAGTCAACTTGGTGTGTGGACGATACAAGTGGCACAAACAAATTGATCTATTGGCTTAGTTGTTCCTCTATCTTACCCCGAAAGTAGGCGGGGTCTTATCACCTACACAAAACAAAAGAATTGCTACCGCGAATTTCAAAATTTAAGCTGCCATTCGAGTAGAAACTCTTAGCTAAATAATTTACTGGGTATGTTACTTATGTAAAAAGTTATTTTATGAAAAGATACACATGTGAAACACAATGCCCTGATTGGGGAAAAATCATTATTTGACCTTTGACTTCCTAAGTGTGACCTTGACCTCATTCAGAACATGAACTTCCTTAGTGGCATATACATGCCAAACACAATGTGTCTTGTAGAGTTCAGAAGTTATGGCACTTTAAAAGTGTATCACTAGTGGATGGATTTTCAAATAGATGGCCAGATAGACAGGTCAATTACTACATGCCCACAGATGGTATGAAAAAAATTCTGGTCATTCTTAAAAATGAGATATGCCTTACAATTTCTCATGATACATGGGCAAAATGGCCTAATTGAAAATATAAGCACCAATATCTTGGTTGGTGGCTGGGAAGAAGCACCTCAAATACCTACTCACTCTGGCAATATGAATAGTGCAAAGAGCAGTACAGTATATGCCAAGCAACTGCAAGAACTAAATTTTGGTTACAGAGGTTTGCAGAAATAGGAGTTCCTCCTCCAGCAGATGAAAACATACATTGGCTCTTCTCTCACGAGGCAACCTTTTATTGATACTGTATTTAAAAAATTGCATTCAGAAAACATGTAAAAATGAAAAGTCCCTGACTTCTGGGGCCCCACATATGGCAATTGATTAATCCTGAAGAGGTATCCCATATCCATGAACCTAATGATTCAACATTTAGAACATCTCTAGGGCTTGGGAGATGAGGCAATTACAAAAGAGCCGTACAAGAAGTATTTGTAAATATGGAGAAGGCATTCAACAAATACAAAAAATTAAATACATAATAAGAAGGCAAAGGGTACCAGACAGACTTGTTAAATGAGTACCACACGATCTGGGGTGAAGACAGTGACTGATATAACGGAATTATTTTAGATAAATGTTAAACTGGGCCCCTGACTCTTCATCAGTGTAACAGAGGATGCTACAAAGGAGTGCAAAAAGGGAGGGCACTGGGAGTTTTCTCAGGCAGATGATATAGTTTTAACAAGTAAATCACAAGACGACATCTGAGATTGGGAAATGGAATTGAAAGACACAACTGAAAATCTGTGTATACAAATCAGAGGTAGTAATGACAAAAAAAATTAAGGCAATACTGTCCAAAAAATGGCTACATAGGTGCTGTGGCATTGTGTAGGGATGAATACAATACTTTTTATAGTATATAAGAGATGCTCAGCTTGATTTATGGAATTTCAGTGCCCAGAATGTGAAAAAAAAACTAAAAAATACAGAAGTGGTGGAAGATTTTTTCTGCCTAGTTGACATATTGGATGTAAGGTCAGAATTAAGAGAGCAGCAATAAGACAAAAAGTAACAACAGCCTTATCAAAGATGGCAAACAGAAAAACCACATCACCAATCAGGAAATACAAGGAATGTGTGATGTTCAGAGGCTGGAAAAATATTACAAGTGTCAAAACTGAGACAGCTGGTGTATATAAGGAGAAAAGAAGAGCAATTGTGAGTGATAAGCCAAGACATGTTATAGATGAAAAATGTAAACACATGGGAATTATGGCAGAAAATGTACTAGGAGGAAAAAAGATGGAAAGAAATTATCAAGACACCAAGGCAGTATAGAGGAAACCTCAAGGATGATAAGAATTGTTAAGATAATGATACAAGAGAAATAAAAGATGTAAAGCAACACTTGCTTGTAAACTACACAAATGAAAAAGTGTAGAAGTCAACACTGTACAATGGTTATCCAAGAAAAGCAAATGACATTAACTCTCAATCAGAGAATAAAATAACTTGGAAGATTTAGCAGGTAAGAATGGGAATGGTCCCCAAATGAAGTATACCTGAACCGCATGGTTACCAGTCACACAATATACTGCAGTTATAATTGCCATGATCAGCATTTTAAGCACTGCAAAACAATATATACAGTACTCATAACAACACTCATTTAAAAGCAAATACTGTATAGTACAGGTACAGTACTGCATTCAATGAAAAATTATAAATGCACACGTAATTATACTTTGGAATGAAGTGAAGATGAATACGCAAAGCACTGAGGTTACAGTACCTTGAACCTTAGAAATGTTTTTATTAATACTAGAGTGTATACTGAATTTCCACCATAATCTCTTCTTGTGTAGTTTATATTATGTTTTGCACACAAATCATCTCATTCTTAAAAAATACTAATACCATCTGTCAGCAATATGTCAGAAAATTAATTTTAAAAATTAAGAAAATAACATGGCGTATTGTAAATGATGCGAATTCATCTGTGATATGTCAAAAATTGAGTCTGAAGCTAAAGAGCCCCAAGCAGCATGTCTTTAGCCTAAGTGGAAATTAATTATTCAAAATCTAGAGCACTTTTAATAAAAAATCTTTTAGTATAAAATACTGTAAAGGTCATTTTAACTTTATGAGATCTTTAGTCCTTTCATATTCCTACAATATGCAATTACTGTACTTCATCCATTTAACCATTCTGATCCAAGTGACATACAATTTTGAGATGCTTGGGTATCTGCCCTGTCTTCCATGGTAATCAGACTGGTACATCTCCACATGCTTAGTATGCCAAGATATTTTTCAGTGTCATAACCCTAGTGTTTTCTCTAGTAACCGTATCTTTGATTCCAGCACAGTACAGTATTAGTTCATGTCTCAGACTCTTGAACTCCTTTACAGTATTAGGTATTCATGTCTATCTGCCTAGGTTTAATTCGTCCCTGCGTCTGTCTTGGTGACCTATATTGGCCTTCTGTGGTTTGGGTCAGTGGCGTAGCTGGCATTCCATCGGTGGGGGAGGCCTAGGTGGGGCAAAGATATTATTTGGGGGCCAAAGAAAATTACACAAAACTAATGTAACAATTCTGTAATTAGTAAAATATACTACGTCTATTCTCAAATGTATATATCCATGTGAATGCATTTGAAATTATAGAGCTCAATTTTCAATTAATTTTAAACTCATGCTACTGTATACAGTACATGCAAATGCATCAAATACTGTAATGTAAATTTCCTCCCAACCTTATATTCAAAACTAGCCTAATTTCTATTATCAAGTTTTAATGTTCAACTATAGCATAACATCCTTGTCATGTAAATATATAAAAATACTGCACATCATCAGTGACACAAAAGACTTATGACCCTCCAAAATCTCTTAAAAATTTCAATCTATCCCATTCTCTCTTCTTCACCTCCTCTCCCTGGAAATAAACTCCAAGCAGCGGTAGCAAATTGCATTGCACTTAATCAAAACTGTAACTATAGTTTCAATCACTTCATACATAAGTTGATAACATTAGGTTGGATCAATATATAATGAACAAACTTGTCATCTGTGTTAAAAACCTATAACTATATCCATTCATTTCTCAGCTCTATATAAGTTGTAGAGGTAACAAGAACCAAAATAATGGCATTAGATATATAGCACAACTGTAAATAAACTGAAAATATTTTTGTATTAAGATGACAGCAGACATCGTCATGATCAGTATCTGGTGATGATGGTAATATTCTACAACATCAGTGTAGTGCGGCATTTTTTAAACTTTGTGGTTAATTAAAAGTCGATTTCAACCATTGTAGGACATGATTACTAGGGCAAGAATATCTGCTTTTGACCACAAAAGGGTCAAAATTTAGCTACAAAGGGAATTTCAATGGGGGCCCAAGCATCTGACTGGGGGGCCCCAGGCAACCCCTGGGCCCCCATAGCAACACCACTGGTTTGGGTTCCCATCTCTTCTGTACTCATACATATCTTGATGGGATGTATGCTTCAAATACCCCTGCCTCAGGTTTTTGTGTTATGGCTCGTGCAGTGAACCCAGTCCTCTTGGTGGACTGTGCGAGAAGGTCCTGTGTCGATTTCTTCTGTGCGGGAACAAACTATTCTTATCTAGGGGGGCAAAAAGAAGAGAAGAATACTGAGATGGAGTGACTCCCTTCGCAGTAAACGAGCACCACAAGTCTCGTTTCTTCAGAATTCCTGTGGTGAAGATGGTCACCAACTCTTGCACGCAGTCTCTGACTGCTCTATCAGCACAAGCAAAGACTCCCAACCAGTCCGAAACAAAGTTTTCTTGAAGAGTAGTGCAGTCCAGAAAACTGAAGACCTCAAAGATTTTAAAAATGTCCTTAAAATGGTCCTGCTCCGATGCAGTAAAGAGAATTCTGGCCAAGGAGAAAGCAGAGCAACAAGTGGCATCTATGATACTGGAGAAGTCCCCCTGAGAGGAAGCAGAGACTCCCACGGAAGGCGCTTCTCCAGTTGCATACGATAGAAACTTGTGCCATATCAAGCAAGAGGAAGGCATACAGAAAACCGCTTTCCCGACATCCCTCTTTTCCAATAACCAGTTGTCAATACAGGCAAAAGCTTTCCTTGAAGATGAAGACAGAACCATATGAGGTAGCCTGGCAGTTCCTGCAGGTTGTCGCATCAAACAGGCCGATCCCAGAGACAAAGGGACGGCTGGAGAAAAGAACGAAGGGTAGCAGACCAGGAAATACCTGAGCAGCGCCGAATAATTCGATGTAGGTTGTCCCTCTTCCACTGGTTCCTCACTGGAGGAAATGGGTGACATCAGAGGGTCCGTGGGTTCTTGAGCTACAGGAGCTGGTTTCTGAAGATGTCTCAGAACTCTATTTAGTCAGAGTTGAATCGGCGCCAACCATGGGTCTTCCACAACTGCAGGAAACTCACCTGAAGCATCAGCATGCTTGCTGGAAGGTGGATGAACATCAAAGGAAGCGCCCACAGACACTGGACGCTCAGACACTGGGCTCCCACTTGCTGTCGGAGTGGACAAAGAACATTTTGAAACTGCCACACTCTTAGCGGACACTGGGCGCCCAAATGATGGGCGCTCGGCTCCCGGGTACTCATACGATGGGCGCTCGGAGACTTGACTTCCATAAGCTGGTTGCTCATACACTGAATCCTCCAATTCGGAAGACCGGACACTGGGCGCCCACGAACTGGAAGCACGGACACTGAACACTCATGCAATGGCGCTCATATGATAGGTACTTGGATAACTAAAGCTCACTTACGAGACGGGGGCGAATCAATTTCCAACGAAGCGATCGGTCTTTTCAATGGCCTCGAAACCTTCGTACAACAACCATTGCGTTTATAGGACCCAAGAGAGTCCGAATCACTAGACGACAGAGTATGAACATCCATGCAGACGCCTTTCCAATGGCAGTCCTCCGCAGCCTGGGGTTGACGGACAACAGTCTTGGATGAGGTGACGACTGCTCATGGGCAAACCCCATCTACCTCCCTTGGACTGCCAGTTTGCTTCCTCCCAGGTGAGCAAGGGGAGTTCAGCGGGGACCTTGGTGTAGGAGCATCTGTGGGACAACAGGGGCCCTGTGGGACGAACAGCCGGCCCCCTCCACTGACACTGCACTCGGCACTGCACCACCACCATTAAATTTGTCCATCAGGACTTTCACAGAATTCCCTATCTAGGAAACAGTATTAACAAGCAAATTAAATTTCTGATCCACACATGCTTCTAAGCTGGCAATGGCATTGGGTTCAGAGGAATGAGAGCCAGGTAACAGAGTAACAGGAAAAGTCAGAGGACTGGATATGGGAGGAAATGCCGTCACAGGTGTTGAAGGGATAGGCAAAGCAGTGATATGAACTCCTGGAGAATTAACTGAACTAGCAGAAGCCCTAGCTTCAGCCCTAGCCATAGCCTTCCTCAGTCGATCAGTATGCGAGTTATATTTTGCTAAAGTGAGACTAGTCTTGCAGCCTTTGCTGCAATACCCAATGCTACGCAAACTAGAGTCAGACATATTAGTCTTAAAGTCCAAATCGGGAAAGTCACAATCGAAAAAAGCTAACTGAATTCTCGCTAAGCTAAATAGTAGCTGAACGCTACCAAAAACAAAGAGTGCTTCACCAAATGAAGATATCTGGCTATCCAGTGAAAAACAAATCAAGAGCTGCCAATAACCAGTGTTAAGTCATTAGCTGGCAAATGGGAATTGAGTTCTTTAGCTATGTTGTACCTATTCTTCCCCGAAATTGGGCAGGGCAGTCTACCTACATCCAAAACAAAAGCACACTACTGCAATTTTTTTATTTTGAGCTGCCTCGTAAAGTAGAAACTATAGCTATGTAATTATTTGGTAAGTTACTTAAATAAAATACTCACACTGAATTCTTTATTCATAATAATCCAAATAAAATGTCATGCAGAAGTCAGTTGGTTGCTGTAAATACAGTAGCCCAGTTATCAAAAGATAATTAGTACTCTCCTGCCATTTGCTAATGGCCTCATTCCCATCACCTGACAAGAAAGGCATGAGCTAAGGTGTGAACACATGACATAGTACTTCAAATACTCTGAAAAAATGGTGTATTAAAATAAGTGTAGACTGTAGCCAGCATATGCTCTACATCTCAAAACAAGTTTCTACAGTAGAACAAGGCTCTGCATAATGCAAAGCTTGAGCCCATGACTGTAAGGGTGCATTCACACTGCAGTAAAATGTTGGCACACCTCATAACTTACAGAGCACACACATCACAAACATGTTAATGCCAGTCAATGACTTATTGGTAGTTTTAACCAGTGCTTTCTCCAATAATCCAGCATTTGCCATAAGTTTGTTCTCCACTTGGAGTCCTGGCTTGTTTCCCACCTTTGTGATATGGCTTGTTTTCCACCTTTGTTTGTGATATATATGGGTCCAATTATTACTTAAATTTGAATGGTTTACTAAGAACCAATAAGGATCTTAGTGAGGTAAGGTGTGTCTTTCACTATAGTTCTATGAAAGTTAAGGTGTCTCTTTCCCTATGGTGTACAGATTTACCACAATATATATAACATATTAAAACTTTTCAAATTCTGGAATGAAGCAAAGCATAAAATTCAAAAGGCTGCAAAAGTAATAGCCACCAAATGCCTCACATTCAGGTACACCTGATGGTTACCTGCCATTATGGCAATACAAATTATTACTCTTATGACTTAGCAGCCTCATAGCAGCTGGGCTGCATAAACCTTGGTACAGCAAGGCTTCCTACCACCCAATGAATGGTCTGAATCAAAACTATCTTGTGAAACACAATACTGCACAGTAAATATATAGTAATGTATAAAGTATGTACTCATCCAATTGTGTATCTATTAAATTTTATGTACCATAATACTTCAAGCCCTCTTAAACAATACCAACTTCCTTTGTGGTAATGTTTGGTTCATACAGTTTTTTGGAAATTGTTATATAACTTCATTCAGATTCCAAAGCAAAGCTTGAACCCATCGAGACAAATCCAGTTTCTATACTATATGGCAAGTCTACTGTATATTACAAACAAGATGGCAACAGTTCCAGAGAAATTGAAAAACAGCTATATAACTTATAAAAATTTATTGTGACAAATTTCAGTGATGAAATCTTGATAATCAGTTTGCAAAGGCTGCTGAACTGAATATAATGAAAAGAAATTATAATGTACAGCAATTCATCTTTTTAATGAAAAGAAATTATAATGTACAGGCATTCATCTTTTTAACCAATATAATCAGTTCAAATGAGAAATACTGAATTTGAAGTCTTCATATATCTAGCATAAAAAACTATTTTATTTTTCAATTATGCTACAAGCTAAGTTTTGAAAATATGCTGACATGCTTGTACAAACAACACTGTATAACAAAATAAACATTAGTCATTTAACTCATGCAATATCACTTCACTGAGAAAAGAAGTGACTGTAATTACTACAGTATAAATATGTACAACCATGACCTGGGGAGAAATTGGAAAAATTACACTTTTCTGGATTCTTTCAAAATACCTCATCATTGCCACTCTGCCATTGTTGCATCCCACTCATTGGCATTAATAAAAGGTGTGTCAATATTTGAAACAATATTATCACCACAATACAAACACTCTCCTGCAACAAGGCTATCAATTTCTGATTGAATTTGCTCTCTGTCACCCCAAAGACCAGTTCCTGTTGTGCTCTCGTCATTCGATATTGCCAACAACTTTCCTTTCAAGTCAGATACCCTTTTCCGTCTTGTCTCACTTAGGTAACCCAATACTGCATCTGAGAGACAATCCTGATGGAATTTATGGGAACAGGGGAATAAATAAAATGGACGTGTTAATAAGGGGTAATTACACTCACAGCATCGATCTTGTGCATGCACAAAAGAGAATTTCTGTTTAAACTTTTGAATGTCTTTCCTGATATTTTCTGCTGTTTTTGCAGCATCATCCATCTCATGCTTTAGGTCTTCTATGTGTTGGTTGTATTCCTGAAGTGAAGAACAAATGGCATCCTTGAACTGATCAATAGTAACAAAGTCTGGGAAAAATGGTAAAATATCTTCAATCTTAATCAGGTCACATTCACGTAGAACATCCATTGCTCGAGACACATCCTGTTCTTCTTGTACAACATGTGCTGCTATCATCAGCCACAGTTTTTTGCGCAAATCTTGATCATATTTTGGACGATTTGCAGTTGATTTTGCCAACACGGTATCTAGTTTGAGGGCTAATTCAACAGCATCTTGATAAAGGCCCATTGTGGTCAAAATATGAACACAAGCTTTCTCTTCTCCAGCTGATATGCATTCTCTGAGTGCAAATTTAAGATCATAGTGAACACTCTGACTATCATCACCTTGCAATTTAAAATAGGGCAACAACTTATCAGGACGTTCACTGACATACAGACTTATCAAGAAATTATGTACAACTTCATCTGTAACATCTAATTTATCCACACAGTACTCTATATAACGAAGCACTTCCTTGCCATGTCCGTGACATGAATGGCAGTGAACTAAAATTGGTAAAAGCTGCACAGGACTAAGCCTTCTCCCTTGCGAAATCAAGCAGTCCACAGCCTCCCTGGGTATTTCTTTCATGAGAGTTGGAATGTGCTGACAAAAAAGTTTTTCAGATCCTTGGTTACTCAAGACCTCCAGTGCCTCAATATATCGGCCATGATGAATCAAGTGCCGCAGAACTCTATCATAATCTTTCAACATTATTGAAACATTTACATAATTGTCATGATCATCGTGGGATGACAACAACTCATAGACAGCTGAAGAATTGTTTATGATGCTCTGACGAACTTTTGGATCTTGTAAGAATGCCTTCAGTTGTTCATCATAATTCCGATACGCTTGTGTGTTTTGCTCACCTGCATCTCGCAAATTTCCTAATTTCTTAAGGTATAACTCAAGTAGCCAAACAACCACTAGTGTCACCTGCGTTTGTTCACTAACTTTCAAACCTTCCAGTTTTTCATGGAGATAAATCTTTAAAGCCTCTTCCTCGCCTACTTCAACAAATTTTAGCGTAACTTCTTCAAATGATGTTAGCGTCTTGGCAAAGAGCTTTGCACTGCGAAGATAATCTTTTTTCTCAAACAAATCTTGGGCTTCTTTCAGCAATACAACATACAAGCGTGAAGAATCATTACTGCACAGCTTTTTTGCTTGGTCATAATTGCCTTGGTCCAAATATATACGCCACACATTACGTCCCTCTTGATCCACTTTGTATTTGAACACTGCTCTCTCTGCATAGACCCAGATGGAACCACGTACATTATCTCTAGCTATTCCCATCAGTTTTCCACAGTCCTCTGGCACTGAGCCTTCAAAAACCACCTGATTATTAAGGATACAAATGCCCTGAATTTTGTGAGACCAAACTATAAAGAGGTGATATTCACATAAAATCATACCACACGGGGGGCCACTTCCTTCAACACTCGCAGGGAATGGATTCAAGCCTTTCTGAATAGATGCTTCTTCATGGATCAGTCCTGTCCAAGACACATCACCATAATAAATGCCTTGCTCTACCACCCAAGCAAAATGTTTTGGAATATTCACATTATGATAAATCTGAAGCCATGAATTTTTCCAAGTACTAGGAAGTTCAGTGAATCTTGGGGGCAGACCAAGATAGTTATTAAAAAGTGAAAGAAACATGGGTCTTTCTTCAAGAGACTTTACACGACCTGCAAGCTGGTATATCCGTTCTGGTGTTGTACACAGCACCAAAAAGTGGAGGTCATCTGAAGGACTACTACGGTATTCTACTTGTGATATAGCCAATGGTTTTTCTTTGCCAAAATCAATAAGTTGTTTACAATATTCTTCATGACCAGACTGGAAAAATCTTTCATCTGACGTTAACTCCATCTCAAACAACAGCCCCCTCGAAGTTCCTACGAGGATAGGTCCTGTTACACTCTCTGACTGATTTCTCTGACTCCATGCAACACTAGTCACTAAATGTCCTTTCAGCTTATAAGTAGACTTTGGTTTATTTGTTCTTAATGGTAAATACAGTGTATCGACAGGAGTTACACCATCTTTGCTTACAATGCTTATGAGCAAATGCTGACCAGTAGGATCAAGAAAAATATTATAAATCTTAGCCTGTAGAGCTAACTTACATATATCAATTTCCTCTAAATTATTTGGATTTGACAAATTTATTCGAATCAGCGTTTTATTTGCCATTGCGAGGACAAGATGGTGATTGGAAACAACAAGGTGTGTAATGGGATGAGGAGGTGAAAAGTTGACACGTCGATCCAACAAGAAGATGGCTGCTTCTTCTTCCAGTTTCTGATTCTTGAATGCAGTCGTTCCCAAAATGGAATCCCTAAGGCACACACCAGTTCCCTGCGACTGGGATTCATACTGGTCAAATATGGTAGCCATCTCGTCAAATTTCAGTTGGGCTAGCCTAGGGTAAACCAGTCACAAGTCTTGCAATTTTGGTCCACTTCTTTCACTTGTCAGTGGAACACTGTCACTGTACAGGAACTTAGGAAAGAAACAGTAGCACGAAGTAACCTCAGCATAATCTTCACCATGGGTTACGGTTGGAGATTAGGGTGTCTTGTTCCATTGCTAAACTTTAGGCTAGGCTTCAGGAGGAGTGGGGTGGAACAAGAGCTGGCTTATACGAACCAGTGCATCTCATTCACGTTTAATTCGTGTGGACTTTGAACACCAGTATCATGTTTAACACACCACTGTCGCGTTCCTTATTAACGCTAAAAATTTAATTCTTATCTATTTTGTATCCTCCCACTTTGTTGATTATCCTCCATGATGACAATTGACAAAACAACAGCTGATCTTCGGGGTCGTTTAAATTCTACCACGTAGAAAAGCGATGAACTTTGTAGTAATGGTTCTCGTACCTGATGTTGATGGTATTTTCTACGACCGCATGTTCTTCACAATTTCGTTTTCATAACACTATATTTTCGGATATATTTGACTGATAGTCGGTATGTTCTTCTTTTGGTATTCACGTATTTGCCTCAGATAAACACTAACCCCTTACACACTCGAGTCATTCATTTTTTTTTTTTTTTTTTTTGTCTTCCAAGACTGAAATTAAGGGGGAAACTCATCGTTTTAGCTAATAAATGTGTTACCGTCGGTAATGATACACAAAAGAACTTGGGGAAAAAATGTGATCATATTGAAAAAATCCTTCAAGTACACGGCACGCAAACTATTTAATCACACGTACCACGAATTCCGCAAAATTTGAATGCGTAAATACGTTTCAGGAACATATGACATGGACAGTGTTACTCAAGAGAACTGTAACCTAAAATTGATACTCGAGAGAACTGTAACCTAATATTGATAATAAATGGGGCCCGCCAGATGGACCGAATGAGGTTTGAGCCTGGATGGTGATTATTATATTCGATATTTTTTATACATCCACAACCGTGATTTAATGAATAATAATACAGCTTTAAGTTACAATATTATTTTAATTTCATTTAAAACTTTAAGAACTTCAACTGGATTTCATGCAACAACTTTTACATACACTATCAACTAAGTTGGTCCCGGCTTAAATGTTCACGCAAATCTTTTCATAAAATTTCCTAACCTTTTTAATTGGTTCTGGCAGTGTCAGTTTCAGTATGCACTGTACATCCCCGGCAATTGACACCATACACACACTTATTTACCTGCGCTATTTCCAATGATATAGTGTTTAAAATATCAAAAATTTATTATAACATTAATTCAACTTCACTAGAAACGAAGGTCACACCAACCTAAAGCTTAGGCTGGTCGTTTCAGACACCCTGTCATTTTTAATAATAGTTTGTAATGGTGTAGGTTAAACATTAAAAAAAACAAATAAAATATGAATGTTTAGTTTCAAACGTTGAGACCCATCGGAATGGGTGTAGTGGTATGGGTCTCGACAGAATAAATATAGAACCTCTACCAAAAATTGTTCTCAATGGTATAATACCTCTTGCCACCTCACGGTGTATGGGAAAGCGATCACTGATGATACATTCATACACACCATTGTATTCGCTTTCATACTATTTTCTTCCAAGATTCAGCCCACAATTATTATTCAGAAAATCTTATGCAGCAACCGAACAGTCAAGGCCTCTCTTAAAGAATATTTTTGCATCTAAGGCTCTAATTCTTTGCCTAAACTCAAATAGAAGGAGCACCGTCATTCACCATTTTCTGTAGCAGCGTTTGGTTATTTCTTTCCCTGTTACGGTCACGGTCCTTGCAGAAGAACTGGCAGAGTCACCCTTGATACCATAAACTACTTACCTGACAAAAGCAGAGGTTGAAGATGACCAGAATGAAAGAACTTTACGGAGGCTGTACGTCGACGAGTGTGATTTCACCTTGCTGCCATTCATACACTGAAGAGTAGAGACTGTAGAGCTAGTAGGAGGTTTGGTGGCTGTACTGTGCCAACGCATACGTACCGATATTCGTTAACATGACGTGAGCCAGACACGACGGAGCTTGCTGTTAAAACGAGCACGTTGTTGTAGAACTAAATATAGAATTAATTCTGTTAAAGGAGTTGGTGTAACTACGTTCATTAGGCATCCATCAATAAATATGAGAGTGTAACATGATATGACTTAATATTGTGAGGTTACTCTTTTAGGTTTATCGAAAGGTGCCAAGTTTCACCTGCTATGTCGACGAAATGTCATATTATATTCATATCTTCCGAGAAATTACCGCGTAATCTTGTTAGTGTTTTCATCTCTCACTAAAGCATTTAAAAGTTCTTAAGAAAATAATGTAAAGAAAGCACCAACACGTAATTCACTGTATAGAGTGCATCACGAATTTCCAAAAAGAACAAATCAGTTTGCTGCCATTATTGTTAATCAAATCTAGGGAAATTGATCTTCTGGTTGTTAAAAAATCATAATAATGAAGTTAATATGTCATATACAAATCTGCGTCATTGGAACCCTTTACCGTGTGTCAGCAGCTATTTTAGAAAAATTTTTGTCAGACATTACATCGTGCAGGGGATGACTGTCAAGTTTTTGCCAGATTTTTTCCGGTGGCCCTATTCAATTCTATGGTCGTTTGCGCGGCCTAACTGGGGTTGCACAATATATTATCACTGACGGTTTCATTTTTGTCAGTTCTTTTACCCGGATCCTCCCCTCGTAGATTAGTCGCTATAAACAATAAACGCAATAAAGAAAAATATACGGATGTGTAAATGTCAGCTCACAAAATAGGATGTAACTCATACTTCCTGCGTTACGAATCCTAGTTCTCTCACTCGAGTTGTAAACAAATTTCTAGCCTCTGCTGTCTTCACCAGGCATGCTATTTCAGGACTTGTTTTATTGTATCTTCGTTTGGAAAGTGACGGTTATTAGCCACATTCTAATTTGTATCAATACCCATGATACACACAGGTACACCAGTCAAGAAACTACATTGTTACGTTAGTCTAAAAAATCTACCTATCACACAGGGCACTCGTATTTCTCATGATATATATATATATATATATATATATATATATATATATATATATATATATATATATATATGTGTGTGTGTGTACGCATGTATGTATGTATATGTATATATATATATATATATATATATATATATATATATATATATATATATATTATATATATATATATATATATATATATATATATATATATATATATATATATATAGCATGAGAAATACGACTGCCCTGTGTGCGAGATTAATTGTGGTAATAAACTTACAATATAATTTCTTAGCTAAAAGCCTTCAGCGTGCCATGGGTACGTATGCACATAAGATGTGGTTAATAAATGTCACGTTTCAAATGGAGAACAAGGAAACAACTTGATGAAGATGGATAAATACTTGTATGGATAGAACTCGTTTCAGAAAACTTGGAGGCGTAACAAGTGATAATCTTTGCCACAGGAAGAGTGAGTTACTCACATCCTCCCTATAATTTGACATTCACAAATCCATATACTTTACTTTGGGTTCCGTTTACTGGACCATCGTGTTGAACAGGACGACCTGGCAAAACCTGGCCGAGATTTGATAGTAATTCTCTAAGTAATTTAATTACCGTTTGACTAAATCTTTTCTATGATGGCTGCTGACGCTCAGTAATGATGTTCCAATCACTTAAATTTGTTTTATAAGATACAAATACCTTTACCATTGTTTTTTCAATTTGTCAGACGACCAGTTTTCCCAGATTTAATTAACATTAACGAGACCTAATAATTTTTTTTTTTTTAGAATTTCATGAGAGAATACATTACGTTATGGCGTTTTTTAAATACGCAGAATTTATCCTCAATGATCTCCTGTACGCGTTAATGAGAGACGAAAGCACTGGCGAGATTGAGGTAATACCTCTAGAGATATAATTATGAAGGATCGTTCGACATACCAGCTGAAACTATACACCCTTCGACAGACATGAAAGAATAACCTCATGAATTAAGTTATAATACTCACTCATATGGTATACATGACGGTCTAGTCACTAGCGAATGTTGCTACACCAGTTTCTTTGATGTTGCATTCAGTTCAACAAAAACGTATTCGTTTTAACACCATGCTTTGGGTGTCTGGCTCACGTCTTGGTCGCCAAGATCAGTACGTAAGCGCCGGCACAGTTGCAGGCAGCCGCCACCATACGGGAGTCACGTTACTAGAATTTGGAAGAGATAGGAATATAATACAAACCTGTTGTGGGGGAGAATTCTCAGCCTTGGTGGAGGTTTTGGTTCCCCGGACACACTTCTGTTCAGAAAGCAGTCATGAAAGCACACCAAGTCAAACACAATAGAGAATTTTTGAAGAAATTGCTGTTTTGTTAGACTAAACTTATAATGGTATGTTAAAAGACATGGATGAAAACTTCGCTTCGTTGAACGGCCTCATGTTACACAAATAAGAGGAAATTGTATGAAATAATACTGTGCACGTAAAAGGCTCGAAGAGGACAGCATTATACATTAAGAATTTAATGTAATGAGTAAATGGAAGCAAATGAGAACCAGGAAGGAAGCGAACACCGCACATAGTGTCGTCACAGACGTAAAAATACAGAACCAGATACGTGTCACAAAAACCCCAGAACCCTGTACCAACCGAGTAAGAAGACTGGATGAACATTGCAATTTAGCGGACCTGCCTACGCGAGAACCCAAATTAGTATTCAAGTAAAAGTGACTGTTGTTTAATTAGCATTCAGTGTGTGTCTTAGTTTTAGTTTTACACTTCACGTTATATTTAACTTGGGTGAGCGCTGGCACATGCGATACTCGTACCTTTCCTGTCTCTCATTTTCTTTCAGGTTAAATTCTTAATGTATAATATTTTCCTCTTCAAGCTTTAAACGCGCACTCGAATATTTTGGACAATTTCCTCTCATTTGCGTAATATGTGACCCTGCAACAAAGTGAAATTTTCACCCCTATCTTTCAATATCACGTTGAAATTCTAATCTAACGAAAACCCTGAAAAAGGCCTTCAAAAAATTCTCTATTGGGTTAAACTTAGTATGCTTTTAGTACCACTTTCTGACCTTGGCCCTGGTCACAATCACAAAAGAGGTGCTTCCGGGGACCAGACGCCTCCGCTAAGGCTGAACAATCACCCAACAATAGGCCCCTTCCTCCCAGAAATTGCATTCCTTTCACCTCCAAAATCTAGTCACTCCATGTCTGCTCGAGGCACAACTTGGCTGCAGTTTTCTTAGAAATCTCCACATAATCTTTTGTGTAATCCTGCTAACAAAGTATCAAACAAACCATCGAGATAATAAAAGTTACTTTTTTAGTGGGGTAACTATAAAAGATTTGGCTTATGTAAAATGGCTGATTCTGGAACAGTCGTATTGCAGTGGGTTACATATTTATGGATTAATGATACAGCCTAAAAGTTATTCGTTCTTACCCGTTAAAATGTGTGTTATGTTAGTGAAACCTATGTGTCGTTGATTTTTTTTTCTCTGGTTAGTGCAGCCTATATCTAGTACATTGTATGATTAAAACTGAATGTAGACTTGCCAGGTTAGCTCTGTGCTACACACTGCTACATTCGTTGCCAGAGATTGTTTTGATTTCATGTACTGCACTGAATGAAGATATCACTAGACCGACAAATACAGTAGTGAGTCCTTCAGCATGAGAGCTGCATTGTGAGAGAGGTGCGAAATGATGAGCAGGAAGACAAGTACTGCTAGTTTATTGATGAAGCAGGGTGTGGATGCCTGCGTACTTCGCAGAGACCGCGGGTACAAAGATTTACAGGTGACCTGAGGTCAAACTAATTCTCTGCAAAAACAGGACAGGTTCATACAGAAAACATAGTGATCAATAATGTCTGACGCATAACATAAATACTTCGTTACATGTACATAAAGCATGATCATTTGGAAAGGCAAGAAATGTACAATTTACAATTATGGTGATAAACATATGTTCTGGTCGACCCTAGGTCGATGTGAAGGCACCGCAGAAAACGGGATGTTCACTATAGAGAACGCGTTGAGTGGGGACTTTACAATACTTCCCCCCCAAGATGGAGGCAACGGCTGATCAAAGCAGGTATCTGCTGGGGCGACGAAGGGGGCCTCGCTTCCTCAATGTCAACTGGAGAGGGTGGTCGTCTTCCTCGGCGCCCTCTGGAGAGGTTTGTTGAGGTGCCTTCCTGTCTGGTTTCTGGGTTTTCCGGGGACGCCCACACCTCCTTCCTGTGCACAGGGCTGTCCGAGGGGTGCCACACCCTGTGGGAGGCTTTGGGGTCCGCCTCTGATGTCCTCCTCCAGGAATGCAGGTTTGAGACGATCTACAGGTATCCAGTCTTCCCACCCGTGGACGGCTACTCAGAATGCCTTCTTGTTCCTTTCCAGTACAAGGAAAGGTCCTCTGTAGGGTCTAGTTAAGGGTGGGCTCACGGCGTCGTCCCTGACGAAGACATGGGTGACGGAGGATAGCCCAGGGGGCATGAAGGGGGACATCCTGTCGGTGAGTGTCCTTTGGCAGGGGGCAAATTTTCCAACCCTGTCACGGAGCCTCTGTGTCCCTATGTCGTCCCTGTCCTCTGCGACGAGTTCCCCCGGGACTACCAGGGTCTCTCCGTAGACTTTTTCCGCTGGGGAGGGGTCGCCGTTGGCTCTGGGGGCGGTTCTCAACCCGAGGAGGGCCCAGGGCAGCTGGTATTTCCAATTCTCGGAGGAGCAACGAGCCATGAGGGATGCCTTCAGAGACCTGTGGAACCTTTCCACCATTCCGTTGGCTGCAGGGTTGTAGGCAATGGTGCTGTGGTGAGTGGTCCCCATTAGGCGTGCCAGGGCAGTCCACAGCTCGGACAGGAAAGCAGGTCCTCTGTCTGTTGTTATGTGGCCTGGGACACTGAACCAGCTGATCCAGCTGGAGAGGAGGGCTTCCCGCGCACACACCGGAGGTGGCTTCTTCCATGGGCGTAGCTTCGGGCCACCTGGTGGGGCGGTCGATGACTGTTAAAAGGTATCTGGACCCTCCTGATGGGGGAAGAGGACCCACCACGTCGACGTGGATGTGCCCGCCGTGCCAGACGAACTTCTCTGTCAGTAGCCTGGCTGTTGTCCTTCCGGAGGGGTGCGATAGGCCGTGGATGACGTCGAAGACCAGCTGACGTCTGGAGGCGGGCACCAGGGGGCAGGGGCGTCCGATACTAACGTAGCTCAGTAATGTTGATCCTCCTGAGCCGAAGGGCATGTCCTTCCATTTCAGCGACATGACTCTGTACAGTAGGCAGGGGTCTCAGGGTCAGCAGCCTGTTCGCTGGAGAGGTCCTCATAGTCGATCCCGAGCTATATTGAGTCGATCTCGATCCTTGAGAGGGCATCAGCTACCGGGGTTCTTCCTGCCGGGGAGGTATTTGATGGTTCAGGTGAACTTCGCGGTGGCTGCGAGGTGCCGCTGCTGCCTAGAGGACCATGCATCCCCCAACTTCATGAAGGCATGGACCAGCAGCTGGTGGTCGGTCCAAATTGCGAAGGGCGTTCCCTCTAGGAGGAACTTGAAGTGCCGTACCACCTGGTATGCTGCGAAGAGTTCCCGGTCAAAGGTGCTGTAGCGGGACTCGGTGGGGCTTAGCCTCCTGCTGAAGAAGGCAATGGGCTGAGGGGTCCCCCTGATGACTTGCTCCAGGACAGCTCCGCAGGCGACGTTGCTGGCGTCCGTTGTCAGCTGTAGGGGAACGCTGGGGTCTTGGTGGGCCAAAGATGTTGCTTTGGCGAGGGCGGCCTTCGTCAGGAGGAAGGCCTACTGCTGGTCGGGGCCCCACACTAAGGACTTTGGACGTCTGTTGAGGACCTCCGTCAGGAGGCCATGGTGTGAGCAATCCCTGAGATTAATCTTCTGTAGTAGTTGACCATCCCGAGGAATTCTTGTACGGCCCTGATGGAGGTAGGGGTGGGGAACTTCTCGACGGCTTCAACCATCAACGACATTGGGCAGACGCCCTCGGGGGATATCTCATGGCCCAGGAATTCCACCTTCTCGACGCCGAAGGTGCACTTGTCGAACCTGATGACGAGGCCACTTTCCTGCAGGCACTACAAGACCTTCAGGATGTGTCGCAGATGTTCCTCCCGGAATCTGGAAGAGATTAGGATATCGTCGATGTAGCAGATGCAGAAGTCCAGGTCCCCCAGGATGCTGTCCATCAATCTCTGGAAGGTCGCGCCTGTGTTTCTCAGGCCGTAGGTGGAGAAGGTGAAGATGTAGGACCCGAAGGGTGTGACGATGGCAGTTTTGGGGATGTCCTCTGGCGCTACTGGTACCTAAAAATACGACTTTAAAAGATCCATTTTTGAGAATATTTTGGCCCTGTGGAAAGAGGCCATCAGGTCCTGCATGTTTGGCAGGGGGTAGTGGTCGGGCTCTGTTGCAAGGTTCAGCTGCCTGTAGTCACCGCAGGGCCTCCAGTTGCCGTCTGCTTTCTGCACCATGTGAAGGGGGGAGGCCTTCCTGCATATGCCCATCCTCTCCATCTCAGCGAAGGCCTTTTTGCCCTCCTGAAGGCGCTGCGGGGGAAGCCGTCGGAACTTTGTGTGCATCGGGGTCCCTTCATCTTGATGTAGTGGTATATCCCGTGTTTGGCAGGAGCCCCTGGTATCTGGTGGAGCTCGGGTTTGAAGACCTCCGGGAGCTCGTTCAGGAGGGAACCGTACTGGTGGGGCACGACGGAACAGATGGCAGGCTCCTTGGGGCCCAGCGACAATGGCAGGGACTGGCAGGACTCAGTGTCCAGCAGGCGTTTGCGACCGATGTCGACTGCCAGTCCGAAGTGGGCGAGGAAGTCCGCTCCCAGGAGTGGGGTCCTGATGTCCGCGATGATGAATTCCCAGCTGTACCTCCGGCCAAGGATGGAGATCGACAGGAGCTTGGTGCTGTAGGAGAGGATGGGGGACCCGTTTGCAGCCGTCAGGGAGGCAGTCGGGTCTGGCGGGCGTCTGCAGTCCTCTCCTGAAGGCGGAAACACTGAACGCACGGCTCCAGTGTCGACCAACATCATCCTGCCAGAGATGGTGTTGCTGACGTAGAAACCTAATAGTAAGGGGCCCCTGGGGGTTTCTGCTGCTGCTGCCATGGTGGCCTGTGCGGCTGGCCGCCGCCTCCTCCGTTTTTTGAAGGGAAGAAGGGGCAGGGGGCTTCGCATCTCTGGGCAGCTCTCCCAAACCTCCGGTGGTAATAGCAAAGCCCTGGCCCCTCCCTCTTCTGCTGGTGGGGCAGCCTTTTCTGTTCGATGACGTTGACGGGCTCCGTGGTAGGGTCCTCTGGAAGGAGGCAGCTGGCGGAGTGTGCGGCCGTGGTCGCCCACTTAGCCGCCTTCATGGAATCCATCAGCTGCTGCACCACCCTGATTAGGTCCTCGACCGGCAGGGTATATGCATCCGTGATCTGCCCACGGACCTCTGGCAGTAGCTGCAGTAGGAAGATCTCCCTCAACAGGCTGATTTCTTTGTGCCTGCCATTGCTGTCAGTCTCATGGAGGAGGAGGAGGTCCTGGAGGACATGTCACATTTCCAAGAGGTTTCCCTCCTGCCAGGGGTTGAGGGCGAGGTTGAGGGCGCAGGCAGCTCTCTTGGAGACCAGCAGGGAGCAGGTCTCGACGAGAGTGGATTTTGGCTCTTGGAAGGTGGCGGGGCCCGACGTCGTCATCAACCACGGGGCGATCTTCCTGTATATCTCCTCCGGGAGGGTGTTGATGGTGATGTCCGCCTTCAACACCTCGTCTGTTAGGCCTGCTACCCTGAACTGCCCCTTGACCCTGTAGAACCAGGACGCTGCGTTTCCCTGGTAAATGTCAGCAGCCTTATGTTAAGGGCCGTCTTTGGTTGGTCCGTCAGGGTTGTCATTGTGTGGGGTGCAAGTACCAACGTGGAGGTGCACGCAGGAGGGGGTTGCGAGAGGGAGGTGTCTGCCTCCAAGAGGTTCGCGGTAATTTGTACGTGGCTGGGAATGTCCGCGTCCACACTCATTTCACGCTCTCACTTGGAGTGTGAGGGAATACTCGCGCCAATACACACTGGGGGTGCATGCCGTGCGGGTCCGCTAATGACGCTTGTGACCTGCCGACGAGGGTCGGTAAACGCCCGAACGCTTTGTTAGAGCGCCGTAATTAGTCCATTAGGGGCATGGGTAAGGTTCATCGGGCCAAGACTTAATGGCCATTTGGGTCTGTTAATGGCTTCCGGGAACCACTCTAGGATTCACCACTGTGAGAGAGGTTGAAATAATGAGCAGGAAGACAAGTACTGCTAGTTTATTGATGAAGCAAGCCGTTTATGAAGCGGGGTGCAGACGTCTGCATACTTCGCAGAGACCGCGGGCACAAAGATTTACAGGTGGCCTGAGGTCAAACTAATTCTCTACAAAAACAGGACAGGTTCATACAGAAAACATAGTGATCAATAATGTCTGACGCATAACATAAATATTTCGTTACATGTACATAAAGCATGATCATTTGGAAAGACGATAAATGTACAATTTACAATTATGGTGATAAACATATGTTCTGGTCGACCCTAGGTCGATGTGAAGGCACCACAGAAAACGGGATGTTCACTATAGAGAACGCGTTGAGTGGGGACTTTACAACATCAGTGGAATTTGATGAGCCAGAAAGCAGATATTTTCTTACAAGCCATGTCATTTAGTTCAAGGGCTGCACGCTTTCTGGTAAATCTGAAACAAACCAATAATGCATTAGGTGCACTTCATCTCTCGGGTATTGAGCATCTAGTGGTTCCAGAAAGTCTAGCGCACTTCCACGTACTAGACATTTCAGTGGATCCTTTTCTCTTAATCATCATCCTTCTTGCAGAGTTCTCTCGCTCTCTTAACACCTGTCTTCATGTTCTAGATCTCTGGTTGAATATAATATAAATATATATATATATATATATATATATATATATATATATATATATATATATATATATATATATATATATATATATATATATATATATAGGATAAGTATTTACTATAGATATTAGGGTCTAAGCTACATGAAATAAAACAGATAAACCATATATTTCTCTTATATTTTTTTGTATTGAATTTTATTAAATGTTGTCGGAAGCAACAGTTCTGAGGCTTACAAAAGGCAATTTGCTTGCTGATCCTTTTATGAAATATATTAGGTAGAAGGCTGCCTATTAAGTTCTCTCTTTTAGAGTAAGATTTAAGAAAATCTCCCCATAATTATCTGGCAGGTCCATGTCGTCGATTTGAATGAGGCCTGTAGAGTCCAGAAGATTTCTTTTCTATGGACAATTGCTTCCAAAGAGCATCAAAGTCTTCTCTAACTATTGCTATGTATGAAAATAACCAAGGTCTCCGATTTCATTTTTCACTACTCAGTTGTGTACTGCGAATCTTTACGACAGTTAGCATCTTGTTCCTCCAACGTCAAGTATGTCGGTACAATTTCTCTTGATACTTCGGAAACACCGCGGAGTCGGCTGTCTCTTGTCTTAAGCTATTCGTTTGTCACTAATCTGACGATCATCGGGAGTTCCCACATTAATGTAGGTTTGAACGAGAGTAATTGAGTCCCGTATTTACAAATTACCGTGCAAAGATTGCACCAATGTTTATGTCAAAGACGCGAAATGCTTATCACCGAGATTGGCTGAACAAAAGACAGCGGTGAAATCTGGACTAGAGAGTTTGGTTTTCAGAGATGAGCTTGTAATGGTGTTAACAGAAATGAGTCCTCACTGTTTTACAGAAATTCTTAATGGCATGACAGGAAAATTCTGGAATGTCATCATTCATACTAACGAAGTGAACCTATCAGATAGACACTGGAAGCCTGCTATTATTATCTGAATTATCTTAAACCTCTCTCTAGAGCAAGAGTCTTGGCTAGGCTGCCTTCCAGACAGCCCTGATATGTTTTAGCTACAGGTAAAAATCACCACGGGATCAGCAGACTAACCAGTTTTCATTATTTCCCAAGATCACTGTTCCCATCCTGGGTGAGATATGATCTGGGAATGGAAAATAATGAGAGTGTTTTGGGAGTGTCTCAATCTATTTTTTTTTTCTTTTTTTTTTTACATTATAAAAGAGTAGTTTTGGTAGATATAAAGTTCTTGCAGTAAATGAAAATGGAAAGTATCTCGTGCAAGATGGAAAGTCTTGCAAAGAGTGTGTAGTAACTTCCAATCTTCAGATAAAAATGTGTCATGAAGAATGGTTTACTCCTGGTGAGCAACGCCTACTGTAGGTTAGGAGGATTTACAATTCAAAAGTGTAAGAAACTTTTTGGGCCTTAATCCAAACATTAATTTTATACTCTTAAGTTAAAAAGTCCTAGTGCAGGAGATTGACTTTGGATAGGTCAGTCGCTAGTGATGACAACGCTTTTAGGTTCTTAGATAACACACAACAGTTTATATTTCCAGCAATGTGGAACGTGACTTTCTAATGGCGAGATCTATATAATAATTATAGAATCCTAAATCCAGTCTCCGCCAAGGGCATGCACAGGCATGGCCGAAAGAGATTATGCCCATTTCTAGCTGAAAGGGCCTAGGGCTTTTCCTTTAAATGTGTACTGCACTGATGTATTTCATTTGTGCAGGTTCTTTCAAGACCCATGCTAGGGTTGGGCCTTGGGGTCAGCCTGGCCGTGAGTGGGTCATGTCATGACCCATCAGCCTTCCTATTAATGGTAACGGTCCATGGAATATGGTTTCGCTGCCTTGGGAGATTCCTTCTTACTTAAATGATGTGAGTTGTTTTCTGAGCTTCTTGGGTCACTCCACGAATGACATTAGTCACAGTGCACATCTTTTGAGCATGTGCAGTCTATCTTGTGGTGTCGTATTGGGAAAGAAATTATTGTGAGTGTCTAGATCCCTCTGAGTGATGAAAGAAACAAGATGTGTTGGGTTTTAATGTTTCAGGGTTAGTGATCTCCAAATGCACCGTACACTAGTGGGAAAAGGATGCTGTTCTTCTGAAAAGTATCGTAAGAAGCCCTCTTGCTCTTTCTCCTGGCTGGCTGTTATAACTCTCCTAGTATCCTCTACGCTGATGGTTAAATTTACAGTTAACAATTCCTTACACTGTATGTTAATGTAAGAGTTGAAAAGCAAGGTTAATATATATATACAGTATGTATATGTATATATATATATATATATATATATATATATATATATATATATATATATATATATATATAGTTCCTCGTTGGAATGGTCAGCATAGTTCTGGGCTAGCACTCCGCTGGGCCAGCGTTCGAGTCTCCGGCCGGCCAATGAAGAATTAGAGGAATTTATTTCTGGTGATAGAAATTCATTTCTCGCTATAATGTGGTTTGGATTCCGCAATAAGCTGTAGGTCCCGTTGCTAGGTAACCAACTGGTTCTTAACCACGTAAAATAAGTCTAATCCTTCGGGCCAGCCCTAGGAGAGCTGTTAATTAGCTCAGTGGTCTGGTTAAACTAAAGGTATACTTACTTACTGTGTATATATATATATATATATATATATATATATATATATATATATATATATATATATATATGTGTGTGTGTGTGTACATACATACAAACATATGTATGTGTTTGTGTGTGTATGTGTGCGAGCGTGCGTGTTCCTTAGTATAAGGACAAAGGTGATAATAGAGAATGCAAGAATTCAAAGAACAAAATTTGATGTTACTTAATATTGCAAGGAACGTGCATTGTGGGATCTTGATTAAGAAAATAAGGCAGATGACTAAAACACTGATGCTAGGCAATGTGGAGTGGGCATGTACTGTAGTTCTTGGGAGTGCTTAAAAGTTTCATGATGGAAGCAGAATGTGTTAGTCAATAGATGAGGGAGTGAAGGGTTTGGTGCAGATATGGATCTGGAACAATTTTGAATTATGTCCTCAGAGCTGTTTAATATCTTTATGGTTGGAGTGATGCGAGCGCTATATGTTCAGAGTTGTTGAATAAATTGGGTCATGAATGAGGTGTGGAATGGCTAATGCTCATAGATGATATAGTAGGCTACTGATTTGGGAAAGCGAAGAGACGATGCAGAAACTGACTGAAGAGTCTGAAAGTATTTCCAAGAGTAGAAATTTGAGAGTAAATGTGAACAGGAGTAAGTTTATTATAATAAATGGAAACCAGGAAGGTAAAGTAATGAATGTTGATATGGATGGTGGAAGAATGGAGGCGGTTGATTCTTACAGGTATTTGGAAGTAAATGCAACTGATATGACAAGATAAGAGAAGAAAGAGAATAGGTAAGTCAGGGAATAGGTGAAGCGAGGACGGTAGCTGGGTGAATGCACAAGATCGGAAGGAGACTTGTGTTTACTGCAGTTAAAGTAGGACAGCATTAAAGGATTTTTGAGCAACTCTCCCTTATAAAAATGAAGTATGGATGTGGAATACAAATGAGAAATATTTAAAGCTGCTGAGCTGAATTGTTTATCGTAGTATATGTGGTGTAAGAAAAATTGAAAGGGCGAGATATGTAGAGGTACATAGAATAGCTAAAAAAAAGGGCTGTATAGGTGAAAAGAGAAAGAACATTTCATGATTACTGGGTCATGTGGAGAGAATGAAAGACAATAGGATGGTTAGATGAGTTTATAATTCGGAGGTGTTGGAAGGGTGGAAGAAAAAAGACTTTAAGACAGCTGGACAAGCTGTGAATGAGGTACTGGAAAGGGGGCCCATTAAGATAATATCCAGGAATTGTGAATGAGTGTTCAAGAGGGAGGTGAGTAGCACATTGCGCGAAAGAGGCTCTGAATCGCTGTTGAAGGACCTATTGCATAGGTGTATGAAGTAATATTATTATGTAAGTTAACTGCACGAGTAGTTCACCCATGATTCGGCTGCTGAACTTTGTATGCGTCAGTGGCAATTGTCTTCTTTCTCTTGAGCCATTTATACTTGGAGAAATGGATTAGTGTTGAAAAGAAAATATAATTTACGTCATGCATATACCTCCTTCCCATTTCGCCAGAGTTCAGGATTATAGTAAGAACAAGAAATGGGATTCATCCAGTTTGTTCATGTAGCTTCAGAACACGAAGGCTATACCTTGAAGTTGTGCTATACTTGGCATATTATCATCTTTATATTATCTCTCGCAGATGTTAATTCATTGCTTTGTTGTTGGGATTCGCTTATCTCTTGCTCTAGCTTGGACTGGTGCTATCCCACCAGAATAAATGTTCAAGTGTGTTCCATCTTCATTTCTTTCTCCTTTCAGTACAGCTCTCGAAAGTTTATCTTATAACTTTTCTTTTTACCATACCTTTCTCTCTTCAGGATTTTCATATTCACTGAAGAACCTAGCGTTAGATTATATGACCCCGTTTTGCCTTTTCTCTGCTTCATTTTCTGCAATACCTGAGTTTTGCTTCTCTCCCTTCTGCTTCTTTGCCAAAGTCCAGTTACTCATCGTATCTCAAAATTTTCGACTCCCGCCACTTGAACAGTTTTTAGATTTACAAAATTTATTTTTGCAAGGATTCTGTGCAGGTTTCTCTTCATAAAATTCAGAATGAAATAAAATTTCATAGTAAGATTAATGTGCCTTCTCTGAACCTGAATAGCCTGAAAGCAAGCATATTGAAACCAGAACCTAGATTGAGAGAAAATATAGCAGTGACATACACCTTACGTTCAACCTACCTCTTAGTGATATATGTGTCACTTGAAAGTCGACTATAAACGAGAAGGTTTGGGAGACATCGAATAGTGTTACTCAGCAGAGGAGAGGTTGGGCTTATTTGACCAATGGTAGGAGCCACATACTGTCACCAGACTGCATTCCATGAGTGGAGTCAGTATGACATCACAAGGGAGACTATGCAATTCGGAGACCTCGCCCCCCATTATAGCAAGATCAGTTGATTCCCTAGACAGCAGATGCAGCAAATGGATGCCATCTTTGTTCGCCAGAGGGTAAGAGAAGGAAAGGAGTAGAAGTAGCAAGGATATTAAAGGGACAGAAATGTAAAGAAAGTTGCTAGAAGAATTGTGACATAGATTGTTAGGTATTTTGTAAGGTAAGAAAATAGAGTCCAATCAGTATATAGAGAATTTACGGTGAGTTAAAAGTCCTCTAGATTATCCTTAGGTAACCAGCAGTAGTACTAGCTGAGTAAACCTACTATCCAATGTCAAACATTGTTTTTTGTCTGACAGTAAATGAAAAATGAAACTGTGCTGTCTTAACCATTTAATAAAAACTGCCGAAATGAAGCAAAATTGCATAGCAACTTCCAGACTAGAAAATGATCAATAATACGTTCAGGTTTCCATTTAGACAAATACATAGTCCATTTGTTAATTTATTAAGACCACTGAAAATTATTACCGTTTAGATATGTTGGAAAGAATAGAAATATGATTATTAAAAAAAAAAAAGCCCTTTGAAAAGAAACCGGTGTAGATCCTAAAAGATGCAGTATGTAATTTGGTTTACTTTGGTCAAAGGAAAACACCTTATAAGAAGAATTAATCAACTCAAGTACAGTATGAGAACAACCAATGAGTCAAGTGCTTAATTTCACCCCCAACAAAATTATCATCATAATATGAACAGTGACAATTCACAAACTATAGAAATCTGGTGGGCAAACTGGAATGTGTATTATGAAGAAAGAATATACCATGAATGACAGTCTTCATAAGTTAGGTAGTTTGCATTCAAGTCATTTAGACAGTCATAAAACTGAAAAAGGGTGTTTTTTTTTTCAAATGAAATATTTTCTACAAGTTGGTCTGTTTGAAATATATATTAACTGCACAATCTTCGTTGGCATTTTTACGGAATATATATATATATATATATATATATATATATATATATATATATATATATATATATATATATATATATATATATAATAAATGTGTGTGGGTGGGTGTGCCATTTATATAGAGTTATCATCATATCTGTTACCCTATCACTGTCCATTTATTGTACCTCAATTTCCGCTTCCTTTCTTCCATCTTCTTGTCCAGCCCCTCATAACTAATACTTCAAAGTGCAACTGTGGGATTTTCTCCCAGTTTCACCTTTAAATCCTCGTCCTTCTACTCATTTATTTTCTAGATCTCTTTATCTTGCTGCACTTCAACTCCAACGCCATCTTTTTCCTGTCTTAAGCTCTGAATGGTTGAAGCGTTACAGTTTGTGGTTGTAGTCTAAATTTCATTCATTCGTTCATCAAGGGCCGTTATTAAACAAAATTTTACTTGTGTTTCATGTTCAAATATGACATTAGGCCTACATTGTCTTGAAAATTTCATGAAATAAGACGTAACTTCGGTTGTCGTTTTCTTGTTTATTTTAGTATTGAAATTTATTATATACACTAAAATCTGTCATGTGTATATGCATATATAATGTATGCAAATGTATATTATAGTTTTGTTTTGTGCGTATTGTGTAAGCGCATTGCGAGGAGCAAAATGTTTTTTTTTTATAATAGTTTTTGCTAAAATCATTCGGTATAGTAACGTTTTCTATGACTAAATGTCATTCAAAAAGAATTTTCTACAGTACATCATCTTTGCAAAGGGTATATCTTTTTTATGTGGAAATGTATAACAACAGAAAAATACATGATTACCCTTGTAAAATGTTGATCAGCTATTGATCATCAGTATGTCCTTCCATTTGCAATGTTTTGCAATCTGGATGGAAGTGTGGTGGTTCTCGATCATAGTCCTACGGATACTGTGATGTTTCTCGGTCTTGTGGCACAAAAAAACAAAATGGTTTTCAAGATTCGTTTAGATATCCGTATCATGAAGTTAATAGCAATAGAGGCTATTTTACAGTGACAGGTTATTTGGTAGTTGGTAAAGAGAATCCAGTCTGCTTTGGATAACAAAAGCATTTTCCTTAAAGCCAACTGTTCTCTTGTGATGAGGTATCTTCTCATGAGAGTTCGAGTCATTCATTAGGCTATGAACGCTATTGTTAACGCATGAGTATAAACTTACGAATTAGTTCACATTTCTTTAAACACCGTTCTGATTTAAATGAAAATAAATTTTGGATTTAGAGTGGGTTCAAATTCCCAAGTCTTTATTAAAATTCAAATTCACTGTAGGCCTTCAATGGACATAAATATCAGATGTTCTAACAAGGAAGATTCGTTATTTATTGCCACCTGTAAAGATCATTATTGAATGTCACATTGCTAAAGCCTTATAACTAAATCGTTTAGGCTGTCTAAGAACCACTTTTTCACAAAGACATTTAATGACCATGTGGCACTACCTTCTAAAAGTTTATTCCTGTCTGACATTCCATCTCTGTATATTATTACAAATGAAGTTTCAGTACTTTTTGTTCCAAGAATCTAACCATATTCATCTACAACTCTACTTTTAATGATTTAGCTAACACGTAATCCAACCATTTTAATCCATAATCGAATTTATGTCTCCTTGGCGATATCATTTATGTATCAGAGCAACACTGCGCTAAAATTCAGAAGGATCTTTAAAGGATCCTGCTCATGTTATGCTAATCTTACTCTACTGCCTTTGCTTCCTTCATCCGAGCATGACTGCTTATACTTGATATCAGTTCATTCTTACTGAACAAGAACATTAGAGAGAATCCCTGCATCAATATCAAAACCTATGGACGCATAATTTTATCATCCAGAACAGGTTCGTTGTAAGTCCTTGAATTCTGGGGCAACTGAAAACGAAACGGTTTCCATGACTTCATGTCATCAGATGTTCTTCAGTGTCCACCACTAGTGGATCCATGAGTGGCTTCACCCATTGTCATCAAGTTTTGTTTTCCCGTTCTTGATATATCATGCAGACACACTCACAATCTCCAAATACAAGCGAAACTTAACCTCCTAGGCTTAGGCAGTTATTACTTCCTAAAACGATTGGAATGTCAACAAGGTTCTGCATATCAAGATTTTATGTGTTCTCATATCCTAGCTCAGTGGTTCTCAACCTTTTTATTACCACGCCCCCTCCAAGAGCTGGTCCTTTCCTCCACGCCCCCCTTGCATCTATAAGTAAAATTCCCTCCCAGATTAGGAGGAAAATAAAAAAAAGAGAGAAAAAGAGTAGGAGTTTCGAGGGAAAGGGAGGAAGGTAAATAATTACAAAATAATGGTAAGACTAGCGAGTCTAACCAGAGTGGTAGACTATAGGAAACTAACGTTAAAAGGCGATACTTTTTCATTTTTTTTTATAAACTTCTGGATATTAGTTCCTCACTCTTGTTAAGAAAATAACGAATATAATTCTAGAATTTTTACATTTTCCCTAGGCTTCGCGCCTCCCCTAGAAATTGCTGACGCCCCCCTTGGGGGGTGTGCCCCTATGTTGAAACCACTGTCCTAGCTCATTCATTTTTACCCACTTCATCTTATAAGCCTGGGGAATATTGTATTACCCTTTCTCATATTTCTCAAGCTTCAGACAAGCTCTCATAAAGCAGTGTAGATGAAGCTCCCTTTTTATTACTTCACTGATGCCAATTAATGTTTATTCTGGCTCTTTGTCTCACTGGTCTATATCTGTCATAGTTTATAACAGTATATTTAGCCCTTCCCTGTGTTCTTCCTTACTCGTTCTACTTTCCATGAATGATGTGTTTTACTCATTCTAGCAGTCATCATCTATTACAAAAGCGTTCCACAGTGCTTCAGTTGAAAAGTAAGTATTTCCAAGTAGAGTATTTTGCAATAAAAGTAATATGTTTGCTTCCATATAGCTGTTATTCCAGCTTAGAAATCCCTCCTGGATAATTGATCTCTTGGAACACTTCCTAAGATGTCACTATGCAGCTTCTGTTTTCAAGTCTCTTCCTCTTTCATTTAATATTTAAACACCCAGTAAGGCCTAAGGCATAAAGAGTGTCTATCGTATATTTAAAGAACATGCCGTATATCATTTAGATTGGTCTTTGGAAGAATATATCTCTGCCGCATTCAATTATTGTCTTGTCGGTATTCAGTCTGCTACAAATACAGTCTCAGAGACAGAATATTAATATTTATTTCCTAAAACAAGTGAATTTTTCCCTTCTTTCTAGTTAACTTTGTTGGTTCCAAGAGGGTCGACTGGCTTGTGAGCCGTGACAGACTTTATCTTACTCTTATCTTTTTGTTGACTAAATTTGGGAAAATAACAATGGTCTTGACATTTTCAAAGCTAATGACTTGATCTAACATACGACCTAGCCAACCCCCTCCTAACATCTTTGGTTGCCTATGTGGCTGCTCAGTTTCTCTTGTTTTTTATGGTGATACATTAGCCATTTCCACACTGTAGTGGCACCCTTAAAGGTCTGTGCTGACGATTCAGTTTTGTTCAACTTTGTGGAAGCGTCTGAGGCATGCAACAGCACAAGTGGTAGATGACTTTTTTTTTTTTACCGAAATTGACAATCTATACATTAATGCAAGGTTTCCAGCCATTAGAGGGAATCTTGCGCTATCCTGTACTTCACTTGCAATCTACTCCGCAGTTTTATTTACGTCTTTAAAGTCCTCTTGAAGTATTGAAAATTGGCTTCCTTTTATTCTTAACTCTTTCTGATTCCACTGACATAAAAGTACATAACCATTTCCCCAACCTCTGAGCTCCCTCCTGTTTCCAAGGGAAGCTCCAGAGAAAAATCCTTTAGCTAACCTGGGTCATTGTGTCCCCTACCTAGGCCCTGGAAGAGGCCCATTATGCAGGCTCCCGTGGGAAGTAACAGAAGATAGTTCTGCTTGCTGGACCGGGGACTCAAGGCACCCTCCGGAATTCCCAGAGATTTTCTTTTAATACTATATAAAAGCTCATGGCCTGCTCCTACCTTCTGTGATTTCACAAAGGCACCGGAACTATCCAACAATCCCTCCTGAGGTCATTTTTTGTCTTTTTGGCTCCAATCTTAGCCTCTGTTTCTAGGTGATGATAATGCTCAGAGAATGACTTCAGTCAGTTCAAGGTATCTGTGGTAAAGGAGGCGAGTTGTGCACCCTTTTCAGTTTTAAACCTAATTAAAATAATTATTCTAGGCACTCCTCTGGGGATTCGAGAGGGAGCATAGGGTCCCTAGTTCAGTAGAAGAGCCTTCTTCTGGTTTCCCCCAAGGGAACCTAGGAGCTAACGATCTACGGAATGGGTCTCCCCCCGGGCTTAGCTAGGGAATTCAGGCATCCAAATTTGACTGGAAGACCCTCCCTCTGGGTCTTCCCACAGGAGCCTGTGAGCAAGCAATGACTTACTTTAACATCATCGTAATTTGGATGAGTTAACTTTGCTTTGAAACATTTTTCTTTGATTGTATATTCTTGTCAAATGTAGTCACATCAGATTATATTGCCTTGGCTTGAGAAAAACTGTACTTATGAAGATAAGCATTTACTTTGTTATGCTCAGTAATCAAAACTCTCAGCCTGTTACAGGTTTCAAAATTCTAGGCTTTGAAATTGCTAGCAAAGTGTTCTGGAAGCCTCTTATCATGGTTCTCTCTAGACCATACTGTAAAGAGTTAACTTACTCTTCGTATGCCCTGTGGGTAGTTCCTTAAGGACAGTTCATAGGTTAGATTCCTTTAACTATATATGAAGTGATGTTCCCATATGCGACCCTCTCCCTCAATAAGCCGACTCTCCATTACCTCTCAGAATAACCACCCCTGATCCCTGCCAATACAGTCCTGAAAAAGGGCTTATCAGTGACATCACTTATAGCTTCAATCTCCTCTACGACTCATGCCACTTGCATTTACCAATGAATTCCTTTACATTTCAAATTCAAATGGTATTATTCTTTACTTAAATGGAAGTTTACTCTCTCCAACAGGAATGATTGAGATCCCATAACAGAAAAATTCAACTGCTTCTGAAACTCTTTGACTTTTAGTCTAGCTTCTTTCCGGATAGACTTGAAGCTTTTCTCTGACCAAAGAAGAATCCCGTAAGCTTTTTTTTTTTACTTAATTCTTCTGGAAGTGATTTAAATGCTTATGATCCTGCTAAGTTGATCAGTAGATTTGACAAAATCATTCGCTTCTCAGTTCCAGAAGCTCTTTATTCCTCACACCGTTGAACTGCGGAACAGCTTCCCAGAGGATGTGCAATTGGAACTTCGGAAGTTCAAGCGAAGATGCAATGCATTACACCCCTAATACTATTCCTCTTGCTTGTTAATACTTTTTTTATCTATTTAGTACTTTATTTTTGATAAGTGGGATCTCTTCTTTCTGTATCTCACTTTATTTCCTCTTAATTCTTCCTATTGAACACCATATTCTTTGGAAGCTTGAATTTCAAGTCAACGGCCCCTGTGGGCTTGTTCCTCGTGAATAGGGTTCATCTGCTGATTAATAATAATAATAATAATAATAATAATAATAATAATAATAATAATAATAATAATAATAATAATAATAACAATTTAGCTTCGCTGAGCAGCAACATTACTTCAAAATGTTATGCACAGTGCCTTACTTTTTTGGCTTATTGTCCTGTTTCTGTATGCTTATTATTCATCTGATTATTGATTCATCTCTATTTATTTAATTCGTGTCCTCTCTGTTTTCTCTTTCATCTCATATAGTTTTTGTATTCTGTGGAGACTTCCATTGCAATTCAGTGACCTTTCATGCTCGTTCAACGTGATTGTTTGCTCATATCTAATACTAATAACGATAATAATCTTGGAAAATACTTAATTCGAATTCCTCTTGCTTCCTTCTCGAACTCTGTAAGCAGCCACCACTTGAGAGGTTGGCTTGGCATTGTTATCATGTCTTGTTTACACTGGGAACAGCAGACAATGAGATGCAGTTATTTTCTTGAAGGGTAAGCGCAACATTTTTACGAAAGGCACAAAGTGACACATTATATGGAAATAATGTGGAAAAGATATCTAGTGAAAAGCGGGATTTGAATATATCTTCAATTTTTAAATTGGAATTAAATAAGTAAAAAATGGATATGACGCGTCGAATGCCAAAACTTCATTCTGTAGTACCTCAGAGAATGACGGTCAAGGTCCAATAACCCTAAAATGTTAAGTAACGCATGTAATAGTTCTTTCCCTAATAGGTTGCTCTCAGACTAGTTTCTTCTTGGGAAATCCTCTATTAATACCACTCTTTATCTTCGCTTGTTATATAATGCTCCTTAGCTCTGGACACAAGTACCTCGTTGCCCAGAGTTGACAGTTGCATTGAGCATCATACTTCCCATGATCTCATTCCATGTAGAAAGAGAGGATTATTTTAGAAACAATGGTCATGTATGTAGATTCATATCAAAAATGTAAAATTCCTATACGTCGTTTTAGTTTTTTTCCAAGGGATTCTCATTCAGAGAATAAGTGAAAAAAAGGCAGCATTGCAAACCTTAAACATATTTGTGGTTACTTGTTTGGCGTGAGAAGTTTGCTTCCTAAATGCATTAATAAAGTAAAATCTAATTTCACCGAGTGAAGTTTAGCTAATGACCATCTAAAGTGAAGGCTGTCTCCTCTTTCTGCGAGAATTAAATTCTGAACCGGTGTTATTTTCATCCGCGAGTTGCTTCTTATACAGATGTTATACTTACGAGACGCACCATGAATACAGTGTTCCACGTAAACGAGGTATCCGCGACTTCCCGTGAATAATGATGCTGCCTCGGAAAGTAACAGATAACTATATTTGCCAATGCTGATAAGAGGCTGGCAGCCTGGACCAACAAGGTCATGGCATATGACAGATGAGTGTGACTTAATAATCGGCTGTAATTCAGCAGACGTCTGTTTAATCAAGCACTGTAGTCACTACTGTAGGAGAAGTTGGTGGTTGCCAAAAACAAAAGATATAGACATTGAATGGTTACTACGTGGCTTGTTAGAATTCTTATTACACATTTTCATCTGTCATAATTAGCTGAATCTAGGCTGTGTCCTGAGAAGAATTACACGAACTGCAGCCGAATACTCATTCCAGCATTTGTTGCACAGTGTGTTCTGTATATTCTTAAGTTAGTGCGTGTGCACACAGATAGGTACATACCTACATACATACACTCAGTAAATGCAGAATGTATGTATGCGGGAAGGTAAACAGATGAATCACTGCATCTATTAATAATGAAGGTGGCGAGAGCAAGGGTCATAGGAAATTTATCCAATCGCGTGTGTCCCGGTTATTACTCATTCGACCGTGCGTGCTTGAATTATCATTGCGGTGCGTTAATTTTACTCTGTTAATTTTGAATTTCTTATTGCACTTTTCATATCAATAAATGAAACAGGTATAACAGGTGCGAATACAGCTACGGGGCGGGCAATATGCCGCCTGTCGACCCTTCTTGCAGTGATTGGTCAACACCTGTCCTTTTAATAACGCTGTCAGACGTATGAGTGCTGCCAGGTGTAAGGATGCCTTAATCACGTTATTCCGAAATCAAATATTATTCTGCTTGTATAAATTCAATTCCTAAACGTTAATGTGTGGGCCAGGAGTGTTAATTTTGGTTTTAGTGCCAACTTAGAAATTTTATAAAAAAGAAGTCGGAAGTTGTCGTACATATCATCTCTCCGGGATGTTGGGATGCTCAAGTGATAAACTCGGCAGAGCCGAAGGTGTGATACTTGCACTCCCTCTTTTCGTTGATAGTTTTGCGCGTACGTGGAATATTTGTTCTTTTGTAGGTTAGGAAATCAAATTTGTGATATGGGAGGGTGTGATTGTGAAAATTTGTCGTAAAGAAAATTTGAAGGTGTTAACACTCGCGTAGTCTAAACAGGTCCCACCCTTCTGCGCAGACGGTTCCAACATGCAATATCCCGACCTAGAAGTATAATTCCTTGATATCAATAATCTCGATTTTTGCGTTAGGGATTTTTATATAGCACCAGAGTGAAGGATAATATTAATTTGTGGGGGAATAAAATGTGAAAAGTGTCATTCAATTATTATTGAAGGTAAAAAAGGTGAAATTTGAGGGTGGTTATGACGTCACAGTTCCTTTAGGGAGACTGCCGGGATATGATCCACAGTTCGAGTTGGTGATTCTCTCAGTGAAGGAGTTTGTGCAGATGAATGAAGATCATGGTGAACGACTGAGATCGAGTGATATCTGGACCATCGCCCGCCATCCATGGCCCAGGTGGCTGCCACTTCACTCAGTGACATGTAGACAGGACCCCCATGACCTAGTGAGGCGCGAGATCAGCCGCAAAAATAGGCAACTGGTGCGGAAACGAGACAGGGCCGCGGGACGTCCGCGCCTGCCTGCGGCTAGGAGCTTTCTTCCAAGAGTGTACTAATGTCATGGGTTGTTTTGGTAGCGCTGGGGCGAAAGGCGACGCCGAGGAACATAAAAGGCGCAAGGAAGCAAACAAGAAGATAAACAAGCAAATTCAGCAGGATAAACAGGTGTACCGAGCGACCCACAGATTGTTATTATTAGGTAAAGTTCAACTTCTATTTATCGTCTGCTTAAAAGCGGCCATATTGGATCTCATGTATCTCTTCCCTTCACATCATTAACCCGTCCTAAGTTCCACCCTGTTAGGGGAAAGTAGTTGACCATCATTTGTATCATCCCATCGTCCATTCACAATGACCTCTGAGGGTGGGCTGTAGAGTGGGCGGTGTGTGTGTGTGTGTGTCTGCAGGTGGTGGTGTAGAGGTGGGGACACCAGCTCATGAGATGACAGATCTTTCTTTCCCTCTTTCTGTTCACGTAGACTCCGATGATCTCCTTTCCCCCCGGTCTTCCTTCGCCCCTTCCCTTGTCACGTAAGGTTCGTGGATGTCTTGAGTATGCAGTGTGATGCAATTGCAGGCGATAGTCGGCCCTTCGTATGGCTCGTCGAAATCTGGGAGGTTCCTCGTCCAACTGTCGACTCCCGGGAGGTTTTCGTTTCATTTCGTACCTTGAGTGGCCATGTTAGGACAGGTTGCATATTAAAATCTAGCTCTTATCCTACCTACTTTCCGTAGAATATTCTATATTACTGGCGTTTAAGATATGCCCTGGGTTCGAAGTTTGATCGGGATATACCTGCCGTCAGTGCAGGGTCTGTTTTGTGCAGGTCAGAAGAGAGGCCTGTCAAGCAATTTATATTACTGTATAATCAATTAATTCCAATTTTCATTAGGCAAACATCTAAGACAGAGACTGTTTTTGCTCATGTAAATTTCCCAAGGTGTTGTGGGAAGCCTGTTTCTAGGCTATTGATAGGTCCTAGGGTAGAAAGGCTTAATCTACTGCTGGCTTAGCCCAGGATATTCCAAGCAGAATCACTTTCTGTGCCGATTCAGTTTCATCCTCATTCACATCTGTATTAGGAGGCCCTCATTTGGTCAGTCCAAATGGCCTGGTAATTCATCAGTCACAAATTATAGTTTTTCTTCCAAAGCTTGTTCATCTGCGTCTTGAATAACCTTGATAACCAGTCATAGATTTATAGTAGTGTGTCTGTTTCTCATGTCTTTTTTGTTTTGAGGCCATTTATTGAATGTGCCTAGTCTGGGTGCTGTACTCAAAGGGTACTAATTGTGCATCTTTGCTTCCCGTTAGCCTAATATGTAGCTAGGTCGTATGGATCTCCATGTTCCTTTGTGCATTTATATGTTGGATTGTAAATTTCTGAAGGAGTTTTAAACATTTTTCTGCGTTGCAATGTACAGTACCCTCATGTCAAAATACTTACTCCATTTTTGTTTTAATTTGTTGCCGGTGAGTGGTAGTAAGAATGGGCGTGACTCTGGCCTTTGGGGATACGTAATTCTGTCTGTAGTTGAGTGTGGTAGAGTGTTTTGTGAAGGCTACCATTTAATAGGATAGGCTTGCTTGTAATATCCAGTTGTCACTAGGCAACAATTAGCCAAATGTTGGTCTGTCATATTAATTGTTCATTAATCCCCATACTCATTAGTTCCCCTGTATAATATTAGGCTGTTTGAAATTGTAATTCATTTATTTTTGGTGTTCCTTTCGGCCATATACATTTTAGTTTATCCTCATTCAGTTTCAGTCTTCATTATATCCAACTCATATCCGTCATTATGTTCCCAGTTTACTTATTATTGACCCAGTGTTTGTACGATAAGTAGGATTGTTGGACTAGGCTAGGGTGCAGCATGCAGGGTTTGCTAAATAGCCCAATTAGAAAGTAGGGTGGGTTGCAGATGATGTATTGGTAGGCTTATATGGGTAGCTTAGTGTGGACTATAATAATTTTTATGAGAGAGAGGGTCTACTTTTTTTATATAGAATATTAAGCCTTGGCTTGATTATATGCAGAATATGAAATGATTGTGTAGGCTTTTGTAATTTTAAGTTAGCTTGTGTGATTCTACAGTAGTAGCTATGAGGTGTCGTATCTAAGGTATTAGACCAAGCTGCTGAATTGTACATGATACAGTAGGTAAAAAGCGTTTGGCATCCAGTAGGCTTAGGCTATCCTTAAGTCTTCATGACGTGATGTAATTCAGTTTATCTTTAATTATTTAAGGTGGATTTTTGCTCTCTTAACTTCATCTTTTGGCCAGTAAGGTATGACAGTAGAGGAAGGCTTTAAATTGTGTAGGCTAGTCTGTATTTTTAACTGTGAGAACTGTGATCGGCTAATGAAGTAGTGTGATAAGCTAAACTACAATTTCATCCATATTCTAGCAACTTATCCTCTAGTGTGTTATTATGCAACTAGTCAGAACTAAGTTTTGGGTAATTTCAAAATTGAGGTTATTAATTAAAGTGAACTGTTGAAGTGATCATCAAGGTTTAGTAACAGATTGTTGAAATGATCGGTTAGGTTTTGTACTGAATTGTTGAAATGATCATTTGGGTTTTCTTGCTCGCTCAGTGACCCCAGATGCACAGCATTTTGGTGCCTGAAGGCACTGTGATTCTAACCTGCAGTCACTCTAACTTAAAAGCTGTATTTTCTATGTACAATATTAGTACGGTATTATAAAGTAAACTAACAACACTGATTATTCTAGATCTGAGAGTACGCATGAAGGATTTGTTCTTAAATGAGATGACAGCTGTTATATTGTGAAGTCACGGCTGATCACTTAGGATAGAACAGATAGAGTAAAGGTTGGGAAGCCATGCAGCTGGGGCTAGGAAGGTGCCATAAGGCATACTGTAAGTAGTAACACCTGTAGGGTTCCTATGTACTGTACAATTCCTTACCTGGAGGTTCCTTTGCCAGGTCATTAGGCCCATCTTTGTCAATCAGATCATCCTTTTGTGTTCAGACAGGTCTTTGCTGGATACCTTTTTTGGCAAAAGTCATTTGGTCTGATGCAAAATATCACCTAAATGTAAGCTAGTTATAATAAGCAGTGTCCTTTCGCCACTCAGTTGTATTGTCTTTTACCTTGTACTTTTCATCTGTTCCCTTTGGTCTCTTTCCATGTAGCTTTCCAACTTCTTTGAACTTCATTTTGTCCCTGTTTTCAACTGTCAAAACCAAATCCTGTCGGACCATTTTATTACTTTTTCTAGTTTACATTTTGTGTTCAAGGCTAAATACTTTGGGCAGCCCCTATTGTTACTTGGTTCGTTTTTTATCAACCAGCCCAATTGGTTTTTATTTACAAATCGTTTGGGTGGACACCATTGTTATTGTTCCAGTTCTCATCTAGCATTGAAGATCAGATCATTAGGGGAGACCCCATATTACTTTGTTGTAGTTTTCAATTACCATTCAAGACCAAGTTCTCTGAGTCAACCTGTTCATATTTTCTTCATGATTTCAACTTATTGTTCAAGACTAAATCCTTCGGGCAGACCCTGTTGGTACTTTGTTCCAGTTTTCAGCTAGCATTCAAGACCAAATCCATTGGGCTTACCCAATTGCAGTTGAGAAATTTGACTTTGGTTGAATAGCAGTGTTTAAGAAACTGGCAGGATAGTAGTATTTACAGTATTGGTTTCTTGGAAGTTGTTAGATCAAAATATTATGTAATGTATATATGTATCTGTTAAAGGCTGAGCCAAGTTGGCCCTAGTAACTGGTATATATACCATACCCCTGATTATATGGCGGTGGTAGTCGGCAATTTAGAGCATATTAGGCTACAGCATTATTTTTGGTAGTCTTACCATGCCAATAGCTGTCAATTCTTGGGCACCACATAATTATCTTGCAGGCTTTAATCTGTTTAGTTGGTTAGGTTTTGGGTGGAAAAAACACCAAGGTTTAGCCTCAAAAGCTAAAGCAGTAGTGTGAGAAATGTATGCTTTGTGTCTTTATTTCCAGTGAAGTAAATTTATTAAAGAATATAGTCAAATGTCACAGCAGATGCATTCGTCTGATAGGCAATTTGTCGTCTGGGACACTGTCTTCTGACTAGTCCGCACCTAGGGCACCCTGTCCTGTTTGATCTGAAGAGAGCTTTGTTCCTACTCTCCTTAACTTACATAAACTTGCTTTTTACCATTATGTTGACATATACCCTGTCAATTAGTGCAAGATGGCAAAGAATTAGATTGTTTTGTAAAGGACCCCTTTGTGTGTAGTAGGCAATTTGCAATTGCAGAAAGTTCTATCTTGGAAGATGATTTTGTTGTAGTTCATGGGAGCAGAATTTTCTGCACAGGATTTACCTAAGGAAAGCACACATTATGAATAAGTTGAAATATGTGGTTACATATTTTTGCAGTAGTACCAAATTATTATCCTTTATAGTGAGTTTGTCTCGGCTTTTGTGTAACTTGATACACCATGGTCCATCTAACATATAGAGAGATTTTAGTTTACAAGGTAAGAACAGTTACATTTTCAGGGTTCCTAGTTTGAGAAATGTTCATTTATCATTTTTAACTAATTTTCTTGTGGTTGCGTGTACAGGGTACAGTATTTGTGTTGCACTGCAGTTGTCTGTACTGTACAGGAAACCTGATAAAAGAAACCCACATACTAAGCCTAAACTAGTTTAGTTTTAATCAGTCTTTATGAATTAGGCTATATTCTGTTTGTTCAAGGAACTCTTATTTGAATATACAGACGTGGTTTCTTTGTACTCAAAAGCATTGTACAGTGCTTAAACCTTGTTCTCATTCACAGACCTGTTGCTGTCAACCTTCTTATGGCATCTTTCTTGCCCAAAAGCATCTTGGAGTATAGTGCAATACAGTAATTTTAACACGTACTGAATCAAGTCAGACATCTATAATTCAGCAGTAACAAAGATTGAGACCACCCCCCTTCAGTACAGCCTCAAATCTGCAGCTTCTTAAGGGGCATAGGCTAATCTTTTTCAGCTGTTTGGCAGCTGGTGCTGGATTTTAAGCACCCTCCCCTTGAGAAAAAAAAAATGTGTACTGTATAGTAAATCCTAAAAAGTGTAGGACACAGCCACATCAGATTAGATCTTGCTAGAGTTCAGTATGCACACTGTCACAGGATGAAGATCAGCAGGATTTGAGTTTGAGTCAGAGTGCAGATAGCCTTCTACCCACACCAGAGTTATGTAGCTTGTGTCTCCTTACCCCTCCCAACCTGCTGTGTATCAGCAAGCTGATATGCTCATGGCATTTGTAAGGAGTCAACCAGCATACATACTTTACATAGTGTTTGGTATTTTCTCCACCCTCATCCACACCAGCGGTTTTAAGTGACTAAATGTGTAGCAGTTTTAAGTGAGTAAATGTGTACTGTACCAGTTCACACTGAAATAAGTATGGTTAAAGGCCTGGTTTGTAGGGAAAAGTCGGATAAATGGGTATTATAAGGGAAAACATTAGTCTTTATTGATGTCTGAATAACTTCATTTATGTGATCTTTGTGAAATATGGGAAGCCACTTGAAAGTTCTTTCAATATAATGAATGCACTGATTGAATTAGAATTGATCACCTCAAAACGTTCATCAGCTTTGTTGTGGTGTATAGGCCATTCCCAGCCACTTGAAAGTTCTTTCAGTGTAAAGAATGCACGGATTTAATTTGAATTGATCACCTTAAAACATTCATCAGCTTTGTTGTGGTGTATAGGCCATTCCCATATAAGTGACCTTTGATTGGTAGTTTCATGAAACAAAATTTAATGCAAATAATTGAATTTTTATGTATTGTACTCTACGTTTCCTAGGCCCCTGTGAATTTAGAGGGCTTTGTTACATGGGCTCATACTGGTGTCTTTATATCTTTCCATCAAGTGTACTTAAGCAGCTAGTAGTTGCATCAAAAGTACAGACACGTATGTCTCTTTACAGCCAGACATTGACCCCTTTGTTTGTCCATGAAGAATAACCTATCCACTGTGTTCTTTGCTGATAACAGTATATAGTACTGTAATTGAAATCAGAGCAATAAAAGCAGTAAATGTATTTTATAATATTTTCAAAGAGGAAAGTATTTCTTTAGTTAACTATTGGAAATGAGTATTTATCATTTAGTATAGGCTAGGTGTAAAGCGTGTATATTATAGTAATT
The DNA here is from genome assembly GCF_040412425.1 of Macrobrachium rosenbergii. Classification (NCBI taxonomy): domain Eukaryota; kingdom Metazoa; phylum Arthropoda; class Malacostraca; order Decapoda; family Palaemonidae; genus Macrobrachium; species Macrobrachium rosenbergii. The sequence continues at coordinate 26,665,309 of NC_089749.1, forward strand.
TTTAAACCAGATGCCAGAAGTAAGCATATATCCTTTGGGCATAACATCCTTATTTGGACGCTTATTTACAAAATGAACAAGGTAAAGGATATTACCTGGGTATGTTTGTACTGACTGCTCAAAATAGTAAGTAAATGCCCTTTTACAGCATCAAATGTCAGCCTCTGTGATGGCATAGTACCTTATGAAGGTATGGTTGGTGGATTCAAATCAGATTATCTTTGCAATTCTAAATAAGCTGGTGGCAGCACTTACAAGCTTGTAGTATCTTTCTAGTGCTTGTTACAAATCCTGGGAAATTTATTTTCGATGTACTGCACATGATCATGTTTTTCCCAGGGTAATGATTTGGTTCAGTTGTTTTTAGGTTTGACTTTTGACTTGAATGTAAGCCTTGAAAATGAGATGATGCAGACTGCGGCTGTAACTGTTGTTGCGGGTTTTTGTTCTTATAAATGTGAAGTAGAATTCCTAGCTTTATTAGAAATCTAAGAAAGAGACACTCACTATACTCCAGCAAAACAGACAATTAATTGCTATTTTCAAAATGTGCTCCAGTTTCATGTTCTGCTTTGATAACGTTATGTTGTACATATTTAATGGTTGTAAATATTTGACAAACTGTAGTGTAACTTTGATTCAAAGCCTAATTTTTTGGGGGTGGATAAACACTACACACAACTTTGTAGTCATAAAGCAAGTTATTGCTTGCAAGTCGTCATATGTACAGTGTTATGTGTAGAGACAGTTGTTTTAATGGTTTTAACCTTTGTGTTATCATAAAGGAAATGAATAGAGGATCTTATCCTGCTAGATAACAGCAGCCTCCCTGGCTCTTTATTTTTTGTTAGATTCACTGGAAGGGATGGTTTCTTTTTTCCCAGCTTTTGTTTTTAGGATTGAGATCATTTAGGAGTATATATCTCATTTGGTGTAACAGTAATTACTTCAACAGGGAAAATTATTGCTGAATATAGTCTTTGTGCTTAGAGAAATAGTGAGTACTACTCATATCACAGTGACAATATCTTCATACTCTTGGAAAGTCACAATGTGTCACCATGCCCTGTACCAAAGCCCTTTCATTCTGCATTTACTTTAAATGTAAAGGCAGTGTTATTAATGTTAATGCTTACGAGTTAAAGAGGCTGAAATGTCAGTTTCATGTACTAGTCGTCATGCCTCGCTTTCCCAGACTTGTATAGCTGTTTGTTTACACACAGTACAGTATATCCTGTAACAGATCGGTCCATTTTTTGTCAGGTGCCTGCCCTTATTGGTATGAGAGCTAATGACCAAGCAGGTGCAAGAGCCAAGTACATATGTTTTTTAAATACATCAGATAACCCATCTATTGGTCAAGTTTTGATCACCATCATGCCAGAGAAATCATGGACTTTATACTAGGCTGAGTGGACTGGGGATAGGTCATCCTGGTGGTGATATACCACCAGTGTACAGTATATATGTGATCTTTGTGATATCCCCCTACTGTAGAGCACTTATATTAGAGATGGCAGCATCAAATTTCAGGTTCCACAGGAGAGGTTTTTGAATGATGACCAAATGAACAACATCGTGGACTTTTTCAATAGCCATGGGCACTTACGATAACCATTTTTATCTATTACTGTAATAGTTGATCAGTAATTTATCAGCTTTATCGTTTGACCATTTTCTAATACAGCACTGAGTAACCAGATGGTTCCAATGACAGGTCATTACGTACTTTATACGTTTATTGTACATATATTTTTTCTTGGGGTTTCTGTGGAAATGTGCTGTGCAATTCTCACAATAAAAATATTTCTGACATTGAAGATTGAGGAATCATTGATAATTTGGTGTAGTTGGTCTACTCAGTAGTACAAGTATTGTCTTTCTTCTTCTTCTTCTTCTTCTTCTTCTTCTTCTTCTTCTTCTTCTTCTTTGGCAGAAAAACCTGGATGAGATGATATCCTATTTAAAATCCCAAAAAATAAGTAGTGAATTAAATAGAACATTACACTTTTAAAAAGAAGGTAGTGGCAACCAATTAAGAGGGAATATGGCATATTGTATCATAATACAGTTTTGTTGTTTGTAATTTAAAAAAAAAATTTCCCATTAAAGTATTGAAATTTTACTTGCTGCTCAAATGCTATATTATAACTGAATACTGTACTATTCTCATTAGTGCAAAACATACTTTCTTGGCTAATTAGTTTTTATGGAGGGGGAGGGGAATCGTCAGTACAAGCGTGTTTGGCTACGTGACATTTTCAGCAAATCTGCCTTACATCAGTTTCCATAGGTATTACATTTTACCCTAATACATTACTGTATGGAGAATTGCTATCAACAGTGCGCAACTGCATTTGTTTGAAGAAAGAGAGAGAACTTATCACCAGGTGCAATTGTGAAGGCAATGATGAATTTTTGTTAAATCTTTTGTGTTTATATTTTTGTTACTGGATTGCTTTATTAATTTGGCTACCCATACACTGTACTGCAAGTTATCAACATATGCACACACCACATTGTCCCTTCAATATAGTTTTTTTTTTTTTTTTTTTTTTTTTTTTTTTTTTTTTTTTTTGGGTAAACTCGCTAGAATATATTCTTATAAGTTTTCATCGTAAGTGTCAGTTATTTCAGTTAATTGTTTGCATGACAGCATATTTGTGTGTTTGTGCATAATTCATGCAAGTGACTTTGTGCAAAGGCTTTGTTATCTGTGATGTAGGTCAAGATGTACAAATTATTACAGTAATTTTGATCCATTAAACACTATTACCAGCAACGGATGAACTCTGTGGTATCTCATTTGTTTGTCTCCACAAAATTTGAAATGCTGTGTGTGTGTGTGAGTGCGCGCTCCTGGCCGCTTGGTACATGAATTTTTTCCCCAGCCATTTTGTTCACTATCTTTTTGAATTCCTCCTTATATCTTTTTTGAAATGCTGTGTGTGTGTGTGTGTGTTTGTGTGTGTACTTGGTACATGAATTTTTCCCCAACCATTTTCTTCATTATCTTTATTGAATTTCTCCTTATATCTTTTCTAATTGAGTCTTGAATATTTACATTAATGTATATGTTTATTATTTTATGCTGGGTATTCCTAAATCTTGGCACCCCAAACTCTATGAATGTGGTGTAAATATTGAATTAATGTTGGGTCCTTGCACATGTAGGTATTAAAGAAAATGAATTGGCTTGGAAAGTTAGGCTATTTGACTAGATCATGTACAGGTGTACTTGTTTTGTTTAGTGAAGTGCTGTTATTATTAAAACCCATTGACCTGAATAAGTGCAACACCTGAGAGTCTAACAGTATTTTTAATTGCTGTCCAACTTTCAACCAGCAACATTATCAACTATTGGAAACAAATCATGAGAAAGAAATCACATCAGAAGCCTCTCTTTCACTTTATCCAGTTATTATACTGTACATAAAATAAGATATAATCATTAAGAGCATACCTTATGGGCCAGCCCTGCAAGAGTTAGGATTATTATGTCTATATAGTGTGGTTAAACTATTTATGACAATAAATAGTAGTATGTAGCTAATGCCATTGCTGATAGCTGTAGGATAAATTTCTCTGCTGTCTGGCATCTCCTTCAAACAGTACAGTACTGCAAATTAATATTTAAGGTTTGGAGGTTCTACCTTACAGAATTATGTTCTTGAACCAGTCATTAAGGTTAAATGGTGTGGAATTATTTTATTGGACTGTGTACTGAAAGGAGCAGTTGTGCTATTGATTACACAGATATAGAGTTCTAGTTATATAGGGTAAGACTTCAGAACCATGTGGAGCTCCACTATCTCGGTGCATAGTATATTGAGAGTTTTTTTTTTTTTTTTTTTAGCAGTTACTTTCAACTTAGGTTTTCTGTAACCGTTATGTAGGATGCTGCTTTGTCTTTTAGAGAGATTTTGTTTAAAGTTTACTTCAGATTAATTTCCCTGACAGTTTTTTTTTTTTTTTTTTTTTTTTTTTTTTTTTTTTTTTGGTCATGCAAAACTGTGATTTTTATTACAGTGCAGCTACTTGCAAAATATTTTGAATTAAAGGTCTTCCAACCTACTAACCCAATATTGTACTGTATTTACGTATTAGATTCCTTGTAACTGTTTAAGATTGCTGCTCTGTGCACTCTTAAAAGTTTCTTGATGGATGTGAATTGAAGGATGCTGAATACTTGCATTCAGGATAAGTTCCTTTAAATGGTTGCTGCTGTGCCAGTTTTTAATGTTCTTCAGTTGTATTTTTTTTTTTTTTTCTCTCTCTCTCTCTCTTTTGCATTCAGATCTTCCCAGACTAAATTGCCCACCACATAATACTTGTTATGCAGCAGATTCCAAGTCTTGCCAGTTCATTTGTGAGATTCAGAACCAACTAGTTTTATTAAGTATGTCTTTTGTGACCAGTTTGTGGAGAGATTTTCTAAATGTAATTTGATGGAACTTTTGAAATTAGCAGTGGAGCAAATGCTTTTTTATTCAGCACAATGACTTGAGTCTCACTTCAAAAATTATTTGTTTTTCTCCGTTATTTGACCTTCTATTTATCTTATTTGTTGTCTTATTGGGTTTCCTTATTTTATATAGGCTATATTGTTTACAGAACTTCTCAGTTTCCTAATGAACTGTTCTCACTGTTGGGGCCCTTGGCCTTGTAAGCATTCAGCTTTTCGAACTAACATGCAAAAAGCTAAGTATATCTTAGTTTAATTAGACCGCTGAGCTGATTAATAGCTCTCCTAGGGCTGGCCCAAAGGATTAGATTTATTTTATGTGGCTAAGAACCAATTGGTTACCTAGCAACGGGACATACAGCTTATTGTGGAATCTGAACCACATAGCGAGAAATGAATTTCTATCACCAGAAATAAATTCCTCATATTCTTCATTGGTTGGTCGGAGATTCCAACTCGTGGCCAGCAGAGTGCTAGCTGAGAACGGAACCCACTTTCCCAATGAGGAACTGCACTAACATGCAGCTTGGCTTGTCTTGATACATGGTTCCTTTCAGCCATCTTTTAAAGTTGTTGCTAGTCATTTACTATGAATATAAGGTTTAAAAGATAAAGAGATGAATATAAGAGCTCTCTTATCGGTAACCAATGTTTGCTTTCAGCTTTGAGTCCTTTGACCATTCTCTGAAGATGTTGCTGTGCTGTTATATAAGTGTTACATTTGGGAATCTTAGACATTCTCTCCCTTACTCACACTTTTAAAAAATGATTGAGGGATGTAGTGGTTTCAGGTGGTGTTTGCTAAGAAAATGAGGTGCTCTAATTTTCTGCTGAGTGGCAGTAACTAATGCAGCTTCTGCTTGACTGTGGAGTGTGTGCAGCCATTACTTAGTAGCTAGGTAATTACTCACAAAATGTGCAAAGACATGATTGTGCATTGAATGATACTCATGATGACTGAATATGCAAAAGCTAATTCTTGGATGTGAACATTTTTTCATAGTGAAATTGTTTCTTATGTTTTGTATATAAATCCAGAGCATGTGCTGTATAGGATTTCATTCTGTAGCTATGTAATTGGGGTAATCACTAGGAAAAGTTGAGTGAAGTTAATTAGCATTGAACATTATTGGGTATTGTTCCTTGTATTTTCCTTCAGTAGGACTGAATGCATTCATTTATATTAGACAGTGACAGTTTTTCATTTCCTTATTTGAAAAGTAAGGAATGCCTTTGATATGAAGTATAAGCTTGCTTCCCTGTGTTTTGCAATTTTTTTTTCTTTTTTCCCATCGTGGAAGATAAGACCTTATGAATATATGGTATATAATTTTGTTTTTTAAGGAAGAGTGTACTGTACTATTGATATTATATGCCATTATAACATAAAACTCTGTAGTCAAAGATATGACAATTGATGAGATGCCAATATAATGCATTTGTACAGTTAGTCAAATATACTTTAGCTTATGCTCATGCTCTCTGCTGTAAAAATTGTTGTGCAATTTTGTAGTAAATCTTTTAGTGAAGGAATAGAGTAGTGAAACAATATGTTACTGCTGAGTTGTTTTCTGTCCCTTGTTTAAGTACAACCTATATCTTAGTTCAGACAGATTTCAGTTAGGTATTTGTCCTGTGGTCATAGATCTGGCAGCTTTCACACAAATTGGGTTTAGTAGTTGTTAGCATGAGAGGCAATGTACTTGCTTTCATTACTGTAATATTGTTTAGGTAATTTATTGCAGAGTTGTTGCTAATGGTGCTCATTTTAAGTTGGGATTAATTTTATTTAGTATTTCACTGGGTATTCTTTTTCAGTCAAAGTGTTATTCATTAGCACTGACATGATTTTTGGTCAGAGTTGGTACTAGACTTGGGAAGGCCTGATATTTGTGTATGTACAATGCTGTATCTACTGTACTTATCAGTTTCATTTTTTTTTTCTGTCAATTGTGAATGGTACTTTTTAGCACTATTATATACCTGGTTCTAAGCTTGCCCATTCATGTCAAAAATATTTAGAACTCCAGTTAAAAGAAAGAAATTCCCAGTTGTTTTTGGTTAATAGGGGCTTTTAGGATAAATTAATTAGTAGTTTCTTATTCCATTAACAGCCATCTCTTATTTCACAAAATAGTACCTGTATTGTGATATTTCCTTGACTTTATCAGTACATTTATATACTAACTGTTAATCACACAGATTGCATGACATTGTCAGTGACCCACTTATACTCAGCCAGTGTTCTATTTATATATCCTTTTCATTACCTGCACTTTTGTTTTAAAAATGAATGGATTTTTTAGTAAATTACTTTTTGCCATGTACTTTCTCAAGGTTGATCTGTATTGCATGGGTTTTCCCCTTTTATCTTCTTGTAATAGACAATGTTTTATCATGTATAATTCCCAGATCCTCTTCCCTTTTCTTATTTCCCCATCTCCACTCTAGTGTTTTGCAGCATCCTTACAAACACAACAAGTGCTGATTAGGTGAATGTGCCTCAGTGCACGGCTTTATAGATCAAAGATATACAGTATTTCAAAAGGGATGTAACCTAACCTGACCTATTGTAGGGTGCCATGCCCTGACATTGGGCAATTGCGGGAAGGGAAGCTACACCCTCTTGGGCCCCCCAAGGAAAGGTTGTGCCTAGCAGAACAACTTATGCAAAACATTCTGGAATATTACCAAAAAATTTTTGTATAACAAAGACGATGATATCCATTTCTTCCTTGTGGTGGGAACTTGGGGAATTTACCCTAGAAATCCTGGTCAGCCAGTGACTTGGCTATTCCACCCAGGGGGGAATCATTACAACTCATGTGGATTTGATCAGCATTTTGATTGCCTTCTCTAAATCTTGAACCATTTTCACATAGACCACATTTCATATCTTACATTACTTGGTGAGTTTTACTCATCGGTGTGTTTGGCATCTGGTTTTGTGTAAAAATGGTACAAAGCTTCACAGTTTTGATGTCTCTAGAGTGACTTGATCAATGTTAAACCAAGTGAGCAAAAAATAACCTTGGGGTGAGGGGGGAATAAAATCAGAGGCTACCTTCCTTCCTAATTGGGTGTTATTTAAGGAATAGCTAACAAAAATATTATAGGATATCCAAAATCTTCTCTAGACCTACTAGGCAAGAAATCATAAAGCATACATGACAGCTTCTGTACATAGTTTAGGTTCAGGTTTGTTCAAAGCTTGATCCCAAGAGCTAGGATAACAATTTGGGCCGCAAATTTTTATTTGTTACATCATGAAATCTTTTCAAGAACAGTGATCATACAATTTGATGAAATAATCAGTAATCATCCTCAGGTAGAGTAGGCTCAAGTTTATTACAAGCATGGTTGGGTTCATGATATTGGTCTAGAGTTTCTGCTTAGGAAATTTGTACATAGGGGGATTCTTAATCATCTTCTTCACAGTACTTCCAAGCTTATGAATAGTGCTCACATGAGCAGTTTGCCTCATGGACTTATTGCAGTCTGTATTGTCTCTCATGTATGTTGACCCATCACAAGGTGCATCCTTTTACAAACAGTATATCTTATTAGTTTGCAGCATATGTTGAATGTTATAAGAACTGTTTGTATTTCTAAGCAATTTTAGTTTATCTGTGCCTCTTGTTTTTCATATGACAGTAGTGGAGAACACAAGTATATCTATTCTTTCTATAAAAAAAAAGTAGACTTGTGGGTTTCTGAAAATATGAATACAGTACTTAATACACATGCATATTCTTTATTTGTCATGTTGGCATGGGTCACTTGAGGACCACCACTTGCCTTACCAAGGATGAGTGAGACTTGTATTATGTACAGTTGTTGAATATAGTACAGGCAGTCCCCGTTATTTTGGGGGGGGATGGTTCCGTTCCCGACGGCATGATGATAACTGAAAATCGGCGATAACAACGCTTATCAGTGCCGGTAACCGGAGATCAGTGCACATTGGCTCTGAAAATCCCGTTATCATCACTAGACAAGCACCGTAAAACCGGACTGCCGATAACCGGGGACTGCCTGTACTAGATTGATCATTTCAAGACAAATCGGACCATCATATGACTGAATAGAAAATGTCCTTATAATAGAATTAAAGAGTTATAATCCAGTGGACTTTACCAGGGTTTATATTTTGATAATAGTAAGAGGAACCAAAGAATAAGATAAGAATCTTGGCAAGAACTGATTAGATTTGTAACTGCTCTGCAGCAACAAATAATGGTTCATGTTTGACTGAGTGAGGAAAAATCTTAAGATAGATTTGGTTCGTCAAGGGTAAAGACCGTAGATAATAGTTCTTATTTGACTGAGTCAAGAGAAAACATTAGATTATAAGATGTTTCTTGTAAAGGTAAAGAGAATACTGTGAAGTTCTACATAACATCAGAAGCAGAGCAAGCATGCCTTGGTTCTGGCCTATCATTATTGTTTTGGTAAACATTTTGGAAAATGGAAAGACTGTTCTTTTCAACTAGGCTATATGGAAATTCTGTCCATATTAAGAAAGCATTAAATATTTTCGTATATGCTGGATTGACTGTTGAGAATTTTTCATGCAATTGTGGTTGTCTACTGAATGCTAAATCCCTTTTTCATCCTAGTTCCCCCACCCAAAAAAATTAAAACAATCATTCTAACCAATGAATAGATGACATATACTACGATAAACATTTCATAAATGCTCACTTCTTGCTTTTTCAAAACATCTGAAGTGTATTGTCTTCTCAACTGCATTTGCTGTGACAGATGGAATAATAAGATAAAAAAATATACAATCTTCGATTTCTGAAAGGAAAAAGGCACAAACCTATAAGCTGAGTATTAGCTTTGAGAGATAGTAGTCATATATAAATTAATAAATTTAGCAGGGGGGAGGAGGAGGAACTTATCAAAATGGCAAGGAATAATGAAGTGCATTGATTGAAGTTTCTTTTATGTATGTTAAATTTATGTTATGAATGGCCATCTTTGCCTCATCTATGGTCTTCAACAGCAAGTAGCCATGTTGTAGAAAATGATGCTGTTCTAGTGTTCTGTTTCTATATTAATTGACTGTTTTGCATTGTTCCGTTGTATTTATACAGTTTTAAAATAATTGCCTCATTTCAGTCATAATCCAGAAGAATTTCATTCTTATATTCATGTTTGTTTCTTCTGTCATTTTTTTAGCTCATTATTTTTACTGTTTTTTGTTATTAAATTTTTGGCTTTTAGATTAGGGGATTAATGTTATTCATGGGATTAACTGTTGTAATGACTTGCTGTATGTTCTTATTCTTGTCATTCCCCCCACCCCCCTCCGCCCATCTCATAATATATTTTGTTGGTAACTTTGTGTCAAATGCTGTTATTGGCATTTCATTCTTTACCTTCTCTCATTGGCTCACTCATGGCTAGTAATTTCGTGGCGTATAATTCAGCGTTGTGATCATGATCTGCTGTTTCCTTTAGACCCAGTATGTCTGATTTGTGGAAGTGAGTGCTGTGTGCTTGCCTAGTTTGCAGTGTTGATTAAACCAATTTATTTACCCATAGTGTAAACTGATGTGCTTCAGTGTACTTTCCAGGTTCCTTCCGGCAAAATGTAACACCTTTCAATTGTGGCTTATATTTTGTAGGTCATTCCGCAGAGTACTTTCCAGGGTCTGTCTGGCAGAACTTGTAATTCCTCTTTATCTTTGGATGTGGCCTGCACCTTCTCTGTACTGTATATGGGGCCGAGGTTAGTTGTGTTCCCCACACCTGATGTTCATGATGCACCACCAGTTGTCTCATAACCAGTGGTACTTTATTGTGCAGAAGCAGATGAATAGTTTGCATTTGTTTGAGATTCCATCTTATATCTCCTTTGAGTCTGTGTTCTTTCCTTGCCAACCTTATCATACACCTTAGCTTTTTTAGTAATCTGGAGAGTGCGTACTCTATGAGCTTGGTTCTCTTAGTTTATCGTCAGATGTTTATTTTGGTAGACCCTGATTTAACTGCTGTAGTTACATGCTGCACTGGTACCTACCAACATGGTGCCACTTGGCCTTTGTATATTTTTGCCAGACCAGAACCTAGTAAAATTTTTGAGGATACATGCCTGTCAGAGATCAAAGATAATGTGTTTTACCTGGGAACAGGTGACATGTATAAAGTTGAGATATGGGTTTATGATCCTACTTGTGACTAATTCCTGGTGAGCGAGTATGCCCATGGCTGCTCAGTCACTTGTCTTCATGGAAAAGGAGGACCGAACCCTGACTCTTCCCATCACTTCTCCCCCCAGAGGTGTGAAAGGAAAATTCCTGCTTCTCAGAACTACTGGTCATTTCAGTGCTTCAGACTCAGCCTTATGCATCCAGGTATTTGCTCTTGGCCACCTTCAGACAGCCACTAGCATGACTGGTCTTCTATGTGGGGTACTGTCTTGAACCTTGCATGAACCATTACCATCCAACTTGGTATTGGTAGCAGGTCTGCTTTGGTTCTGCATCTAGGTCAAGGCTCGAAGTCAGAGGAGGTATTTGCTCTTTGTCTCCATTAATGCCGTCTTCATAACTTGTTTTGCCAACTATCTGCCCTAGATTATCCTCACCATGATTTTCCAACTAGTGGTGGAGTATGGTTCTCAGCCTGTTGTGGATCCTGTAGGGAGAGGGTCCTTTCTGTGGAACCATATCAGGCTGAGTGGAGAGGCACTTCCATGCAGTTGTAGTACTCATACGAAAGTGTACAGTAATGGTTTTTGGGGAAGTGACCAGTACTCTTTATTGGCTCTTTATTGGCGCTCACTCTCAGCTGCGGAAAGAGAAGCCCAAAGAGTTGGTTGCCATGGTTGTGTTGTAAGTGTCTATGTGGTTGGACCTCTGACTCAAATCAGTGGTGAATTTTGCCTTCTCTGGTGTGTCTTCCAAGGAGGATGAGGAGAAGTTGTAGGGACTGTGATTGTCTGTGTTAAGAGGGAGTACATTGTCTTTTCTCTCATTTGTCCATGAATCTGGTCTTGAGATGCTGCAGTGCTATTATGGTTTGTTTGCAAAGGGTGTTCTGATAGAAAGCTGACCTTTAGGATCAGGTAGATACTGGGGACTTCCTTACTCTTCCTGAAGAGTAAAGTCAAGTTGGCAGTGGAGGAAAGGCATTCTGAAAATCATGTGGTGCCCTTCAAAATCTTTGATTCTGCAGGGGCAACCGCAGCCATGCCTTCGGGCCAGTGATACCATCGATGTTGGGTTGGGAAATGGCCATTTGGTAAGGTAGATGCATAAATGGGCCATTCACCATATATCAGGTTGCTATCTAGATATATTTTAGGTCACTGGAATACAGTAACAGACCAGCTCAGTTGCCAGGGACAGGTTGTAGAGTTGGAATGGTCCCTACACTAACATGTGGTGAAGAGGCTCTTTGGGATTAGGAGAGAACACACATGATCAGTTTGCTTGCTACATGGTTAAACAAGAAAGCACCTAGTGTTCTGCTTTCCTGTTCCAGACTATTGGGCTCAGCTGAGGATGCTTTTAAGTGTTTATGGGGCAGTCTTTACCCTTAATGGACAGAATCCTCATATGAGTATCTGTAACAGGTTTTTCGGTGGTGGACAGGAATCCTCATATGTGAGTATTAATATTACGCACCATACAATTTGGCTGTATTGAGCAGGAAAGAGTTTCCATCACTTCAGTGGCCCATAAATGACTGGTGGCAACTTTAGACTCAGCTCAGTCAGTGAGCATCTTGGGGAGATCAGTATTGTTTTTGACTTAGAGAGATGTCTTGCTCCTCTCCCCCCCATGACACCTTTTTATTTATTTGCTCATAAATATATCCAGGGATTGCTGTTGGTTTTAGTTCTTATCTTTTATGATATGATGTCAGTTATAATTGTAATTTTGCAAAGAATTAGTAGAAAAAACATGTATACCTCCAAAAGTTACAGCATCTCCCGATCTCGGTAAATTTACATAAATATTTTACAACAAATATACTCAGAATTTGTTACTGATATTAGTTCTTATCTTTTATGATATTGTGTGAGCTCTAATATAATTTTACAAAATAAAATAAATTATTAAAAAAAACATTTATAACTTGGTAAAATTTACGAGTGTCTTGTAAAAGAGGCCCCACACAGGGTTGTAAATAGTCACTTTCAACTTCGCGTGGAAGGTAGGGAAAATTTGTTAGAATTTTTTTTTTTTTTTTTTACACCATGTGCATTTGCATATCTTCTGCTTTCCATTGGTGTGTTTTTTTGTTTTTTTTTTATATTGGCCAACCTTAAAGTTTGCTCGGTCTGGGGGTTTGCATGATATATAATTAGCCCGTCCCCTATGCCTTTCCTCATGTTCAGGCTGATTCATCAAGTGATTACCTGAATGGTCACATCCAGTCTTTAGGGTGACCCTGGTGGTTGCTCATTGGCATCCTGATGTGCTGATTTATTACCCTGGCCTAAGCTGCTTTAGCAGGCACATCTGTGGAGGTACAGTTCCGAACATTTCCACCAGGTCCAGTTTCCCAAGCAAAGCACGAAGGGTTTGAGGTAGGATTTGTGTTGGTAGCCCTGATGAGAAAGGTGAATTGAGGTGGGGTGGTCTTCATACAGATGGTGGCTGAGTGGTGGTGGATGTGTAGAGGTGTAATTAAATTTGTAAACTACTTTGGTTCAGGTTTTTCTTCAATCTTTTGTCTGTTGGTTGGAATTCATTTTGCCAGTGTTTTGTCACAAAGGCATCATTTAATTACCTTTTAGAACTTGCTATGTTGTACATAAAAATAAAACTTTAATTGTTGTTTAAAAATTAATTTCTGTGTATATAATAAACATATATGTACAGTATATGTGTGTGTATGTGTTTATATATACTTTCACATTAAATTAATTTTTATACAGTAATTTAGCAGTATGTTTCATACCTCATCACATAATGCCTCTGCGTAATTATGATTCATCACTTAAAATTATTTATTTTACAGTATAATTTAGATCAAAGCACATTTCTTATATCAAGATGGATACTGCTTGGACTTATAGGAGATAAATTGTAGAATCTAGAGTTGATAATTCCTCAAGTCTTCCTGAAGCTCAGCTTGACCAGGGCGTTACCATTATGTTAGGATTTCTTTCTGAGCGATAAGATATTGACCATGGGAATTTCATTGAAATCATTTAAAGAATATTAACCTTATGCTGTACTGATAGCAATACAAATAACCAGGAGGCAAAAACAACCTTGTTCGACCTCGTTAGGGAGGAATACAATCCAGAAGTCTTACCAACAAGGTTAGCCTGTACATGATTTTCTACAGATAAGTGTGGCAGAATTTCTCAAAGGAAATCATTATTGGTCATCGTCAATAATCTATAAGATATATATATATATATATATATATATATATATATATATATATATATATATATATATATATATATATATATATATATATATATATATATATATATATATATATATATATATATATATGTATATATATATATGAGAGAGAGAAATTAATGCTAATCATATCTTAACAATACCCTTAATGTAATTTTTTTCCTAGAATAAAGTATTGCATTAATTTGAGATCTCTCGGGCCACAAAATAGCAACCTTCGGATCCTCAGTTGAACCACCCTGAGGAAAAAATATTGTCATTCAACGCTCTCTGAAATGTTACCATTTGTTGCCAATTCACAGACTAATTTTGAACACTTATATCTGAATGACAGCAGCGATATTAATAGTGAGATTATATATATATATATATATATATATATATATATATATATATATATATATATATATATATATATACACACACACACACACACACACACACACATACATGCATACATACATTATATATACACACATATACAGACATATATACATACATATATATAGACATACATATACATACAGGCAGTCCCTGGTTATCGGCGGGGTTTCTGTTCCGATGCCGTGATGATTAAGTGAAAATTAACGATAAAGGAAAATCAGGGATTACCGGCAGCAATAAGCGCCAAAAATCACCAGTTTTCGTTATCGGTGCCTGTATTAAGTATGATCGTCACCAATACACAATTAACTATGTCGATAACCGTATATTGGTGCCAGAAGTCACCGATTTTCGTCAATAGACAAACGCCAAAAAACCAGATCACCGACAACCGTGGACTGCCTGTATGTATATATATACAGGCAGTCCCCAGTTAGCGGCAGGTTCAGTTAACGGTGATCCGGTTTTATGGCGCTTGTCTAACAACGAAAATTGGCAATTTTTGGCGTCGAAACTCGCCGATTTCCACTTAACGTCACTGATAATAGGGTATTGGCGCCAATACATATCTAACAGAGGTGCTGATAACCGAAAATCAGCGTTTTTTTGGCTCCGATAAGCGCCAAAATCGCCGATATTCAGTTAGCAGCGATTTTCGGTTATCGCCACACCCTTAGAACAGAACCCCCTGCCGATAACCGGGGACTGCCTGTATATATATATATGTGTATTTTTTATGTAATTTATTGTATATATATATATTTGTATATATACAGGTACAGTAAACCCCCCGTATTCACGGTCTCACGATTTGCGGACTCACCAATTTGCGAATTCTCTGTGGAACACATAGGCCTATACGCATTATTCACTGAAAATTTGCCCATTCACAGTATTTTTTACTGAGAAATACTCACTCATTTTCTTGACTAAATGCACTTTTTGTGATAAAACTATTAAAATACTCAGGTAGTGCTGGAGTTACGATAATTCACCTTAAGGTAATTCGATTTTGCAATGGGGTAAGCAATTAATACCAATACGACAATATTTATAAAATATTTTCAAATTTCGCGCAGGCGCAGGCAACAGCGTGCAATCAGTCAGCGAGAGAGACCATAATTACAGTAGACCAACTTCTTTTTCTCCATCTCTTTATCCAGTCTTCTAGTTAAAAAAGTAAAAGAGAATGATAAAAGTATTGTTAGTAACGTTATACTCGTGCGTAAGCGCGTACAGCCATAAACAACCGGACAAGAAACTGTTGTTTTGCTTATAACTGAATTGGATCACAACAGCTGTTTCGCTTATTTTTCAGCCATCATATGGGAGTAAACAATTACCGTAGTTATTCTACAAATGACATTAAGTAGAATAGGACTGATATATTTTTACATTATACCCTTATTCGCTATAGATAAAAGACAGCAAGGAAATATACTGCTAAATTTAAGCTGTAAGTTACAGCTGAAGCTGAGAAAACATTGTTCAAGCTGCTAATGAGAATGAATTATTGTGCATTGGCAGTATGGATGAAACTGGACTGTACAGTAAATAAAATTGGAGGGAACTTATTTTAATCAAAACTACTGGGCATGAAAGAACACATATTACTGCTTTTTCACGCTGATAAAAGATAAATATGTAAAGCTCGGATTATGATAAAATCAAGTGAAAATAGCGAATGGAATCTTGATTTTTTTACACAAAAACATGCCCCCAAACGGCCAACGTCATCTATTAATGAAAAAAGTAACAAGAAATAACCTTGCCCCATATAAATAAAGTAACTAGAGATTCATTTACGCTAACTAGAAGCAAGAAAAGCACTGTGAACTGAGTTAATACGGCGAAATAAACTTACCGCATAATCAATATCCAAACCAAAACATTGATCACTATGATTGCAACTTATAATACAAAATCAATATAAGAATATATATACATTATTATTGGATACAGTGAAGTAAAGCATAACATTTTAAAAGGATCCATGGAAAAGATGCATATTTGTTATATTGATGTTTGTATAATATGTTATTAATAAGTGAATGTAGAGTATAGTATATGTAGGCTAGGCTACTGTATGTGTATACAATATACTTTAGTGTAGGCTAGGCTAACTCTGGTTTGGTATTCAATTTCTCTTTGTATTGAATTATCATAAGTTAGGCTGCATGAACCTCCAGAATTAGCTGATATTAATAACTACTATACCATATATGTATAGAGTATACTTTATTGTGTAGGCTAGGGTACCACGTATGTATACATGGTACTGAGTACCCTAGTGTAGGGTAGGCTATATTTGAGGTACGTTTTTTCCAACAAGCGATGGGTTTTTTGGAACCTAACCCCATTGTAAGTAGGATAATACAGGCAGTCCCCTGTTATTGGCTGGGGTTCTGTTCTGAGGGTGTGGTAATCGAAAATCGGCGATTTTCGGGCTTATCGGCACCAAAAAGCCGATTTTCGATTATTGGCACTTCTGTTAGGTATGTATTGGCGCCAGTACCCAATTATCGGCACCGATAAGCGGAAATCGGCGAATTTCGTCACCAATAATTGCTGATTTTCGTCGCTAGACAAGCGCCATATTACCGGATTGCCGTTAGCGGGGGGGCTGCCTGTACCTGTAAATATATATATACGGCAGTCCCCTGTTATCGATGGGGCTCAGTTATCGGCAGTCCAGTTTTACGGCACTTGTCTAGCAATGAAAATCGCTGATCTCCGCTTATCGCCGCCGCCGATAATTGGGTATTAGCGCTGATACATACCTAACAGAGGCGATGATTTTCGGTTATCACACTGTCAGAACAGAACCCCCGCTGGTAACTGGGGACTGCCTTTTTATATACATATACAATAGGAGCGGAAAGTTCCTACAAAAATGCCCTCCTATCTACAGGCAGTTCCCGGTTATCAGCAATCTGGTTTTACGGCGCTTGTCTAGTGACAAAAATTGCCAATTTCCTCATACCGGTGCCGATAGTTGGGTTTTGGCGCTGATTCATCTGATTCATACCTAACAGAGGTGTCGAAACCGAAAATCAGAACTGGAACCCCTGCTGATAACCGGGACTGCCTGTATAATGTTTCGGGCATTCAGTATTGTCTTAACCTTGGCACAAAATCTGTGATACTTTATATCCTTTGCCAAATGATCTTATGCACCTCACAGAGATGTCCTGGAGATCGTCTGGATACTCTTCTTTCACTTTGTGAGCTTTAAGAGAGGGCTTTTTTTCCAATACACACTTTATTTTGCAAGAAACTCTCAGAAATTGTCTTATTTTGCAAGAAACTCTCAGAAATTGTCCTGGGATGCCCAAACCTAGGGATGGCTGTTGGAATACTTGACTCCCCATTTTCACGATACCTCGCCAACCACCTCTGAACTACTCTGCTTTAATTTAAGCAGTTGGGCTTTGAGCCCAGATCTTAGCTACTCTTTATAAAGGGTTTTGATGCCACAACTGTATCTCCTTCCAGTTGTTTGCCTAGAGCCATGGAACTCTAGAAAAATAGTACTGAATGTCAGAAATCACGCTCAAATGCGTTGGAATTGGTAAACAAAAGATTGCTTACTGAAGCCCGTCGGTTTTCCCCAAGTATTACTAATAGATACCGGTTAGTCATTGTTGTCTCCAGGAAACATTAGTTTTAAGGTGCCAGGCAGTCAAAAAAAAAAAAAAAAAAAAATTCCCTTTGAAAACAATAGGAGGGGATCTTTAAAAAATAGTGGTAAGTTCCTGCATAGCTTGTCACCTTGTAGGAACTTTCCGTTTCTATTATATATATCGAGAGAGGGAGAGCGTGCTAGCGCAAACAAAGCTGAACACAGTGACTGATTTGTCTGAAATGAGATTAATTACAAAAATTTTTTTTTTAAGTTATTTACGATATTTGGAGTTCCGTTCTGACAGTGTGATAAGCAAAAATCGCTGATAACCGAAAATCGACAATTTTTGGCGCTTATTGGCAGCAGTAACCGGAGATTAGGGCCAATACCTGATTATCGGCACCAATAAACGGACATCGGCAATTTTTGGCACCGAAAATTGCCAATTTTTGTCTAGTCAAGTGCTGTAAAACCAGATTGGCAAAAACCGAGCCCACCGATAACCGGAGACTGCCTGTATCTGTCTGGTTAGATCAGGTTTTTAGTCAATTTTGTAAGAAGGGTATGTGTCGGGTTCAGGCATCTTCATCTATCTCTGTCAAGACAAGTTCCCTTGTGTTTTAGCAATGAAAGCTTTTAGCGCACCCTCTTACAGTCTTCTTGCTGAAGGGCTTGTACCTCTGCCTCAATTGAGGTCTCCATGGTCTTGGGAAGCTTCGAGCAGTCTTGCTTGTGGAATGGGAAGTGACTTTTGCTCTGTAGTCTCACCCAGGAAGTCTCTGAGCCTCTGAGAGAGGCTTGGGGTGGGAGTGTTGCCTTCAATTCTCTCTTCATGTAAGCTAAACGTTGGAAAGGGCTAGCTCATTCTAGTCCACTAAGTTTTTAGTGGAGACTGCTAATAGTACCTGGTGAGAGAATTGAGAGCTTTTTGATCCTCTCCTTAGGGGACTATTCAGATGAAGATCATGAAAATCTTGCACTGAGAGAGGCTTGGGGTGGGAGTGTTGCCTTCAATTCTCTCTTCATGTAAGCTAAACGTTGGAAAGGGCTAGCTCATTCTAGTCCACTAAGTTTTTAGTGGAGACTGCTAATAGTACCTGGTGAGAGAATTGAGAGCTTTTTGATCCTCTCCTTAGGGGACTATTCAGATGAAGATCATGAAGATCTTGCACTGAGAGAGGCTTGGGGTGGGAGTGTTGCCTTCAATTCTCTCTTCATGTAAGCTAAACGTTGGAAAAGGGCTAGCTCATTCTAGTCCACTAAGTTTTTAGTGGAGACTGCTAATAGTACCTGGTGAGAGAATTGAGAGCTTTTGATCCTCTCCTTGGGGACTATTCAGATGAAGATCATGAAAATCTTGCACTGAGAGAGGCTTGGGGTGGGAGTGTTGCCTTCAATTCTCTCTTCATGTAAGCTAAACGTTGGAAAGGGCTAGCTCATTCTAGTCCACTAAGTTTTTAGTGGAGACTGCTAATAGTACCTGGTGAGAGAATTGAGAGCTTTTGATCCTCTCCTTGGGGACTATTCAGATGAAGATCATGAAAATCTTGCACTGAGAGAGGCTTGGGGTGGGAGTGTTGCCTTCAATTTCTCTCTTCATGTAAGCTAAACGTTGGAAAGGGCTAGCTCATTCTAGTCCACTAAGTTTTTAGTGGAGACTGATAATAGTACCTGGTGAGAGAATTGAGAGCTTTTTGATCCTCTCCTTAGGGGACTATTCAGATGAGGATCATGAAAATCTTGCACTGTATGTGGGTATGTAGGTTCTTATGGCTTTGAAACCTCAGTGCTGATTAATGCTCCATCACATGCTTTATGCTTAGTATTTGTTAGACACTACCCAAAGTTGTGCTGTCCTGTTGCATTCACAGCTGGAATTCATGGAAATTGACTTTTGATCTTTTAGTCTTCAATCCTCCATTAATCTAGTTACTGTGTTCACAGGTGTTGGCATTGGCAGGGTTATTGTAATATGTAGCTCAATATGCTGCAGTGAACAAGAAAATCCTTGTTTTGATGTGATGTTGTAAATACTGTTGCTGTTTGTGTAATTGTATGTTACTCCAAAAATAGGTTTCAAGTTGACAGTATTGTTTTGAATGATTGTGAAAAAATCTGTTTTGATATAAGACCATAAGTGTATACTAATACTAATAATACAACTGTGAGTAATGAAGCTGAAATACATTATGTAGTGGCACTGTACTTGTTACTTCCTTATAATGAAAATGTTGTAATATTTTGTCATCATTATCTGTAATGTAATTTGTTTTTCTTTTGTTTATTGCAGGAGCTGGTGAATCTGGAAAAAGTACTATTGTGAAACAAATGCGAATTCTACATGTCGATGGATTCAGTGAAGAGTGAGTACTGAGTATTTGGGTGTACCGAACAATTTTTGTTTATACAGATATATAAGTTAGTTATTTATAACAAAATTTCATAGTAATGAAGGGAAAAGAAGCATTTACTGTAATTCATCTGTACCCATATATTGCTGAAATGCAAGATACAATATTTTGATGTGACTAGGGTACAAAGGAACTTTTCATGTGCAAGGCCTTGTTATTATATGTTGTAACAGAAGACCATTACTGTACGCCATAGCATCACCCTGCCCAATTAAGGGGATATTGTTCAGTTTAGTATTTGTTGAAGGATACATATCTTAATATGTAAATATAAAAGTATATATTTTTCAACATTTAAGCTGTTTCCTGAAACAGGAAGGATTTAAGGACAGACAATGATCAGGGCCACGTTAATTTCCTAGATCCTGAATTATGTTGTGCCACTCACCTCTGTCCAGCATACACTCTTTAGCTACATTAAGTCCTTCCTTTTCAGTGGCAATTTCACTCGATCTGTCCAGCCCTCCTTAGGAGCTCCATGCCTTCCATCCAACACTCCAAATTGTATACTTTGTACCCACCTATAATCCTGTACCATTTCAAAGCACTCCGTTCCTTCCTTTCATCTACACTAACCTTTTCACTTTTCACCCTTTCGATTCTAAGGTACACATACTAAATAAACAATTCATCTCTACAGCTTTGTCTTCCAAAAACACTTCTGTTGTCCTTCCAGTGTTCTGTGCATATTCTGCCACGTTTCTTGTTTCACCTTGTTTCCATCCAACACTTCATCCATCCGGCTTATCATCCAAAATATTTACTTCCAGGTACCACTGTTGATTTACTGCCTCTTCTTCCACCATTCATATTAACACGTACTGTTCCATCTCCTGGTTTCCTTGCAGTTTCATAACCTTAATCATTCTCACATATACTGTCGGCTTCCTCCTCAGGTCTTTAGTTTTGACTTTGTGGTCTGGTTAAACATTTTATTGATTAAAAAAATGTGCTATCTGTGTTAAGTACTGTATCATCTGCAAATATGAGTCATTCCACTCACATTTACAGCTCGTCTAATTATTGAGTAACTTTGTTCCTGCATTTTCTTTCCTTTGCCAAACCTCTAAATTATTCAGTCTTTAAAGATATTAATCTGTGTGTTGTATGCAAGAGCTTAAGCTTTCCTTACGGGAAAACTTCATTTTATTTTTATTTTTATAGTAAATCACTAAATAGAGGAATTACTCGTCATTTCTCAACTTGCCTCTTAGAAAATCAGTAATAACAGGGAACTGGTGTTTCAGAACAGCACTGGTTGGACAACTTAATTTTGTATTTCACACTTCACGGTTTAAACAACTCTGTATATATGACACAGCTGAGTCTCAGACCATTTTTACCCCAAACCAGTCACTCCCAAAAATTGTTCACGCTTCACAGTTTAAACATCTATTTAGGCTACACTACATAACCTAGTCTCAGGCCATTTTTACATCAAACCAGGAAAACATAACCTAGTCACAGACCATTTTTACATCAGACCAGTCACTCTTCCCACCTACAAGCTACTAATGTTTGACTTTATTCATAGAAATATTTATCGGATTCAGCAACTAATCATTTAGCCCCTACTGCATGTTCTCAACATCTCCACATGGCTTCTCTGTCAGTTCTGTCATAAGCTTTTTCTAGACCAATGTATGCCACTTACAGCTTTTCTTTTGCTCCCAAAGTCCTCCCGTAAGGCTGTTTCATAACAAACATTTGATCCAGAGACCCTCTCTTTTCAAAACCCAAAATCTTCTTCCCTTGTCAGAATCAATAAGTGTAAACATAACACTTCCTCCAACACTAGAATTTTCCCCTTCTTAAATCATACTAGTGCAAAGTGTTCGCACATCTATCAAAAAGTTTTGCATATACCCCTGAACATTGTGAACGAGCATACAAGATATAAAGGCCCACATTATGGAATCGACTGTGTACAGTTGGATCCAAGTCTTCCTTAGGTATGGGGTTTGCTGCAATATATTCAAGTGTAACAAGCCAATTTTCATTACCTAATATCATAGCTGTTTTCAGTGCAGAATTGTCTTAAACATGGTCAGCAGTAAAGATTATTAAAAACTTTTCATCATAAAGTTGTCATTTTTAATGACACAGAGTGCATTAGAAGCCATTCAAAATTTGTCAAAAAAAAAATCCCTATGTTCATCAGATTTAATATCCATTCCAAGCTGATATTAATGTTGAAATATGTTTGGGTGCAGAACTAGTAAACATTGTAGGTAGTGAAGATACTGATAAAGGAGCCAAAACTGCAATTGCCATGACCAGATCAAGTATATATTTTCCTGTCAGTGATATGTTGGTACAGGCAGTCCCCGGTTATCAGTGGGGGTTCCATTCTGACAGCGTGATGATAACCGAAAATCACCAATAAATGAAAATCGGGGCTTATCGACGCCTCTGTTAGGTAGTGTCGGCACCAGTACCCAATTATTGGCGCTGATAAGCGGAAATCAGTGATTTTTGCCACCAAAAATTGCCGAATCTCATCACTAGACAAGCACTGTAAAACCAGATTGCCGATAACTGAGCCCGCCGATAACCGGGGACTGCCTGTATTTAAAATTCGTCATTTTCAGTAGCTGGCAATAATTGTGGAAAAATTAATGTGACTTAACAAATTTAAACAAACCAAGTGTTGGATTGTGGTGTTCTTCATTAAAAAAAAAAAAAGCCTCATTAAAGTAATGTTGTTCTTTCTTTGAACTGTCACTCATGTGACCCATGGGTATTTGATAAATAACATACACTAAATCCATAAATGGTGATTAACACTTGGACTCAACACATATCTTTAGCAATATAATCAAATGTTTGTCAGGTATTCTAAACAGATCTTTACAAGAATTTGTATCAGGATATTCAATATTTTCAGTTGATCCATCATCAAGTTTTTAATTCGTTGCAGTATATTAAATATAACATATTTCACCTAGATCAAATCCTTCAGGCCAGTCCTGTAGGAAATAATAAAGTTCACTTGTCTGTTTAAACTGTTTGTTAATAATTGGAATCATCTTTCCTGTCAGCATCTGTCATTCTTGTTATTTTTTTAATAAAAATTCTATCAAACACATTTGTTATAGTAATAAGTAAATGTTATGCCCCTTTTATGAAAATCACCTTACCCATTCCTGTGAATCCTTGGCGTACCTTGGTCAGTTAGGCAGTCACCTTTTTCACCTTCTACTACATCATCTTACACGTAATCTGGTCAACTCACGGTATCTCTCTACCCACCAATCTTTTAAATGCAATCTTTATATCCTCAGTATATTTTCCATAATCAATCCCCTTACACTAACCCATTCCACTCTTGCATCGTTCATTTTTCCCCCCCTCCTGTTTTTTTTCCACAACAAATCCTCAGAGTATTCATTCAGTTGAACTACAGCTGCTTTGTCTACACTTTCTTCATCAACTTGTTTAATTTTGGAGGTCCTCCCCTCTGCCCATTCTTATTCTATCCAACACCTCTCCATATGCAGTTCTTATTTTGAGATTCATTTGCTCATTAACCTTACTTGTAGAACAACTTAAATCTCCCTAAGTCCTTGCTTACCTTGTTAACAATACAATCGGGTTGTTTAGATGTGTGGGAGGCTTTTATTTTTAAATGAGAGAAGCAAAGCAGAGTTGCAGAAGTGGAACAGCCAAGTGGGAAGAGACCAAAAGGAATAGATGAAAAGTACCTAGCAGAAAGAAACGTACCTACATGTCTTAATACCTATTGCATGTTTGTAACTGCCTTAGGATATATATTAAATCTCTATGTTGATTGTATTGTTGTGGAAGGTGGGGCGTGGGACTGGTACGTGTGTGGAAGGCAGGATACTTTTCAGGCAGAGTAGAAACCCATTTCTATTTAGGTTACCCTACATTGAGACAGGAGGTTTTGGTAAGGAATGTAGAGCAGATGGGAGGGATGTACAGTGAAATGAATCTGTTTCATCTGAGGGGGGAAAGAAAATTGTGTTCTTGATGGGAATGGGGAAGCATAATTATAGAGAAATTTGAGAAATTATCTTCAGTAGGTCTCCTCTGCTATAACTTGCTTGGCTCTAGTACAGGATAGCAAGAGGAGTCCTAAGGCTTTCGTTGCAAGGACCACACTCTCGTAAAGTTACACAACACAGTAATCTTGTGGAAGATGAATATTTTGTGAAAACTGCTTCCTTTAACAAAAAATCTAAAGAGGAGCTAGTTTAGAGAAATTTGAGAGGAAAGGGATAATTGTTGATGTATTAGGCTGGCAGAAGATAATTCCTAATCTGTCCTGGTAGAAGCAACTGTAGCCCAGCTCATTAGCGCGCACAATTTATTTTGCTGCTGAAAGATGCAGTTCCTCCTAAAGGGGGACTAGATAGCCATTGTCAACTGTTAGGCTGTCAACTATTAGGCTGCAGTTAACAGGGGAATGCTAGGGGCCTCAATGTTAAATGTTCGGTTTTGATAAATACAAAAC
The DNA here is from genome assembly GCF_040412425.1 of Macrobrachium rosenbergii. NCBI lineage: Eukaryota > Metazoa > Arthropoda > Malacostraca > Decapoda > Palaemonidae > Macrobrachium > Macrobrachium rosenbergii. The sequence goes on from NC_089749.1 coordinate 26,690,072, forward strand.
CGTATGAGCATGATAATACAGTTTTTGCACAGACCATGAGGAGTTAATATTTGATAGAACCTTTCATTAGTTCAATATAATCTTTTTTGTGCAATCTCTAGTGACACTATTGGTTGTGTAAGTTTCCAGAATATTTCTCTTGATTGCTGTGTTGCTTCCAGATATGTTGCCACCATAGCAACAGAACCTATTGTATCTTTCATATTGCAATAATTTTTTGTTAGGGAAAACCAGATTTATAAGATATGATTTGTCTGTAGAATAACTTCAGCGTTCATCCCCCTTGCTTGTTGGTTGATTTGATGGCTCTAGTGCATTCTGCTGTATACTTGTTGTGACATGATGGTTGCATACAAGATAAGTGTTCATAATATGTACGGCACAGACCATTGCTTCAGAGTTGTATTTCTTTGCGGGTCACGTTGGAGTAGGTCATTGTTAGAATCCCAACTACCCTGCTAGCGGTTGATAAGTGATGAGGTGGTCCCTTGTGGGAACCTTCCTCTTTCACTGTTGTTGGTTTTGCAGCATCTGACAACATATCTGCTTGTTGTGACTGGTATTAGTACGCCGATTTTTGTTCTACTTTGGATTTGCATTGTGAATATTGGTATTCATGCACACTAGTCATTTGGTGATGATCAATTTGCCCAAGATGGTTTGTAAGTTGTCTGGTGACAAATTTGAAAGCCCTCTGTTGACAAAGTCAGGGGGACCATAGTCGTTTCATCGTTTTGTAATCACAGTTTCATGCAGTTGGAGTGATTCTGGTCAAACATAATGCAGAATATTATGTGTAGGTATGGTTGAAGGGAGAGCATGTGAGATTTGTTTTGTTGCAACTCATTATACAGGGCTGAAGGGCTTTCAGTCAAACTTGGTATAAAGGCAGGCTGTCGTGCATAGATATGTATGAAGAAAGGCTATCCGTCCCTCATACTCATTGTAATCACAACTACATGATGGAAGGAGTTTCAGTCGAACTTTGGACAAAGGTAGAACATTATGCATTGGTGTGCATGAAGACTGTGTCTGTTCAGTTGTTTGTCTCACACTTACCTTGTCAACACAGGACCTCCCACATGAGACAAATCTTGGTTTACATATGCAAAAAAGGAAATCTACCTGCGTGCCCAGTGGTGTGTCTTGACACTGATATTGTCACATCAACTTTTGTATATGGTAGAAGAGATTTTGGTAAAGGTTGTTCGTGAATGTTCATGGAGAAGGGTAGTTCATCTGTCATACCTTCTTTGTTATTGTAACAACTATATAGTTGAAAGGATTTTCAGACTAGAATGGTAGACCATAACTCCTGTGGCAGGGCAGAGCCTTGGGTAGAATGTACTTTGGGATGTGTATGCCTCACCTTTCAGTGATGGATCCTATTCCCAGCCCGTTCTGCAAGATCTTCAAATCTCATACTCTATCTGCAGAGTGAAGACAATTTTGTTGAAGGATGTGGTAGAAGTTGTTGATAACTATTCCACATTTTTATTGTCCAATTTTTGTGGAGAGTAGGTCATTGTAGGTCTAGAATCATCAGTCTCTCTTCTTTTAATGAGTATTTCATACAGGCTTAGTTCTGGATGGAAGCCATAATGTCCTCTGTTGTATTCCATCCGAGTGAGAAATTTTGATGTTTTTGATAGATGTGGGGTGCGTGTTTCCAAGTACCTCATCTTGTCTGTGAAAGGACTATCTTCCAGCTCAGAGGGGTGTTTCTGGCTGCTGACTGTCCAGCAGGTATACATGCTAGTGTTCACTTGGGCATCAGCTCAACCAGTGATGACCTAATTATTCTCACAGAGAGGATTGATGTAGAAGGGTTGCATTAGGTCACATGGTATATTGTAATTTTAGTCAGAGTGTACTAGCTGTCTTGGAGATGATTTCTAAACAGTCATCTTGAGTGTCGCCAACCCTAAGACATTACAAAGAAAACTGCAATAAAGGCAAAAAGAAAGGAAGAGCTGGAAGTGTCACAGCAGAGGCATGTCAAACTGCTCAGATTTTCCCACTTGAGCAGTTCAGAGAGACTTGCCAAAAGAGCAGCATTTTTTGTCTGTTTAAGAGAACTGCTTCCAAGAGCCTCTCCTTCATCTGTTGCCCCTCCATGTATCTTGCAATAATCTTGGAACATCCTCCTTGCTCACACAACCAAATACCAGTGCACTTCTCCCATCTTAGGGCTGGATGACCTTGAAGCATCATTGATTGATGACACTGAGCCATTGGATGTTGGTAACTTTTTAAGTTCTAAGAGCCAAAGGAGCTTATAGCATGGCCACCCTTCACTGCTGTGGGTTCCTCTCCTGTGTAGTCTTGATCTTCAGTTAGTTTTGTACTTAATGCATATAGTAATAGAATTAAGTAGCAGTGTGATGTCTACTTCCATTTAGAATTTTGGAATGAGGTGGTTGAGCTGCAAAATAGTATATTTAGACATATAATAATGTATTAATAAAAGTGTGCTTGAAATATCAGTTGTGATAATGGTAATATCTTATAAGACTCTTAGTTGGCAAACAAAAAATATTTAGGGCATTGAGATGGTGATTATTCTAAGAGATGAGTTGTTTTATGAAAATACTTTTGGAGCTATACTGTACACACACAAAAATTATGGTAATATAAAGATTAGGAATGATACTCACTGTCCCTAAGGTTTGAGAGGTTAGCACAGGGGCTAGGCAAAGTCCAAGTGTAATATGCCATTTATTACATGTAGATTTACATGTTCCGCAAAAAGTATGTAGATTTGTATCGTATATTATTTTTTAAATAAAAATATGCTGTGGTCATATATTAATAGCAATGGCTTCACTGTTTATAGTTGCCCAACAATACCTGCAACGAATCTACTATGAGTTGACTAATTAGAATTTTTGACCTTTCAGAATTGATTTGCACCTGAATTTTTTGCTGTTCAGAATTGAATTGCTCCCAATTAAGTAAAACAGTTGCACTAATACAGCTGTGTCAGTATAGGAAACTTTATAGAATAGTATGCTATTACAAGGTAGTATAAGAACAGACGAATACTTATTGCTCTGGAAGACTGGTATAATTTCTCAGTGGTTAGTTAACAATTTGATAATTGTATAAACATGATTCAGTATCTCAGTTAGGTAGCTTAATGGCAATTAAGATACATAACTAAAATTTTACAGTACAGCGAAGAGTTGGAACTCCATACTGTACTGTAAATTTAATAGTAAATTACTTGAAAAATATCCAAGTTTGGTATATGCTTAACTCTACTAGCAAAAATTATGAGCGCTTTTGCTGCATATACTCTCTCTCTCTCTCTCTCTCTCTCTCTCTCTCTCTCTCTCTCTCTCTCTCTCTCTCTCTCTCTCTCTCTCTCTCTCTCTCTTTTCTAAAATTAGTGTTTTGTAGGACTGTGATTGAAATATAATGAAGTTATTAACACACCAAATTTGCTCATTTACAGGGAGAAGAGAGAAAAGATCAAAGGCATCAAATGCAACATCCGTGATGCCATCTTGGTGAGTACTGTTTTTACTCAGGTTTTTAAAGACAATGTTCTAATCTCTCTACTGTATGATTCCAGATTTCATTAAATTGTTGGGAAAGTATTGGTGGTGTTGGTATTAGTAGAAGTGGAAGTAGTTTTAAGTCATTTCAGTAATATTACTTATATTGAGGTATGTCAAAAGTATGCATAATTTGGGCAGTTCTTAAATCATTAGATGCAGCTTGCATGTACTTTAACTTTTGTGAAAATTCCTTGATACAGAACCAATTACTGTTGTGTATTTTTTTTTGTATTAAGTTACTTTTATCCCAAGATGATATAGGTTTTTATTGGTGTCTCGGTACCCTGTATACTACCAAGGCACTAGATAAAGGATTTACCCAAAAGAATTTTGATACTTTTATTTTAACAGTTATGTATCACATTCAAGATGATTGTACTATTTGCCCCCTTACTGTTGCCAGTGTAAAAGTTTTAAAGGAGCCCCTTTTGTTGTCCCCATCCAATCCTTGGGAAAGGTAGACTGAGCAAACTAAAATTTATGCAACAAAAGAATATTGCCACTGTGACAATTTGCAAAGTTGCTCTTGAAACACTTTTCTTAAAGACTTCTGATATTTGATAAATAAATGTTTAAAATCCCTTACAGCCATTTTAAGTACTGATTGATATACAGTAATATTATCTTCAAATTTTTTAAGTATGGAAAGATTTCACTGGAAAGTCTATAATGGTAATAATCTTCGGAAGAACCATTTTGAGAGTAACATTAAAGTGCAATTATCCTTATGTAGCATAAGCTTTTGTTCAAATCATACCCCTTCACCCAACGTTAGAGTGGCTGTAAGAAGGTTGGCTCTGTAAAATTCTGGGAAAAATTCTAGGAACATGCTTTGGAAAGATTTTACGATTATCAGGTAGTATGAATTTAGAAACAGTTTTGAAGATAAGGCTTCAGTTTTGTTCAAATCAGTCTCTCTGGTGTGGGGGATGTTGCAAAGGGGTTTAGTTTGATATTAACTGTCAAAAGTTTATTGAGACCACTCCGTCAGTTCTAGACTGAAAGGTTTTGCCTGCACTTGAATGAGAAGTGAAATTGAAACATGGTAAAGATATGGCTGAATAGTTAGGTGGGATGAGGTTAAAGGGTATGAATGAAAAGTAAAAGAAAGAAACAAAACAGTTGGCATTTGTTATGCTGTCTTTCACCCTCAAAAGAAAAAAAGGAAGGGGTGGGGAATGTGATGATAACAAGTGTCAGTAAGCCAGGGGTATGGGTAGTTTTTTTTTTTTTTTTTTTTTTCTTCTTCTTCTTTCTTCTTCTTCTTCTTCTTCTTCTTCTTCTTCTTCTTCTTCTTCTTCTTCTTCTTCTTCTTCTTCTAATATCATACCTTTGTGGTATGGACAGTATAGATGTTGCACAGAAGAAACGAAGTTTATGGATTGTAATTTTGTTCATACCTTCTAATAAATGCATGGAATGTATATGCTGTGAAAATCGAACCTTTAACACAAATTATTTTCTAGTTGGCTTTAAAAACAAAAATATCTTTTTGGGAACAGTTAGTAGAAATAGATAGTTTGGTTATTTCAACAAATATAGAAATAACTATATATTTAAAAACTAAAATAGTTTCTTGTGGTGTAAAAAAATGTAAACATTACTTGATGGTCTTCTGGTTTTTAAGAAGTATTTATATTCATTTTGTAAAAATTTTAACCAGTTTTCTTTACTGTGTCCACTAAAATCCATCTTGAAAAAACTCCCCAACCACCTTGAGTCACACTCATAGTTAATACATTCTTTATAGCATAGTATATCCCTGCCATACTTTGTTTACCATCTAATTTAGTTATTTATATATTTTACTTCAAAAATTTTATTTGTTGCTTGTCTCAAGCACTTCACACTTATTTACAATGTTTGTGACATGCAAGTTTTTTTCCTGAGCAAACTTTGTACACAGTTGATGTGCAAACTTTTTACACAGTTGATGTGCAGTGTGTGGAATTCATCAGTATTACTTTAGTAGCTTGGTTACTACAAGTTTAAATCTGAATATCATATCTGACAAGGCAGACTAACTCCTGAGTCTTTATTGCTATCTTGTGTTTTGGTGGCATTATTTTTGAGATTTAGGGATTTAATGTTCAGATCTCTTAAATTTAAAACAACAAAAGTCTTAACCTTTCGTAACTAGTCTGATATAGACATTTATTTAAAGTTGCCGTAATATAGCTAGTTAATTATTTTATTTTATTTTTTATTATTATTTTTTTTTTTTTTTTTATTGGTGCAATTATTCATCAAAGAAGCTTTACAGCCTTTAACTTGGATCAAGGGAGCCTTTCCTTATTGGCTTCTTGTAACTTAGAAGAGAGACTTGCTACCTTCCAGGTTCTTCGTTGGGTGAGTGGGTTCCGTTCTCAGCTAGCATTCTGCTGGCCGCAAGTTCGAATCTCTGACCGAACAATGAAGAATAAGAGGAATTTATTTCTGGTGATAGAAATTAATTTCTCGCTATGATGTGGTTCAGATTCCACAATAAGCTGTAGGTCCCGTTGCTAGGTAACCAATTGGTTCTTAGCCACGTAAAATAAATCTAATCCTTCGGGCCAGCCCTAGGAGAGCTGTTAATCAGCTCAGTGGTCTGGTTAAACTAAGGTATACTTTTCCTACCTTCCATATTGTGGTCTTACTCTTATTGGCTTTTGACCTTTATGTGCAGACTAGGTTAAAAGCAAACACAAATCCTTTAAATAAATACATGAAAAGTCTATGAACTTTTTGGAAAATCCTGCCTTATATTCACAATTGACCCCTGATTCCATTTATCTGCCGAGAGCAGACATTCACTGAACAGCAACGCCAATATGCTGTAAATGTGCCTCATTGTCGAACTGCTCAGTTCCAGAGGTCCTTTATTCCTCACACCATTGGACTGGGGAACAGCCTCCTAGGCGATGTCATGCAATTGGAACTTCGGAAGTTAAAGCCAAAATGCAATGCATTACTACCCTAATACTGTTCTTCTGGCTTTGTAATACATTATCTTAATTCTTTTTTTTAATAAGTAGGATCTCCTCTTACTGTATTTCCATTTACTTCCTCTACTTCTTCCTAATGAATACCATATTCTTTGGAAGCTTTCAAGTCAGTGGCCCCTGTGGGGTTGTTCCATATGAGTAGGTCTCATCTAGTGAATAATAATATGTAAAATTTTCCTATAGTGAACCTCATAATCCCAAGGTACTAATGGTCGATATTCCAACAAGGAGAGTCAAAATGAAAATTTAAGATTGATACCTTAACGCTGATACCATAAAACTTAAATCCCACTCATAATAATCGCAGGAATACTTGAGACTGGACAAAGACTGGTAAATTTTCTTATATCTGAAAACCAAAGCAAATCAGAACTGCAGAGAATATAAGAACTAACCCAAGAGTTTTTTCATGCACAATCAGAAAGGGAAAAGTGATATTGGCCCTCTCAGAGTAAAAAGTACATGAAGGCTTATGAATACTATACAGTACTCATCTTTTAGTAACCTCTAAACCCATTCCTTGAGATAAATGATGCAACAGCATTCACTGACCTCAGTGGCAGCAGCCTCCTAACACTACAGAACTTCAGTATAGAAATGATCAGAAAGTAAATTAACCCGGGGAATTAACTCAGCTGTTGGACCAGACAACTCCCTGTAGTGTTACTGAAAGTAAGCCAAAAAAGAAAGTCTAATAGCAAAAGCTATCTCTTGAAATCGTATTGAACTGCGTTACTAAAGTACTACTGTATTAAGACACAAAAAAAATTATGAGGAAAGTTTTTGTAAAACATCAGATTGATAATGCTTTCTCTGAACCAGCCAACATGGTTTTAATCAGTGATGTGTAATTCCATTTCTATTGGTGCCGTTTAAGGCTTCATACCTTTAGTTTGTCTTTTACATCATCAACAGGCACTTCCTTGGGCATTTTCAAATTGACACTTAACCCCTTCCACTCCTGCGTCATTCAGTTTTGCTTCTGTTGTAGCCTCTTTATATAACAACTGTTCACAATATTCACTTAATTGGAACAGAAGTTCTCTCTCTTCAGATGAGTATCTCGCATATTTTGAGTCATTTGCCAATTAACCTTTCAGTGAATTTACCTTTCTCAAGTAGAGTTTCTTTTCTCGCCACAGTACTTGCGTGAATTTATCCCTAAATGTTTATTATATCCAACATATTTTGGACTTAAACTTCTTCATTTTTTGTATCTTTGTCCCGTGGTTGCATTTCAAGCAGTCATATTTAGTGTTTCACTAATCTTCGTTTAATTATGCCACTACATACTGCTGTTATTCCTTTCTGAAATAAGTCTCATATCCTTGAATTTTGCCTTCCCAATAAAGCATTACACACATATATATATAGCTATATTTATCGCGTGTATGTTACGTAGAGGGGGAAAACCGGTAGTTTTTTTTTGTAATGAATGAGGTGAAATAAAGTGACATTGGTTGCAGTGTACTGAAAGGCCTAGATTACACGATCTTTGTAAACGAGGGCAGGTGAGTGGCACGATAACAGGTAAGCGGACTAAAGCGAACAAGTATCAAAGTGCAATACTGTAGTCTCGGGGTTTTTTCGTTTTATGCGGATCAGGTTTGGTGTGGTGGTTGAAAGAGCCATTCTTATGTGCGGATTGATGTCACCAGTGACGACTGGAAATTGACATTTTGCTCATTTTCCTTAACGGAGGAGTGGTGCTTTAGAGGACGTGCCTGGCTTTACAGGTAAAAGGGGCAGCTGTATTTATTTGCTTGGGCAAAACCTCCCCGATCCGAAAGGACCTCATGGTGGAGAAAGAGGTCGTGAGGAAATTATGAGTTTGTCGGATGATTCATTAACAATTAGGATACAGCGATGTTCGTGTTTTGCCAAGAGAGAGGTTTTATATTGAGGGAAGGATATGGCATTTGCTTCAGAAGGACATGCAAAACTGGGCCATTTTTTCTTAATGAAAGTCTGTTCTCCCGGTTTGGGTGTCATCCTGCAACCCTCCCACTTTGGTGTGTTTTTCCCCTTTCACATAAACCACTAGTTTCAGAGGGATTTGCAGGAGCAGCAGCACCAACACCGACTGCCACCCTTTGGTCGTCGTATCAGACAGAAGAACGTCAGGCGTAAGCGGTAGTTGGCAACAGTGGGTGTGCTGGGGACTCTTCCATTCTCCCCCTTCCTATCCTCCATGACGGTAGAGTAGGCTAGTAGAGAGAGGGTGTCTGAAAGACGGCCATAGACACACAGCATCAGTATCGCCAACATTGATGGCACCAGTAGACGACACTGCGATCTCTCTCTCTCTCTCTCTCTCTCTCTCTCTCTCTCAATACTTGTGTCGATATGTATGTGTGTACGTGATAGTGTGGCTGGTTGGGGGAGTTTTCCTTCGAGTAACTGCTTGCCGGTAGTCGCGCATCTCGCTCTATAAATAGACACCACCTCCCTCCTCAGCCTCCTCCTCCTCCTCATCCTCCACTCCCTACTGGTGCTGCTGCTGCCGCTGCTGTTCCTCCTCCACCTCCTCCTCCTGCTCCTCCTCCTCCTCCTCCTCCTCCTCCTCCTCCTCCTCCTCCACTGCACGACCAATGCCTCTGCCACTTCTCTTCCCCTTCCCCATTTTACTCTCTCTCTCTCTCTCTCTCTCTCTCTCTCTCTCTCTCTCTCTCTCTCTCTCTCTCTCTCTCTCTCTCTCTCTCCGCTTTCTGTCTTTGTGGCCAACATCCGCATCCGTTTTCTCTGCAATTCCCTCCCCATCCTCCTCTCTCCCTCCCTCCCTCCCTCTTGTTTCTCGTCTAACCTCGTTGCTGAACCTCAACCCGAGATGGATGTGAAGGTGGTGGAAATAGGGGTGTCGTTACTCTGTTCTAGATTTTTCCTTATTTACACACAGTTTTGTATTTGGGGATTCATCTCTCTCTCTCTCTCTCTCTCTCTCTCTCTCTCTCTCTCTCTCTCTCTCTCTCTCTCTCAGTTTAGGGGTCAAGATCGGGTAGAGTCGGCACCTCCACTTCCTGGTGTTCTGTGGGCGTTTTTGAATAGTTCAGTTGTCTTTGGTGACCATATCGCTCACAGACATGATCGTCTATAGACATTTCGTGTTGGCTGTTGGCTCTCTCTCTCTCTCTCTCTCTCTCTCTCTCTCTCTCTCTCTCTCTCTTTGTCGATGACCTTGGCAGTTAGGACGGAAGTTCTGTTGAAAATCACTGGTTTTTTTTTGGTTTGGGTTAATTACTTCCATTGACGTTTATCCAGTGTTTGAAATATTTGTAATTTCTTGTTTCATTGCTGTGTATTGAATGCGATTAAATATTAATAATTGATTTTGGTGGTGGTGTGTTGTTTGAAATATACTGTTGCGTCTATAAGAAAGGTCAGTCATGAGTGTTTTATCGAATAATAAATACAGTTAACCGAAAGCTAAAACTAAATTTTGCAATAATTATCTTCAGCAGCCTGTATTGGTATGGACGATTATTTACGAATGTGATTGATTTAAAAGTGCCAATTTATATAAATGTACACACCCACATACATAATTTATAATATATGTATACAGTATATTGTGTAAAACAGTAGAAGTTCACAGTCATTTAAAGCAAATAACTTTGATAAAGCAGTAGGTTTAGAAGTGGGCTCACGAGACATGTAGGAAGTGGGATTACGAGATGTTCTGGAAGTGGGAATGCGAGATGTTTAGGAAGTGGGATTACGAGATCTCTTGGGAGTGGGATTACGAGATCTTTTGGAATTGGGATTACGAGATCTTTTGGAAGTGAGACTAAGAGATGTTTTGGAAGTGAGACTAAGGGATGTTTAGGAATTGGGATTACAAGATGTTTTGGAAGTGGGATTACGAGATGTTTAGGAAGTGGAATTACGAGATCTTTTGGAGGTGGGACTCGGAGATGTTTTGGAAGTAGGGTTACCAGATGTTTTGGAAATAGGATTACGAGATGTTTTGGAAGTGAGATTACGAGATATTTTGGAAGTGGGATTACGAGATATTTTGGAAGTGGGATTACGAGATATTTTGGAAGTGAGACTACGAGATGTTTTGGAAGTAGGATTACAAGATGTTTAGGAAGTGGGATTACGAGATGTTTTGGAAGTGAGATTACGAGATCTTTTGGAAGTGGGATTACGAGATCTTTTGGAAGTGGGATTACGAGATCTTTTGGAAGTGAGACTACGAGTTGTTTTGGAAGTAGGATTACGAGATGTGTCTCCTTGGGTAGATGTTTTTCTGCATTTTGATTTGATTAGTTGTCTGACTAATCACGGGTTGAAGATTAACATATAATTACACATGATTAGATAATTTTTTTGAAAATTTAGGCAATATAGTGAAGTACAACAGAGCATTGAATTCGTGACACCAGTAAGTACGATTTTGAGAAAAAAGTAGATAACAGTTTGAGCAGTCAACTTCAAAACTTACTGCTTTTGTTTCTGTCCCTGTAAACGGCTGTGTAAAACGGAGAAAGATAACAGTTATCCCTCTCCAAACATATCGGAAATAGGAAGTATTAATAATTGTCCATCAAAGGTATTATCGCAGATATATGATGGGGAAAGTCTGAAGTTATGTTGGCCTTGGATGTGTTTTTACTCTTCTTCCAGTTGTAGTTTCCATGTGATTGATTACAGTGAGAAGTTTAGAATTTATTTGTAATACATAAATGGCAGGTCGGTTTCAAGATTTTTTCTTGATACTCTTCCTTGGAATTTTATTTGACCTTGAATAACTTTGAGTACGTGAAAATAAGTGTCAGAACATTAAATAAGTAAGGGAATGACAGTCGCAAAAAGTGGGAAATGCTTTCAGTTATATGACACAACTTAGGTGAGTTTTCTGGGTTAGCATTCCTTCTGTCGTGTAACATATTCATGTAAAACGGCCAAGACAAAATGTTTGTCGAAACCTGGGTTTCGACAAACAGTTTGTACCTACTAAGCATGAGCGCGATCAACATCTGAGTCCCTGTAAGTGTTGAGCGTGTGACGGTCAGTAGCGACAACTATGCATACTACAGGCACTTATATTTTGTAGTACTGTATTTGTATATTTGATTTTCATTTACGAAGTGGTCTCACCGTGCTTGGTAATGGTATTCACGCATTGCCAGGAAGTGTTGAAGGTTTATGCACAGTAGCCCCCTTTCCGTTAACTTATGGTAAGCGAACATATTTCTTAACATAGAAAAAGAACAGTGTTCGTAGATGTAGCCTGCGTATGGAATATGAATGCTGATTTTTTTTTAAGTAAAGTACTAGATTAAAATTTCTCACGATACGCATAAGTTTCTCCTCCTTTCTCATACTTACTGATTTGCAAACGTTGGTAGGTGGCAAGACCGTCTGTTTCTTTACATTTCTAGGGTAAATGATATATTTCGGTATGTATCACGGCATATTTTTTACCATTGAGTAATTTAGATTTTACATTTTAAGGTGCCCCGTAATTTTTTTCGTGTAGATAAAGCGTATATGGTCATAATAACTTTGTTTTATCCTGTTAGATACTGTAATATATATACAAAAATGTATTAAATTTTTGTTTTGTCAAGTGTTCAGTGGAATAGTTAATAGATTGTAATGGTTGCTTGATAATTGACATAGGACGTGAATATCGAATACCTGGCATATCTGAAAGACAAGTTGGAGATAGAGTTGGAATTCGACACACCCTATACCGTTTTATTTCGGAAAAGTATGTGTATATATATGTGTGTGTATATGTATGTATGTATGTATGTATGTATGTATATATATAGCCTATATATATTACATTCTTGTTTTGTGCAGGTGACTTGCTTAATTTGTGGATTGGACTTGAGTTCAGTCTTTGGCCGATTGGATTTTGCAGTTTTGATGACGATTAAGAATAGCATTTGATCCGGGTGAGGACTGTATTGCAGAAATGCAATGTCTAGGAAGGAAACCTTGGGTTAGGTAAACAAATGATGGGTTGGGAGGACGCACGTGGCCTTGACCCCGTATTCAGTGAAGATACGCGAACTGTTCGATAGTGCTAGATACGGTGTTTCCTCCTATGTTGACGCGTGCGCAACTGTACCCAGGTTTTTCCAGTCGATTGCTTGCGAATTGCTTTCGATTTTGGTTTACCTGCATGCATGATTAAGGTTGTGGCCCGGCTCCCGCATTTCTGTGACACGTTAGACTGGTCGCGGTTTGGTTTGTGTGTTGAAACGCTACCAGGAATTTACGAGAGATTCCGAGTTATGAGTGGTCGAAGTTTGGGGTCTTTTATCCTTACTTTTTTTTTTTAGGTTTCTATCTCGGGTAGAACGTGTTTTTATTTTTCTCCCCCTTTTGAGGGGTGGTGGCGGGAGGGCAGCTCGCTGGAGCAGTAAGGGACAAGGCCGTGCCAGTTCCCCTCTCATCTTCCCCTTCGTTTTTCCCCTTTCATCCTTTGCCCATTTCATTTGTATTCCACTCAGCTGTGCTCCCTTGTTAATTCACCCTACCCAGGTATCCCACCTACAATCACCAGCACCACCACCTGTTGATGGTGGAGCGATTCAAGAAAGAGGCCGTGCTTCTGCTGATGCATTCTGTTCTGGTCAGATTCAGCTGAACTAGCTTTTGGCGAGGGAGGGAGGGCTATTTGGAAGGGGCAGATCAGGGGAGGGGGGAGATGGGGAACGAGCATGACCTCCCCATGACTTGCAGCGATACTTGAATAAAACGACTCGGATAGGATAAAAACAGTTTGAAGGAGAAATAGGCTCTAGCAAAAATTATTTTCTCTCTCTCTCTCTCTCTCTCTCTCTCTCTCTCTCTCTCTCTCTCTCGAATGGTACTCTTATACTGCGTCCATTTTTTTTTAATCCCCCTTTCATGGGAAGGAAGTCGAAGACTGCATCGTTGAGAGGGGAGGGGAGGGGGTAGGTGCACATCTAAGAAGGAGAGGGCGACTGGGCGAGTGTTGGTTAGTGGTGGTTGTAGGTGTTGGTGGTGGTGGTAGTGAGAGAGAGGAGGGGTTGGAGGAGGGGGGCGGTGATGGCAGTACATGGGGATCTGTGGATGAAAAATGATGGGATGGAATACGTCGGCCACCAGTCACCCTCTTCTAATTTGGATGTAAAAGCTCATTTCTCGGTATTGATCTTCTTATTAGCACCGGAGGCACGTTGACGGGGTCTGGGATCGTCCTCTGCAGAAAGGAGGGATAGGATGAGATGGAATAGGAGACTTCTCCCTCTCCCTCTCCCTCCGAGCCATGCGTCTCCCCCTCATCTTCAAAAAAAGAAAGAGAATGGGAAAGCGAGTTACCGATAAAAGATTGGAAGACAGAATGGAATTCTTGAGGATGAAGGAATAAGTGTACTCATTTGGGCATAATCAGAAGAAGTAACTCCTCGACTAAAATAGACCTGCAATGGATGGCAGTTATAAAATAAGTATGTTTTGTTTACTATTTGCAGGTATGAAGTTAGGATCCTACTATTTGCAGTTAAAATTGTATTTTAATGTTTCAGTCCACAGACGTCTTCCGGTTGGTTTTAACAACAACATATTATTTGGGGATGGTGAATATAGATTTATAAACAGATAATAAAAGTACTCCGCCGGAATATCCTTTTATAAGAGTCGTCGTAGTAGTAGTAGTGTGAGATTAACAGCTCAAGATTTCTACGAATTAATGACACCTGTTGACAGCCAACTGTTGAAAGTCTAGAGCAAGATAATGCATGAGTTCACTTCTTCTTGAAGACCGGGCTTATACTGGAAAGCGATATAATCACGCTTGTAGGGACTAATCATTTCAGTCAGCGTTGATCACGTTTTCGAATAGACAGCTCGTCTTCTTTAGTAAACCCTAACAGCAAGGTTGTACAATTACCCATTGACAGTGACTTGAATTGTGAAGGAGCACTAGTCTGGGTCGTCTTGAAATTCTCGTTGTAGGACGACATGCAGCAGGGTAGTTTTAATGCCCTTGATTGCCCTGAGTCATTTGGGCAAAGGACCATTCATGGGTATTAGTACTTGTTGTTTTTCAACTTATTAATTAATATATTTAGTGGGGGTTGCCAGGAAGTTTTTTTCGTTTATTCCCCCCGGATTATGTAAACAACCCTTGCATTCAGATTTATCTTGAGCTGAACCCAGCTTGCCTGCCCCTCTCTCTCTCTCTCTCTCTCTCTCTCTCTCTCTCTCTCTCTCTCTCTCTCTCTCTCTCTCTCTCTCTCTCTCTCTCTCTCTCTCTCTCTCTCTCTCTCTCTCATATGATGATGTAAAGGGTATAAAGAGAATATTTTGATGTAAGAGTACCTTGTGAAAACGGAATCCTTAAATGTTGGCGTTGATAATTATGTCGGTCATGAATCTCTCAGTAGTAGGCAAGATCGTCCAAATCGCTCACAAAGTATTTGAAAAAATTATTCAGATTCAGGAAGCATTTCAGTTTGATGAACTTAGTCGTTAGGGGAAAACTTGAGGATAAGTGTATTGAAAGATGTCTTTGGAGTTTGCATGAAAAATAAGTCTCGCTGCCCGTGGTATTATAGAAACACTAAGTAATTGTTTCAGCTTGACATGATTCTCTCTCTCTCTCTCTCTCTCTCTCTCTCTCTCTCTCTCTCTCTCTCTCTCTCTCTCTCTCCGTAGCTCGGGTGTAGTCCGTCTAGCTCAACTGGACGATCTGTGTACAACTATCGAACGGGGAGAGTCGAGACAGATGTTCCCGTTCATTGACGGGAAGCTGTTTTACTTTAGTCTTGGTCGACTGTAGATGGAATTATCAGGCCCAATGAAAAATTTCCGTCTTTAGCTTGTAGGGAAAAGACTTGCTAACAACCCTATTCATCATTAGGGCCTGTGGTAGGAAAAGTAGTGGATTTATATGCTGGACATTAAATACGAGATTAGATTGTGATTGGAGAATGCTGGCGTGAGAGTGTATTTGGTTGTTGATAGGATTTTCGTAGGTCTATGCCATTTTCATAAGAATAGGTAGTATAAAGGTCTTAAGTAAATCAAGCAAAACCCTAATCTAGATCCCGTCCACAGTATCTCGGGAGGACGATGAACTAGATCTCGAAGTCACTCAGGTGTACGTTATAAGCTGTATGTGTAAATGTTCTGGATGAGCAATGACAATTACGTCGCTCATCTACTTGTCCAGAACTTTCCACAATGCCACTTGTGGTGGATTATTTTATCTCGAGCTCTGCATTTGACCGAAATATGCACAAGCTGACAAGGATTAGGTTCATACCTTTCTGGTTTGAATCCATAACTGGTGGAAAGTGGTAAAAATTTATCGTGAGATGTACTCGTCGGGATTAGAATTGTTATTAAAATATTATGGAGGAGTCTTCGGATTAATATTTAATTGGCAGCTTGATATTTGCGATTAGAATATTTTGTCACATGCTTAGGAAAAGGTTTAACGGTAAACCGGATGAGTAGGGAAAAATAATAGAAGAAAATAGGGAGAGGGAGAGATGTCAGGGGTTTTGAAAATGTTCAGGTCGAGGCGAAACGAACAGATTAGTATTTCACTTTTAAAAAGTCGCAATCTTGTGTCAGGAATTAATGATTGCTGCTCTGTAAGTGTCATCTTCCATCTTCAATTTAGTAGCCATGTTCTTCCGTTACAAAGATCATCGTTCTTTTGACTGTAGCCCCCAAGTTTATGAAAGTCGCTTATGCAGTAGTGGGCGTTGAAGCTCTTGAATATGGGCTACTTCGTAAAGATGTCTTGGGTGTGTCTATGCCTGTCTTTCATCCAGCTTGCTTTCCACCTGGTATTTATTTACATATGCAATTGTTTCTTGTTTACTTTCTGCCGTTCTGTACTAGACTCACATTAGTTCTGCCCATAATACTGATCGTAAGCCAGGAGGAGGATGATGTAGAGACAGATCATTCCCAGTCACGTTCGCTATGCTAACCAGATTAGAAACGGAATCCCAGTGTAACGTGAAAGATATTTCATTTCAAAAAGGGAGTCGCTCGTCTAGGAGAGAAAAGAACTCGAGATTCCGGAGGTGGTGTTACGTTACGTGTCACGTCTGTCACGTGAGGTCGTGTGGTATAGAGAGCGTCTTGTCAACACGACGGTGGGGAAATGCCGAGAGGGGGGCGGGTTGCTAGTTTGGAGGTGTGAGGTAGGGCTGGTTGGGATGGAGCCGGTAGCATATGTATTAATAATAATAGGTGCTGTCTGGATGGAATTATCCTAGGTTGATCATGTACAGTAGTAAATGTTTCGTCTCATATTACTTTGTATAATGTGAGGATTGTCCTCTTTATATCGGCTGGGATTGGTTAGGTTTTAACAGTCTCTTTGTATGTAAGGAAAAACTTAGGATACCGTTTTCTGTCTTTGGTAAAATAAAGTCCTTTGGAGGTCGGGTGTGTGTCCTGGCCATATCATGGTATCCCTGCCGCCATCCTTTCCTCTTCCTGCTGCTCACTCGTCAATCAATCAGTCGTATCCTATAACTTTTTAGCCACCCACCTCGAATCGATTGATCTTCTCATCTCTTCTCTTTTTCCCTTGACGTCGATTGTTCAGTGCCTAAGTATTCGTCATTTTACTTGCTGGTTTTCGCTGTCGGCCTCTATATTCCCATTTTATTTGACTTGCTTTAATGTTGCTCTGTTTCGAACTGCTTGTGTGTTTGCATTTTGTGGTAAATCTTTGCCATGATTATATGGTGACAATCTTGTGTCCGTTTTATGGCATTGATTACAGTATGTTGGAACGCACTGTACGATGGGGACAAAAAAAAAAAAAAATTAGGCTTTATTATTCGGGAGTAAAAAGGATGCACATATTCTATAAATTTATTTTTTCTTACATCTTTGTGAAGTGTTCCTCAAAATCTTGTATATGGCCAATACGTTTCTGTTATATTTTTCAGGAAATACTGGTTGCTTAAGAGAATTCATGGACGTTGCGTAGTACTGTATGCGTAAAACTGACGGAAGATCGTCCTCCCGTTTTTAGGGTGTCAGTGGGCCAAATAAGAAATAGCCATGTCCGACTGTTGAGTAACGGCATCATGTCCTTTTGTATGTCGTTCATCCCCGCGACTCCCTGACCTCCATCATTGCCTGTATACTGCAGTGCCAGTAATGATTTCTATGGAGACTGGATGCGTTGGGCGCTCGGCATCAAGTATTCATGTCACTATTTTATCTCGGGCGACTTCCTTAACTTGCCCTTGGCACATACCCCAGCCCTTCCCCTTCCCCTTACCCCTCCCCTTCTCCTTCCCTTCCCCTCCATTTTTCTCATTATGTTAAATGTACTTCTGAATGAGTAACCGGGTTTATGTTTTGACTCTGTTTTGCCTTCATTATGTCATTTCTCAGCCACACTATCGGGAAGCCTCGGTACTGATAATAGAATTCGTTCCAAAATTACAGACGCCTCAATAGAAAGTAACTAATCTAAACGTTGGCGTTGCCAGCTTGGGAAGTGCGACAAATGATGTAGGAAATGATAATGATTTGGCTTAGCCTAATGTCTTTTTAGCGGTGCAGTCTCTTTGGTGGTTTTAACACTTTTATGTCTTTCGATAAAACTTTGGATGAATGTTCCGCTCGTCGACTTGACTCTTCAAGTTTCCTGATTTGAATGATTTACATTTTCGTAATTTGATTTAATTGTTTTACCCTCTTGGTAATTAAATGTTTTGCGTTGTTTCAAATTTGGTAAGTAATCTTATTGCTAATGTGATATTCTAGTGATTTACAATCCAGCAGTGGATATATCGGAGATTTAGATGTTTATAAATTATAGTTGTAAAAGTCAGTCTCTCTCTCTCTCTGTTGGATGCTGACATCTTTGCTTGAATGTATAACTGGAGTATGTCGATAGTTAGGCAATATTTTTTCCTGGTATGCACACAACACTTGTAAAGATCTACTTCCTCACATGGCTTTACTTGACGTGTACAACTGTCAGTGTCTTTCTGATCAGTTCAGTTCAGTTCATTATGATACATGTCGGAATGATAATTTATAAAAATTTTTGAAGCAATTTTCATGAGACGTTTGTTGTTTGTTACTACATCCAAAAAAAAAGTATTGCAAAAACTTGACTGAAAAGTATATATGGAGTAGAGAACCGCACATCTAGAGCTCTCGGCTAGCACGCTGTTGGCCCAGCGTTCGACTCTCCGGCCGGCCAATGAAGAATTAGAGGAATATATTTCTGGTGATAGAAATTCATTTCTGGTCATTAAGTGGTTCGGATTCCACAATAAGCTGTAGGTCCCGTTGTTGGGTAACCAGTAGGTTCTTAGCCACGTAAAATAAATCTAATCCTTCGGCCCAGCCCTAGAAGAGCTGTTAATCAGCTCAGTGGTCTGGTTAAACTAAGATACACCTAACTTTAAAAATTTTGTATGCAAGTAGTGTTTACAGAGGAACACGTAAAACCGGAGGGATGATTTTAAAGTTAAAATAATCAGGCTATGTTTCTGTGCGAATTTAGCAAGATTTTTTAAAAGGGAAGAATATCGGGCGACTGAACCTGTATTGTATATAAATAATATTTGATGCGAAGGGAAGAATTGACAAGGCATATTCTGTACTCATTTGCATTCCATCCTCGCTGATGCTCTGAATATTTAATTTGCAAGGACTCGCTTATTTTGAGAGTAATGAAATATCGTTAGAGGTTTAAAAAGTAAAACCTTTCTCCTACATTCTCAGTAATGTGGAATTTTTTAAAGGTTATAGATCTGAAATGCAAGTTTGTTAATCGTAAGATAATAAATGCAAGTTTGTCATTAAATAAGGGCGAAGGTTGTTGGTACTGATACGGTGACGATAATCAGTGTTTTGTGAGGAATTTTTAAAAGGCCATAATTTGAACTCCATGCTGGCTAGACATCTTGTGTGTGTTACATGAGAATAGTCTCAAGATTTCTAGTGAAATGTGCAGGTTTTTCACTATATGTTACTGTACAGGTGGAATTGCTTCAGGTATATGGTTGCAACTCTTATCAGGCCTGCAATTTACAGCTGTCGTTACCGAAGTGGTTTTTTGTGTGATGAATCATTCTGGACGCCCCAGTGGAAGCCGAGAACTTGCTCAGTGTTCAGAATCAACTGCAGGGTTGTAACAGCACCATAATACGGTAATAATGGAAGTATACTACTATACTGAGGTTTGATACCTGGGTGGTGCGGGCATTGTTATAAAAGATTGCTTTCTTGCGGGGCCTTCTCAGACGGTGATGTGGTTGCGACTGGGCGAAAGGGCGTCAGGGAAAAAAGTCGGCATTTTGTGAAGATTCACGCTCCGTTCTTCCTGCCTTTCTCGGAATGAAAAGAGGAGAAGAAGAGGGTATTTGCTGTAGGTGCGAGGATATGAATAAATGGAAAAAATACATTTGTAAGTACAGTTGGTGAGAATAGCAACGAAATTTACAGAACTATTTTATAATAATATTTTATTCGTTTCTAGTTTTTCCTATAATGACTTAATGAATGCAGACACCGAACTTAAAAAAAAAAAGCGGATTCGCAAACGTCATCCGAGACGATTCTAGTGTAAATTTTACTAGCTGCAGTCGAATGTTTTGCCATCACTCCAATTCCGTGTGGATAACTCTCTTCGTTTATGTCCTGCTGAAGAGAATTTAACTTTGTCAAAGGTTTTGCAAAAGTTCATTTTGATGTACAGTAATGACATGCCAGTTATGATTCAACAAGTGTTACGTCTTTTTTTTTAGCAGTAAGAGAAAAGCAGGATTTAAAATCTTGCAAATCTTGCATCTGAGAACTAAATTGACTATGACGCTCGAAAAGGGTAATGAAAGTAGATCCCCTTTCTTCCCGTGGATGTTTCCAGTGCGAGAGGTATCGTCTGCAGACTTCAGTGTAGACATGATTTTATCTGCATATCACACACCAGCAGCGAAGATTTATATCCCATGTGACTCTCCTCTCTGCCATTCTCTAATTGTAATTTCAGCCGAATTGTTTGTACTTTTTATTGGCGCCATGTTCTGCATCGCTGATTAGACTTGCTTGTGTTACCAGGATTCTTGATCATTATTTGGTTCACTGTTTAGACTTCGTTGGATTGATGGGTTTTCTAGAGATGTTTAAAGTCTATGATACAAAAGTTTTTAGGTGAAATTACCGTTATTAAAATGGGTTTTCTAGAGATGTTTATAGTTTATAATAAAAAAAAATTTAGGTGAAATTACCGTTATTAAAATGAGAAATCTATATTGAATTGGTCATTGAGGACGATGCTGTAAATTGCTATATCAGTCAATGGAGAATTTCTCTTCTACTATATTAAATTGAGAGAAGGTAGATTATTTTCGTACTGCTGTGAATTCTGTATTGGGCAATGTAGGATTTATGCACTGCTGCAGCAAGTAGAAGTGAGATGGTTTTTTTCTGTACTGCTGTGAAATCTGTCCTTCATCAAGTGTGGCAATGAGGAGTTACGCACAGCCGTGAATGCTGTATTATATTTTGAACAATGCACTAATATTTCTCTACTGATGTACGTTGCATTAAATTAAGCAACAGAGGATATGTGTGACCCCACGGTGTTGAATAGCAAGTGCTGTGTAACTAAGGGTGCACTCAGCGGACTTTTTTTTTTTTTTTTTTTTATGCAGACTCGTGCGGAAATCTGGTTTCAGTTTAGGTTCTTGAGCACTCATTTCACGTTCAGTCGGGTTATCTCTCGTTTCATGTTTATTGATGGCTTGCTCGACCTTGCCTGCGACTCCTGTATATTGTGGTGGAATTGACTAAGGGTTACGAATGCATAATGCGGGATGGTTATGGAATATTTGAGTGGTGCAGCTTTTTCAGGAATATTTCTGTCTGTCGCTTTGTCATTGTTTGCTTCATATTTCTTGTGTAATTGTTCGGAGAAACTTGTCACATTCTTTGAGCTTTATTTGTAAATCAAAAACAGCAGATGGGTGTCTGATTTTCACGTATAGTCACTTGTAATCCGTTCGAGTCATTATCACATTGGATGTTTGTTTAGTTTTGTGATTTTCTTGTGTTACGTCGCGTTAGCTCACCATTGCAGGATTCCGGGAACTACAGTAGATGGTTCGACTAAATAGTAGATACCAAACAACAGCCGTACCGTAACCCCAATTCTGTAGGTGCTTTTCGCAGCAGGTTTTATGTTTTGATGTCGTCAAGGCAATACTAACTACAGTTTTCCCCCTCGTAAGACCTTTCTGTTAAGGTACTATGCAAATTGTATAAAAAAGAGTGTATCAGTATTTTTGATGAAGCAGGATAAGCACTTCCAATTGTGGTAGCATTGTCTTGTGTGTCTTTGTATCCTATTGATATGCCTTTCGGAATAGCCTTGAATCCTTAGAGTTGCAAATGTATTGGTCGGTTTGAATAGGATAAGAGAAAATACATTCACTCATAATCTTTAGACAGTCACCAAGGCTCTCTGTCCGAAAGAAGGATGGCTTCTCATAAATTTAATTCCTGATAACGGGTTCACAACATTTTTAGCACATTTAAGACAGACTACTTAACACTGTACAGTAATTGTAATTATGTGTGCTATCATCTACAGAAAAGTTACCCTTTGGTTAGCTCGCATCATATAATTGTGTTGTGTGCGTCCTAGAGTTGTCGTCCCTGGTTTATAGAGGCAATTTTGTTTTCAATAAAATCTGTTTGCTGCAACAGGATGTGGCTCCTGGGAAAACACTCAAACACACACAACCCTGTTTACTGTCACATTGAAACTTGAACTGCTGAATCGTGGATAAACCCTGTGTGTATTAAACCTTCATACATCAGCCCCTGCAAACACTGCGCAGGAGGCTCATTAGTAGCATATCGAAAACCACTACGCACCGCACCTTACACTCTAATCTGCCCACCACCAATTAGGTCTTCTTCGCCTCCCTTTTATCGCTACGGAATTATACACTTTCACCAACCTATCGTCGTATTCCTTCCACATGACCTACCTCAAAACACTGATTCATCCTTTCAGTTATTCTAACCTCCTTACCTCTGTCAAGAATAACCAAATGACTCAGTACCTGGTCATCAGACCAAACCTCCATTAATTAAATTAAACCCTGTCACTACTTGAACGTCATCTTACATGTCTCTTTCGCTCGAATCTATGCTGTTTGTACTTCTGAAAAAAGTTCATCTCTACAGCATTCATCAGTCACATTTCCTTTTCAAGATGAGGACATGCAACCAGCAGCCTCAGAATTTATGAGAACCTTACTGGTACCACGTTTTCAAAATGGAAAAGGCTTGAGGTTACTTCTTAACCTCTCTTCAACCCCCCCCCCTCCGGGCCTCCCTGGATAAGAGCTGCCCCAGTTGACCATCACCCAGGTTCATTATTTATTGCTTATTCAACACACCCACAAAGAATTTTCATGGAGACATATATGTGCGCGCGTGTGTGTGTGTGTTTGTCTGTCTGTCTATCTGTATCCCATTTGTAATCCTGCATGAATGAGGAGGAACCAAATATTGGAAACATGAGTGTGACTTCGCAACTCAACATGATGTAGCTTCGTATTTTGCTTGGTTATCAGCACAAATTCTAAGTGTTGGAAGTCATCTTCGGGGTCTTGCTTCATCAGTGCATCCTCCCATCTGTGTAGAATTCTTAGATTCTCTGTTTCAAAACGGTAATGTCATAAATGAACTAGATATTCCCTGTGGATTTCACGATATTTCACTGGGTGGCCTTCGTGTATATTATTTCATTCGTTGACAGTTGTAATTTTCTGTTGAATTTGGTACCGTTTGTTATTTGATGGGCATATGCAACGCCGAAATGTTGCTACAGAATAGAGTGTCCTCTTGTTAAGAAAGAAAAGCTGAGAAAATTGAAATGACATATTTGATATGTTAGATATTTATGTAATTTCGCCATTGTAATTATATATATGTATATATATGTGTATATGTATACACTCACACATATATAATATATATATATATATATATATATATATATATATATATATATATATATATATTATATATATATACACAGACATACATACACACACACACACAAAGTGGTGTTGATAGGTGGAAAACTCATTGTACCGCAGAAATAATAAGCTGCATGAAGAGCTCTTAGAAGAAAATAATTTGGATAATGAAGGCAAGGTAGATTTTAGTTACATTTTGGAGGTTTCTGGTTTTAAAGCACTGAAACGAGTAACGCCCATTAACGTTAGAGATGTATGCATTCAGGGCTAAAGCGTTAGTTCCCTTTGTGAAAAGCTGGAAAGTATAATGGAAGCTTGGCAAGTAAGACAGTCAAAATTGGGATCACAGTTACTGAGCAGCAGGAAACCACTATCAAGAACAATTTGCCTAAAGTAAGGTCCAAGGAGGAACGAGGTATTTAGCAGAAAAAGAAATGGTTTTAAGCTAATTATGCTCGAAACACTCCAGAACTATAAAACGGGTTGACAGTTGTCTAGGTAATCACAGCAGATCCCAGAAAATTGAGCTGTATCACGGCGCGTCTGCTCCTTTATTTTATTTTGCTTGATGATCCAGAGGTTAGTCCAAAAATGTCCCGACCAGGACGAGTATCAATATTTGCTGTAGTTCCCTCAAGTGCTTGTTGATTTATAGGAACTCTTTTGCTTCACGGGTAGTTAGTCCCAGAGTTGGGTTTCAGGGCGGGTGAGCGCCGGGGGCACTCGGTGTCCCAGGGGAGAGATCAGAAAGATACCTCTGATACAACTATGTACTGTACTGCGATATCATATGCTTCAGATATAAATATACTCTCTCTCTCTCTCTCTCTCTCTCTCTCTCTCTCTCTCTCTCTCTCTCTCTCTCTCTCTCTCTCTTGTTAACACTGCCAGTTATAGATACTTCACTCGGTTGTAAAATATGTCAGCTTGCCTTGTATATTTAGCATGTATATTTTTTCCTAACGTTCTTAGGGTTACACAGCTTGCTTTTGTTTGTTTGTTTTGGGGTCTCGGTCAATATCTTGTGACCTCGTCAATTGAGGAGTGTAAAAAAAAAAGGGGGGGGTGTTGGAGCGGGGATGAGTGGAGAGAGCTAGATGTGCTTACTCACTTAGCTTGTAGAATGACAGTTAGGTTTTTGATTGGAGAAGTTAAGTGGCATCAACAAGTATGCACTGAAGGGACGGATTGAACTTAAGGGAAACGGGATTGGACGCATGCTCTCTCTCTCTCTCTCTCTCTCTCTCTCTCTCTCTCTCTCTCTCTCTCTCTCTCTCATTTGTAAGTTGTTTTTGCTTAAGTTATAAGTACGGTGTGCCGCTATTGGTCACTTTTCAAAGAGACCTCTGATGAGCTGTGTGCCTTTCTCCCTCGCGACCGCCTTTGGAAGACATTACCCTCCCCTCGCTTCCCCTCCGTCAGCCGAATCCAAGATTAGCGGCGACCTTGTGCAATCATTTTCCCTCTCTTCCGGTCCTTTTCCAGGCTAAATGCTCATGAACCCGATACGTGTAAGCGGCCGGAATTAGGGGGATGGTTCCTCTTAAGTGGAAAAGACGATTTTGAGATGGATCGGTTGGTTAACCCGCTGCTCTCTCTCTCTCTCTCTCTCTCTCTCTCTCTCTCTCTCTCTCTCTCTCTCTCTCTCTCTCTCTCTCTCTCTTTTGTGAAGGTAGGTAGATAGACATGGCCAATCCGCAAAATTTTAAGAAAAATAAGATATGGATTAGCCTGCGCTGTTTATCTTTATGCATTTTTCGATTTCGGTTCAGTTGTTTTGGGTATTCTGTCTTGCCGAATATCCGTAACCTACCCAGAAGCTAAATTTGAAAGCATTGTTTCATTGATCTGATTGTTCTTTACTTCCTCCTCCTACCCAGATGAATGTAGTTTTCAAGTTAAGTTTGGCAGAATACTTTTGTTGGAGTTCAGGATTCATTCATGAAATTCTTCCCTTAACTATAACCTTGATTGTTCTGAGAAGTCATTCAGAATATGGATTCAGGAAATGTCAACAGTTTTTAATCTGTTATTATGTAATAAAAAGAATTAAGCGTTGACTGATGTTTATAGTTAATCAAGTAGTTAACATTTTTTAATGTTATTATGTAAGTACTAGAATTAAACGTTGACTGGTGTTTGTAAATAATCAAGTAATTACACAATGTCATGATCTTTTTTGGTCCACTTGGACTACGCTAGTACCAGTAAGGAGGGTGCTCCACTTCTGCCCTGTCAATTCCTTTGCTATCAAACACAATACGTTACGACAGGTCGTTTGCATTAACTACTCAAGTCGGAAGCGAAACTGCCTGTAGTTTCCATTATTCTGTGTCCCAAGTAAAACCTGACACTTTGTAAGCAGTTCACAAAACACCTCACGAACAAATGTGAAAATTATTTAAGTGACACTAGGAATGCGCTTGCTACTTATCGGTGCTAGATTCACGCCACTAGAAATCCTAATACCGAGTTCCCAGATATATTCATTGAGAAGAAACCAGACAAGTTGCTCTAACTAAATAGCATACTGATAAATAATAAAATATGGACTAATGAAAATTGGTAGATGATAAACATAAGAAATACAGGCCCATAAAATGGGCAAAGTTCATAGTTAGGAAACCAGTGTAACCTTGTTTATTAAAAACTCCTGCTTAGCTGATTTGACCCTAAACGTCATTCATTCTTTTCATAAAATTTTGTGATCATCTTTGCTTCTAAATTTACCGCCAAATTTTTATGAAAATTGGTCATTTTTATACGGAAATAATTCCATATTGAAACTTAACTACATTATAGGCAGTTTTTCAATAGAAAAGTATGGAAGGTTGTAAATCTGAAGATCTGTAGCTGTATCCCCGTCACCAATGTGCGGCCTTGATGCACAAGTTTCAAGGCTCCAGTTGTCAATAAAGAATTTGGGTTTAACACTTATTTCGATTCAAGAAAAGGGACAAGAGTCCAAGTGTATAGTTGTTGATTCATGTTTGTTTGTACAGGGTTAAGGATTTTGCCGAGCTGTCATTATTCTAAACGTGAGCGCACGGGAACAGAAAAAGCTTTGAGGCCAGGAACTTTCATTGAAAGCTTCTTCTGAAAGGGTTGGGAAAGCAGTTTAACCGTTTTAGTTTTCTGTAAAAGAAAACTATTGTGCCAGCTTTGCCTGTCCGGCCGCCCTCAGCTCTTAAAAACTGCTGAGGCTAGAGGGCTGCAAATTGCTATGTTGATCATCCACCCTCCAGTCATCAAACACCAAATTGCAGCCCTCGAGCATCAGTAGTATTTTTTAAGGTTAAAGTTAGCCATAATCATGCATCTGTTAACGTTAGGACAGGTCACCTCTTATATCGAGATCACCGAAAGATAGATCTGTTTTTGGTGGCCTTGATTATACGCTGTACTGAAAACTCGACTTCGGTGAAGAAACTTCGGCGCATTTTTTACGTGATTGTCTTGGATGCTAATGTGCCACTGTTGACCTGAACAATAATTTAGGAACTTATTTAGTGCAGCTGGGTGAAGAAGTGCATGGGGCTAACAGCCTCATCCCTAATTAATTATTGAAAACAGGAACGTTTAACATCTTGAGGCTTACCACTTCAGGGAAAAGAATATAGGTTTTGTCTTTCACTTTGTTTGGTTTTATGTACAGCCCTCCACAGGGATAATTCCTGTCTGGCGGGCCCTTGTACGTTTTCGAAATAAGATGCTTCTTAAATTTTATAATTGTCTTTCAGTGTTTTCTCGTCAGTATTGTAGATCCTGCAGAATTTTGCTTTCTTCTTGTATGCTCTTCACTTCTGACGGTATTTTGTTGTATAGTCTAAGACAACTCACACCTTATTTTGCGTTATTCCTGTGCTCGCTCTCTCTCTCTCTCTCTCCGCAGTGTTTGAAATCTTACTTCCTCCATCTTGTGATCAGTACATAGACACTGCTTAAAGGCCTAACTTGGAAAGTTGCTCGTATTTCTGGCTAGAAATTTGACTCGTGCAACTGATGAAAGTAATGTGCAGTATTTATGGTGTCAAGTAGCCTAGGTTTTAACCCGGTATGCATCCACCTTTGCGGCATGTTTAGTACGAGCCCATTGGGGATTACCGTAAAAACATAGACAAAAGACTGTGAATACCGTAAAGTTAATGACCCCCAGGAAATATCAGTCCTAGATAACGACCCCCGAAAACCCTTGGGGATCACACTAGAGGAAAGATCCGTAAGGTTTAACCGTTGAATAAAACATGGAGGTAACGCTGCAACCAATGTGTTGTCCTGGTTGTGCTTTTCTAAGTCGTCTTGTTCATTCTGCCAGATCCCAGACATGGCGTAGGAGTCTTGGCTGTGACCGAAGGTCTAGGGAACGCTGCATTCTGGTATTCATTCATTGCCTCTCCGGACGTTTCTTTTTTTACCTCATATGGTGACGGGCTTGAGATGAAAGTCAATGGAAGCCTCATTACAGGTTGAGGGATCAGATTGTTGGCCCTTCTTGCTGCTGCTGTTTTTATAGCATCCCTTATTGATAAACCCATTCATTCAAAACACTCATGTTTGAGATCTCTGTAATTTGAGCGCACGGGGATTGCTAATTAACAATAAACGGTACGTGGGTTATTTGCCTGTCAGGACATATTAGCCTTATTTAGTCATCATTCATATTTCGCCAAATTCAGTATCGTTTGTACTTGATTTATAAGTACAAAAAATCGCAGAATGTTTCTCGGTAAAACCTTTGTATTTAGTACTGAAGCATGTGGACTACATACCAACGAGCCGTGTTCGGCCGGGGGTTCGAATATTCAG
The DNA here is from genome assembly GCF_040412425.1 of Macrobrachium rosenbergii. Classification (NCBI taxonomy): domain Eukaryota; kingdom Metazoa; phylum Arthropoda; class Malacostraca; order Decapoda; family Palaemonidae; genus Macrobrachium; species Macrobrachium rosenbergii. The sequence continues at coordinate 26,718,404 of NC_089749.1, forward strand.
GTTGACATCAGGCTGTCTTGGTTAACAACAGAATTCTTGGAGTGGTAATCAGTTACTCGTGAGTGTGATTTGTCACGTTTAAAAGCATTAGACCTTTATTAAGCGGGTGAATAGCTGCACACAGGAAAATTTTGAGTGTCCTAATGCGTAGTTGAGAGAGAGAGAGAGAGAGAGAAATGAACTGTTGAGTTTTTGGTTTTTGCCCTTGGTAACAAGGACGGGAAGCGTCGAATTTGTTAGCCGGTTTCAAGTGAAAGAATCATCTATTTTTAAGCCTTTGTGGTGAAAGTTTTTGTTATTAACCCCTTGTAGTGAACGGAGATTTGTTAACCTCGTTTTTATACTTGAAGCCTTAATGTATATATTTGTTAATTATTTATCTACTTATTTTGTGACTATATAATGGAACACACAACTTTTAAAAATTTTTCCATTGGTTTAAACTTTTTTTTTTTACCCCCCTTTGTATGGAAAGCAGCTCATTAGTTTATATCCTGAGTAATATCTAGTGAAAGAAATCTTATTTACCCTTAGCAGTGATACTAGATTTCATTTTGAACGATTACATAGTGCAAGATGTTGGAACCTTGTATTTTATCAGTTTTAACCCTTTACTACTGAGTACAGCATCAGTTTTTAAGCTGTGGAACTGACAAGATAATGTACTGTATACTAAAATGTACTAGGAAAATGGGTTTTCTTGATTTTTTTTTTTAGCACGTTTTACTGACAAACCATGTTTGTTATATGCTCAACTTCGTAGCGTTCTCCTGGGCACTATTGTTTTTGTTCTTTTTATAACTGATGCCGGAGTTACAAGGAAAAAGTCTTAATTACTACTACTACTACTACTACTACTACTACTACTACTACTACTACTATTATCACCACCACCACCTCGTACTGTTTACCGTTGCTTTTATAGACTCATGAAGGTTTGGTCGAATTCGTTGTTATATATTGTAAGTAACCTTGATGCTTACTTCGTTTGGTAAGTGTTACTGTAGCATTGTAGTGAATACGTGCTAGTAAGGCCAGTAGATATTAAAAACACCCTCTTTGAAGCTGCAGTATTTGTATGCTAATGGTTGCTCCTTGTTTTTCTCTTCCCTTTGCATCTCCTGTCCCTGCCTCCTGCTGCTGCTGCTGGTGTTGGTGGTGGTGGGATGCCGTGACGTGGAACGGGATGCAACGGCGGCGTGCAGACCATCACCGGCAGCATGTCCACCTTGACGCCCCCAATAGCGCTAGAGAACCCCGAACATCAATTCCGTGTCGACTACATCCAAGACGTAGCCTCCCAGCCGGACTTCGACTACCCCGAAATATTCTACGAGCATACTGAAATACTATGGAAGGACAAGGGAGTACAGGCCTGCTATGATAGATCCAACGAGTACCAACTCATAGACTGCGCTAAGTAGTAAGTACACTTTATGGATATCTTCCTTGTTAAGGAAGGCTCATAACGGGGCATTCCCATGGCTTTGCCCAGTCCTCTTTGATAGCGATATTTCTCGGTTATGTAACGCTCTGTCAAATGTCACTCTCTCATTTTCGCCATATATGCTCCTATTATATATAGTATATGTACTTGTGTTCTTGGTTGAGTCATTGGGAGATTTATTCGTTATGGGGCTTAATATGTTTTTCTTGTGTGGAATGTATTATCATACAGTTGGGGCACAGTTGAGGTGATGTCAGTTTTATAGGGACGTGAACCTAATTTGCGACAAGATATGGGCTTGCTTCTTTGCCTTTGCTAAATTCATGTTTTAGAGCTGGATATTATTCGTGTTTAAATTTTTCCATTGAACTTTGTGGGAACAAACTGTATGTAGGTTTGTTCTACGCACCGCTGGCCCGGTGTCGGTTTAGGAAGATGAATTGGCTGGTATGGAAGTTTCTGCACGTTGGAAATATATGTTATGTGTGTGTGTGTGTGTATTATATATACACACACTTATATACCATAGATGTACAACGGGTGCAGAAACTTCATACGAGCTAATTCTTTTTCTAAACCGACTGCTGGCCAGCAGTGCGTAGAACAAACCTACATACAATTTGTTCCCATAAAGCTCTGTGGAGCTGTATATATATATATATATATATATATATATATATATATATATATATATATATATATATATATATATATATATATATATATATATATATATATGTGTGTGTGTGTGTGTGTGTGTGTGTGTGTGTGTGTGTGTGTGTGTGTGTGTGTGTGTGTGTGTGTGTGTGTGTGTGTGTATATATATATATATATATATATATATATATATATATATATATATATATATATATAATATAAGGCCCTAAGTATCGTAGATCAGTGTAGACTGAAAAAGAAAATAATTTTCCGGGAAAAAAATTTTACATGAATAATCCTGCATTCCACAGTTGGGAATTAAAAGGACTATTTACGCACTGTCAGTTATGCATGCCATTCTCTGAGGCCAAGTACGCAAGGCGTAGTTTCGTACACTCTTGGGGGTAAATGCAAGAATCTGATCATAAAATAATTAAGTAATTATCGCGGAAAATCTTTTATTTTCTGATGACAATTACATGTAAGTGTAATCATAATTGTCGTCTAGTTTTCCCTTCCCATCAGAGAAGTCCAGTTGTTCATTGCTGTGTCCCGTGTTTCCCAGCAGACACATTGCGCTGGCGAGCTTCAGATGATCAAGCTTCAAGTTAACAGTGAGACTGCAGGTGTACCGAAGTTCTCCATTTTAATAACCCCGTAGGGGTAGTGCCAACAGTACACTTCATGCGGTGCACTGTAGACATTACTTAAGGAACTTTGCAGCGTGCCTTCGGCCCCCAGCTGCAACCCGTTCGTTTCTTTTTTTATCTCCTTTCATATTCTCTCATCTTACTTTCCACCGTCGCCTAACAATTGGTTCATAGTTTTTTCCTCCTGTTACACCTTTCAGACCTTTTAATGTCAATCTCCATTTCAGCGCCGAATGACCTCATAGGTCCCAGTGCTTGGCCTTTGGCCTAAATTCTGTATTAAATTCAATTCAGTTCGATCCATTTTAATAGTAATTGAGAAATGTTGGTTGCCATTGTCGGATCCCTCCCCTCTCTCTCTCTCTCTCTCTCTCTCTCTCTCTCTCTCTCTCTCTCTCTCTCTCTCTCTCTCTCTCGTGTGTGTTGGGAGACCCCTGGATAACGTGCAGTCTGTAGGATTAAGTGTTCTTCAACACAACCGTACAAAGAAGGCTTTTGCCCAGTGCCAGTTATTGAGTAGAGCAATCATTGAAGTGGCATCATCATCGTCTGGGTTTAGAACGGGAAAGGAATGTCCGTCACAAATCGAACTGCCCATTGGTATTCGTTGCAGGGAAGGCAAAAGCACTAAAGCATTTTCTCTTATGACGATAGGCACAATTGGCAAGGTCGATACAGCATGCGCCACTTTTTTTATTTTAATTTTTCTGTGAGCTATTATGGGTGTGTGGCAGAATAGGATAAGTGGTGGCATTTGATTACTGTGTCGTCATGGTTGCAGGAGGGGATTTAGAGTGAGGGCTATCATCCTTGTTGGGATAGGTATTTCCGGTTTGTTGGCAGTTACGACCCTAGTTATTATTTGCGTGTGAGTCAGTCAGGACGTATAATTATACCTTGGACGAGTGATGAGTACACCCACTCCGTATTTTAGGACTGCTGATGCACGGCCCACGGGGGTGGGGATGGGGAGAGGGGGTGGGGGGAGAATTGGTTGGTCGGCCTGGCGGTGGGAGGATGATTTGTGGATGTAGCGGGAGGAAGGGAATGGGGGGGGGAGGGCTCTGGAGGCGTGGTTGGGTTTGACACACTTGATCATTGGTTGTTGAAAAGGGCATCACTGAGAGGTCCCGGGAAAGGTTTTCCAGACAATGGTCAGTCTGTCTTGAAATATGCGCTGTAGATGGTAATATATCTGAAACTAATTTAGATGATGTACTTTGGTTTTTTTTATATAATGAAGTTATTCTAAACATTTCTTAGAAAGTAAAAATGTCCCTTTTAATAATACCTGCTAAATCTTTGAATGAGTGCGCACCTATTTGTACTGTAACTTGAATGAGTGGGAAGTTAATGCAGTTTGATTCATGCTCATGAAGTATGTCCGGAGAGTGAGTACTCTAGTACCTTTACGTGAGAACGTCAGTACACCCTTTCAGTTCATAACCAAGTAACATGGTTTTTTTTTTTAGTCAAAGAAGACACTGCTGATCAGTTCAGTTCAGAAGTCTGTTGAATGACGGGTAGCCTCTGACATTTGTAGTTCTCTTCGTCAACTCAATTCATTGTGCAATGCTGCAATACTTTTACATTAGAAGCGCTATTTCTTCACAGCGGCGGCCGCATTTTCTATTTTTGAGACATGCAGTAAAATTATGCGTCACCAGTTTTGTCTTGTCACTAGTTCATAGTGGTTAGTAGGGAAGACGTAACTCGTTTTGTGTACCCAGTGTTCGATATATATTGTATATAACGAGAGAGAGAGAGAGAGAGAGAGAGAGAGAGAGAGAGAGAGAGAGATTGTGTGGGAACCCTCCAATGTTGGCTGATGTCTGCAGTAAAGGGAATAGGACATTCACGTCTATAAGAGGGAGGTGGGGCGAAGGGGTCAAGGGGATGCTGTCACAACGGAGATCTACCCCCCCCCCCTCCTCCCCCTCCTCCTCACGTCATGATAACGGTTCATAACCTCTTGCAACCCCCACCTACCCTGCGAAACGATATGTGACTTACTACATAACCATCCTGTCTGCTCCTGCCTTCTACCCCTGGTCCTATAGTTTGTGAGGAGTACCGCCACCCGGTCGGTGGTGGTGTTCGTCGTCGTGTGTGTCATCTTTTAGTTTATAGGTAATGGCTGATTCATCGTCCTCATTGCGAGGCATTTAACATCAGGACTTTCCGCCAGTAACCGACTGCGGTTGCTTGGTCATGCTCGTTCTGTGCGAGGGATGCTGAAATCTTTTTGACTGACCCACAGGTCTTCGGTATACAGTCCCTCAGCCTTAACTCTCAATGGTCCTATTGTTTGTCCCTAGGTCCTTGTGCCACCTTATCTGAAAGATCTATCATTTTAGCTCGCATGATTCTGAAAATACCGGTGAAACTAGTTTTGTCGATGAACACACATCTTTGATGAAGTAGGCGTAAATTTGTCGTGCATGACGAGATCCTAACGGGATAAACACGCAGCCTCATCAGGAGCATTTGTTGAAGATCTTGACATTATTCCTCTATAAACAAAGCGATTCCATAAGATTATACATCAGAATAGGTGTTGCTGTACCATGGAGAAGCGAACGAACCTCGATTCCTTGAAGGGAAGCCAGTGCCGCTTGTGCTAGGGATGCCAGTGCCGCTTGTCTGATTTGTTTTGTTTGGAACGAACAGAGCCAGTGGCCCGGCGTTCTTTTTTCTAGTTAAATATCCAAGTTTAAAAGATCTCTCGTTCTGGTCTGGCTATCTTACCTGGGTGGAAAGTCTCATTTGTGTCGTGATATCTGTTCTTATTTATTTTTCATTAATATATCTGTTATTGCGTAGGTGCCTTAACAAGACCCGTGATCGAAGGTTGACGATAAGCTGTCAGTCGGGTTGCCCCCATCATTTTATGTTGGGAGGGAGGTGGCGAAGATATAGATCCATTCAGATTAATTGTGCCTATATTAACCTCGGAATTGTCAGGTGATGGGCCAGTTGAGTAACGCTTGAACAGGGAACCCAAGTCAGTCAGTCATTTTGGCATTCTCCTCTGAACTTTTCTATACCTCTCTTAGGTTAGGTGAAATAGAATACGTTGTTTCTCCGCCCAGTGAGTGGTGGACAATGATCTATAAAATAACTGGGAAGGAGAAAGTAGACAGTATCAAGATGTTAGACCCACTTGCTGTTTTCTGTTGGGTGGGGGTTGCCTAGCTTTTTAAGCTTACCTTTCGGTGCGTGGGCGTCAACAGCCCTTTAGCATGGGCTGTGTGTTGGCGCACGTGTAGCATGTAGGCGAGTAGAGAGAGAGAGAGAGAGAGCGAGAGCACCAGCGGCGGGTGATGTAAGTGACCGTACCTTTTGAGGGCTGGTCACTCTCACAGATACTCATTGCTTGTAAAATGCTGTAATAGGGGCTGGCGCGCCTCTTGAACTGTTCTGCAGGCAAAGCTGTACTTGTTTCTTTTCGCCAAGAATCTGGTGAATTACTGCAAACACATGTTAGTTGCGCATATTTTGTCTTTGGAAGTTGGTTTAACTTGAATGTCAGTACCCCATATTCCGGGAGAGGATGGGACGGGCTAGGCACGATCCATTAACCGAATGTGCGTGTATTGATGTAAGCCGTAACTCCTGATAGTCGACTGTTTTGGTATGCAGCCTTTGGGTGGAGAGAGAGAGAGAGAGAGAGAGAGAGAGAGAGAGAGAGAGAGAGAGAGAGAGAGTACTCCTTCAAAATAGGTAGCAACCTATAATTACCTTTAGAGACCCCAGTGAGATAGTCCTTGCCCATATCGGAGCTGAAGCCTCTCTCGCGTTATGTTTTGTCATATAATAATGGCAGATGTGGTTGATATCCAGTTCTTCGTTCCTTTTGTTCTACAACATAATATACGCACGCTTCTTCTTCTTCGTTTAACGTGCTTTTTCCCATTTTTCATATGGGGTAAGCACGATGCCTTCTTTTGAAGGACTTTGATTTGGCGTTGGGGTAGGCCGTAGCCTCGATCGGCTACGCACGCTAACACACTTGATTCTTGTGTAAACTGTCGTGATAGATTTCCTTTTCATTTTAAAGCATCCAGTGGAAAAACCTTTTTTTAAATCATGGAAATAGGGACTGTAAGAGCTTAGTGTGGCTATTAGGCATCGGTGGCATAGCGTTGGCTTTATCTAAATTTGACGGTCCCTCCAAGTGTTTCTCGCCTTACTCTCGAACTGACGGTCTTGTGTTTTCGTGCATTTGACCTTACTCGGGTGCCAAGCCCCCTCTCTCTCTCTCTCTCTCTCTCTCTCTCTCTCTCTCTCTCTCTCTCTCTCTCTCTCTCTCTCTCTCTCACTGTACCTCTGTTGATATATAAAGTGAAATAGGTGCCTAGCTGTTAGACGACTCTTGCTAGTCTCAGTAATTGTGTGTGAGATAAATAGTGAAAACCTAAACTTTTAAGTATTCATCGCTCCGTCACAATGTATATCGTCAAAACGGGAGGTCCTCGACGAGGTAATCCTCACCTCTCTGGAGTGAAACCATTCATAAGGCATGACCTCCCTCGCTCGCTCTCTGCCTTGTCGCCAAAGCTCCACAGTTCGTTTTCCTTTAGGAACGCTCTCTCTCTCTCTCTCTCTCTCTCTCTCTCTCTCTCTCTCTCTCTCTCTCTCTCTCTCTCTCTCTCTCTCTCTCCCGCCACCGTCGCTTCCTCCCACCTACCCCCGCCGCCTCTTCTGACCGCCCATTCATTTCTTCCCACTTTTCCTCTCTTGTCCTCTCTGCCGTCTTCTATCACTCTACCCTTTACTGATTTGAATCTCTCTCTCTCTCTCTCTCTCTCTCTCTCTCTCTCTCTCTCTCTCTCTCTCTCTCTCAAAAGTGCCTCCCTGTAACGTAGTTGTTGTTTGTAGTTCCAAATGTTCACGAAGTGCGTTAGCATCGACTAAAAGTGTCGTCGTAGCATTCAGGTTGGGGTGAAGTCGGTTACAAGCTGCAGGCATCGTTGTTGGTGGGGGGGGGGGACCTCTTGAGGGTTTACCGACTACGGGACAGACTTGAAAAGCTATTACTTGAGGCGATAAACACTTAACCTCATAATCGAAGTTAGATGAATTTCTTTCCTAACCATAATAGCTCTTTAACCCCTTGTAAATTGGCGTGTGCTTCTCCTCGCTCCTGCCATCTACCCTTTTTCCTCTTTGAGACGATGAAGACAAGACCCACAACCTCCCGTCGAGTTGTTGAGAGGGTCATGGATGTGGCGCCGTGGCACCACCACAGAAGTCGATCGCGTACTGGTCAGATGCTAACATGCTCTACACAAAACAAAACAAGGAAAAAATGCGCCGACGTTTCTTCTGCGCAGTCGAGTTTTCTTTACAGCGTATAATGTTGTATGAAACTTTCAGCCACGGCCCGCTGGTGGCCTGTGTTGTTGGTACTTATAGAGGTGTCAGACGTACGATTTTGGCTAACTGTAACCTTAGGTAAAAAAAAAAAAAAACTACTGAGGCGAGAGGGCTGCAATGTATTATGTTTGATGATTGGAGGGTGGATGATCAACATACCAATCTGCAGCCCTCTAGCCTCAGTAATTTTGAAGATCTGAGTGCGGACAGAAAAAGTGCGGACGGACGGACAGACAGACAAATAGCCATCTCAATAGTTTTCTTTTAAAGAAAACTAAAAATGTATATAGCCTTTGGTGCTGCTCCACTTGTCCGGTTCATTTCTTTTTCAAGCTGAATCTTCCTTAAGAAGTGGTATTCGCTCGTTCAGTTTCTGTTTGATCTCACCTACCTAGTCTTTGATTAGAAAATGAGATTTTCAGTGGGTGTACAAGAATTGAAAAGAAGAATCTTGCATAGGTTTGGTGGGTTGTGCATTACCAAAAGGAGTATGCACGAGGCTATCGTACGGGCCCACGTTCCAGATGACATGGATTGTGTGTTTTCTTGAACTTAAAAACTTTAGTCAGCGTTTATATAACTACGGAATAAACCGGGAATGAGAAGAAATTGATAATTCTGGCTGTTATTACTTTTATAATTTTGGGAAAGTCGGAGCGCTAAGTTTGAACGCATGTTTATTCATATTTGTTCTCAGTCAGATTTGACCGTTTGAATTAAACCACTCAAGGGGAGTACATTATCATCAAGTTTATCATTGGAGATTTTTATAGATGGGTAAAGATTATATAAGTAACTGGATTTAAACTGTTGCCGTGACGAGATCAGTGAAGTTAGGAACACAAACGATAAAGAGATGTCTGTTACCCAAAAAGGTTACGACCTTATAATATGGTAACCGTTGAACGGTCATATTTAACTTCCTGTTTGTTGTGTAGAGAACCCACACACCCAAGATGTGCGGGATTGCTGTCACAGTTCCTGTACACTCAAATACGCATTGGCATTATTACAGAATGCACGGAAAAACATTAGATAAGAGGTTTTGAACGCCATGTCTCGGAGTTTAGCCTGGAAGTCGAAAAGCATGTTTTGATTTATTTCAGTCTTTGATTAGTGAAGTGTTAGGAGCAGCAAAGATAGTATTGTTGTTATTGCCTCAGCAATTCTGTTGATGTGTGTAGAAGGTAAGTTCGAGACGTCTCGGGACCGTGGTGGAATCTTCCGCTGGGGCACTAGACCAGATATGCCACATCCTGTCAAGAAAGCATGTAAGGGTGGGTGAGTATGTTCTTGTATTGAAATTGTTTTTACTGATAATTTAAATGTTAGAGTGATAAGTTAAATGTTGTAAAACTAGATCTGCTTTCTTGGAAGTATATTAGAACTCGTAGTTGATGGCAACAGCTTGAAATCGTCAGAACAGAACGAAAGTTTGAGTGCCCAGTGGTTTGTGATGCCATTTATATGTTTCTATTTAATTTTTAGCGCAACAGATGTGCTCTAAAGCGACGGTCTGCTTATGCCTCCGTGAGAAGCTACTGTTAGGCCGTGGAATTAATTGCTGTTTCTTTTACACGGGTTCCATCCGTGATTCATGGATTGCGTAATGAGTATGACACTGGCTGGTCTTTGTTTTAATAGTAACGTCTTAGGTGCAGAAGTTGTTAGGATGGACACATCTAAGCGAAGACACGTCGGCTTTTGTGGAACAGTAAATTCAATGAATACTCCATTTTAACGACCAGCGTAGTCTTGAGCGGAACATCAAAAATTAGAGTTAGAAAAATAACTCAGTGTGTAAACGTACTGTATTACTGTGTGACGTGTTGCTTTTTATCAGAAGTTATGTTTTCTAAATGTTTCTGTATGTTAGTGGAATTCCAATGTTCGCGACTGAGCTTGAATGTGTTGTATGCGTGCGCGCGCGCGCTCACTTGATGAAGGGAAAGGGAGGGGTCCCAGGGAGTAATGGAGGGCAGCGCTTACAATCGCCTCTTCTTTGTGCACGTGCAAAGGCGTCGGGAGATCGTGAAGGGGTTTCTTGTTAAATCTACTGACGCTTGGAGGGCCAGTCAAGGAAGAGGTTTTAAGGGGGGGATAAGCAGCAGTCAAGGCAGGACGATAGAGACTCTCTCTCTCTCTCTCTCTCTCTCTCTTTCTCTCTCTCTCTCTCTCTCTCTCTCTCTTTTCTCTCTCTCTCTCTCTCTCTCTCTCTCTCTCTCATATGTGCGTGTATGTGTTTGTCACTATTTTGGTCTGATGTATTATGTACGTAATTATTATTTGCCTAAACCACGTGGCATGTGTTGCAAACTTTGAATAATGTGCAAACATAGTGAAATTATCCATATTGAAAGAATTTTTAAAAAATAATGCATGAGTATGGGATAGAAGATGATTTGGACAAGATCAGCCATTTTTATTATTTTCATGTTAGTAAAAGCGCTTTTATGCTTCTAATGGAAAGCATTAATTACTTTGTACATCTAGTCCGTCCATAAGGCAAATAAGAATGATGCTTTGTAGTGTTATTTTTTGCAATCAAAAGAAATCTGCTTCACGTTTCTTGGGCGAAAAGTTGTCATTTTTCCCCATAGATTTAACAAGTCGAAAGGGAGGTTACCCGTTCTCTCTCTCTCCCCCCCCCCCATTGTTTCCGATGGAAACCGGCTCCCAGAAATGCGTTCTTGTATCATCCAGATAATACATGTTTAATTAACTTGATATTCTGGTATTGTAGACCTGCAGTGAGATATGCAGCAAGATAGTGATGATAACCCAGTATGGGTTGCTTTGTTTGTGCCCTGGTCTTGAAAATGTGTGTGTGTGTGTGTGTGTTGGGGAAGGTGTGTACAGTGTGTACACGTATTATGTAATGCAAATGATAACATGGTTCCTTTGGAACAATTCATGGCAGTTAATTACATCCAGATCTCTTCATAGCAGTCCCCCTGTCCTTTTCTTCCTGCTGCATAAAAGCCTCAGCAGTCTTCCCCCCCCCCCATCCCCATGGCTTGGCATTACATCATGGTTATCAACATTTTATATTTTGTATATGCGTATATTTTAACAAGTTGAATGTAAGGTTGGACATTGTATGATGGACTTAAGTTTCATGAATACAGATTGTCTTGAATCTTGAAAAAATTAGTATAGAATATTGGTGAGCTATAGTGTTCAGCTGATTATTTTAATATTATCCATTTTATATTTAGTTAAGAAAGGCTCTTCACTTACATTGCAAAATTAACCATAATGTTTTCAGAACTTGATGAATTTTAAGAGTTGGAAATCTCAGCTCTCAAGTTTTTGGGAATCATGGTTTTGTTTTTGGACCATGACATTAATTATCTTCATTAGCACCTTGTTATTAAATGTTTTTACCCATTTAGTTCCTCTGGAATGATGTTGAGTACCTCAAGAATTGTGATTTGATTCACCGTGTAGTTACCTTATGCAGGATGTTTTCAACTCCATCGTTGGTGATTGATAATCTGAGTTGTCATCTTTCATTGTATCAGGTTGTAAAGCATTGACAAGTGTGTGTGTGTGGTATGCTGTGCTATACAATAAATGGTGATGTTGAGTGTTTTGAATATTGTTTAGTAGTGGAAATTTTTTGTAGGTTTTAGGAAAATGGAATAATTCTGTTAGAGGGAGTTTGTACTGGGTTATTGTTCAGGTTTTTTAGCACACTTTGAAATGGGGTTGCTAGCCCCATACCCTACCACATAGATATTCAGTCGACGTTTTTTTATATACACCTTCTCCTCATAAATGGGGTGATGGTGGAAGAGGATATTCCTTCCTGGTTTGGTAATGGTGTTAACCACACAACTCGCAGCTTTGGAATATAGGTAGTCAGGAAAGTTGATAGTTGTGTATTCATTGGAACCAATCATTTTCAGTGTGGTCCTGTGCTATAAACATTAAGTACAGTAGATTTTTATATTTTGCCCAAGATTAAGTATTTTTGTTGTCTGTTCACTGTTATTGAAGTGAATAGGGCAAGTGAGAGGAAAATATCACATGTAAAATTACAAGGGGAATGTTACTTTACCAAAACGGTCCAAATTAGTATGTGTGTTTTGTGTATGTTTGTAGTGTATAGTATAGTATAATATAGTATAGTATAGTATAATATAGTATATAGGTACATGCTCACCTTTATATACATTCAGATAGTAAATAGATGGGGCCATGTGCAGGTGGTTTTGGGTGTTGTACAGTATTTTTAGTTCAGCACCTGTATCTATTTTTAGTATTGCTTATGTACACTTGTTCAACTAATGGCCATGGCCTTGGTTGCTTCCATGTGACTCATTGGGTAGTTGCTCTTGTTTGTTCACTGTCATTTATTGAATTCCTTTTTGGTTTGTAGTCTTGATATGCTCAGGTTTGGTAACTAAAGGAAGTAATCTATTGTTATAGATATAAAAAAGTAGTTACAGGTCAGGTGGTTTTGGATAAAGGTTATTATATTATGTGCTATTGTCCTCATCAGTTTTTAAATCAAATGTGTTTTTAAGAAATCCTGGTCTTTAAGAGACATGCTGTACAAATCTCAGTGGGTTACATCTGAATCCAGTGTAAAGTACTGGAAAGTAAGTTATGTTTAATATGTATATGCAATTTGGAAAAATTTTTTGTCAAGGTTATTAATGTGGTTTGGAGAGTGATGATGATGGATATTTTCTCTCTCTCTCTCTCTCTCTCTCTCTCTCTCTCTCTCTCTCTCTCTCTCTCTCTCTCTCTCTCTCTCTCTCTCTCTCTCTCTCTCTCTCTCTGCCAGGGTATTATTAATATTCAGTCACTAATCTTTTACTATTTAGGTCACTCAAAGACATGCAGACATTTGCATATAAATTCTCTCTCTCTCTCTCTCTCTCTCTCTCTCTCTCTCTCTCTCTCTCTCTCTCTCTCTCTCTCTCTCTCTCTATTGTAATTGTTAAAGGCTACACTGCAGTTCTGATTACTTCAGAAGTATTTCAAAGTTGCTTATAAGTTCGGATTGAAATGCATAGTGGAATAAGATCAGAGAAACATCAGGCTTCAGTGTTTTTTATTCTTGGGGAGTTCCTAGACATTTGAAATTATACTGGTTAAGAAATGATGTAAATCATCAAAATGGTTCTAAACATCAATGTTTCTTTGAAATTATAGAACATTCTTCAGATTATTTAAGACTGAGATCTGTGATGTTGCAGTTACACAGTTTATTACCTTAGTGTTACATAAAAGAAACAGTAAGAATCTTTCAAATGACAGTTTCATAGAACTTGAAGCAAGTGGGTAAATTCTGAATTCATATAGTAAAAGTACATTGCTTAAATTAGGTGTGTAAAAATCATGAAGATATTTTCTGAAATAAGCATGTGGAACAGACAGGAATATGATGAATGTAATAGCTTGTAAAGCTAAAGTTCATAAAACCAGACTGCTAATTGTTCTTGTACCTTTTTCTCGGTTTTTCACTAGTCATTGACAGATTGTCAGGGTTTGGGTATGCTGGGATACACCAGTCTCTCTATTAATAAGGCCCAGCATATACAAGAACCATACAGTAATCACTTAAGTCTTGTTTACAAATTTTGTATTTTATGCAGAAATTTTTTCTTTACATCATTTGTTGGTCCAGCTTCAGGTCAGACACATTTTGACCTTGACCCAAGGTTTTTCCACCAAGTTCACGGTGCCCGTATGGGGATAGTGACATCAGCGCACCTCGTGTTGTTCACTGTAGGCATTATTTAAGGTTCTTTGCAATGCCTCTTCAGCCCTTAAGTGCAGCTCCTTTCATTCCTTTTACTGTACCTCCGTTCATATGACTTTTTCAGTGGCTGACTGTTTGAATCAATTTATTATGCAGAAAGAAAACTTATGTGACTCGTGTTGCAGAATTTAGAAGAATCGAAAGCTACTAACTAGGGTTTATGTGAGCCTAAACACATACCTTGAAGCTAATGAATTTTTGGGGGACGGGTAGGGTATTATCCTTGTGCAAAGCCAAAAAGCAAGTTGGTATTGTCAAAGAAATTATAGTGCTGAGTTTAACTGAGCATTAATGATTGATTTGATAGAAAGTATCAGTTTCTTTGTATTATCTTTCAGTTTCCTTGACCGTGTCCACATAGTGAGGCAACCAGATTACACTCCAACTGAGCAAGACATACTACGATGTCGAGTCCTCACTTTAGGCATATTCGAAACCAGATTTCAAGTAGACAAAGTCAATTTCCAGTAAGTTTATTGTATCTGTCATTCCTTGTACTTTTGTTTTTGTTCAGACATTTTAACATTATTTTGCAAATTTTTATGCTGTTATGTTTCATAGTAATGCACTTTTGTTTTAGCAGTTACTAACATTTTAACAAAAATATGTGAAGACTTGAATGTGACTGTGTAGAATAATTTTTTATAGTCAATTTATTGTCAGATCATCATTATGACAGACAAGAAATAGTAACAAATGTAGATGATTTAGAAGTTCAAGTAATTTTTTTAGAGGATTGTGGTACCCATATTCAGCTGTTTTACGCAATTCATGATTCACAAGCTGCATCCATCATTTAAAGCTATCGTATAAAACTAGGTACCTATTCCTCTGGTCCCAAATACATACAGGTAATGCAATGATTGCAAATTTGTAATTTTTTTTTTTTTTTCCTTAAATGTAGTAGGTTGACTGTTTTATAACTTTGCAAGTCAAATATATGCCAGACAGTATCTTAAGCTATACCATCCTTGTGTTCGACCACAACAGGAAAAATGGTTGCATTGCAGAATAAACATATCAAGTATAGACATTTGTCATAAATGTTATAATTAACAGTAAATGCGGATGCAATTAACAGTAAATGCGGATGCCTCATGCTACAGAAGACTGTGGAATGCTACAGATCAAAGAGGGAGTTAATAGGATATGAGCTCTCTTCACCATCTAATAGCATTTAGTTTTTAGCACTGCACCTTTAGTATCCATCAAGTCTTCATAATTATTATTTTCATATTCATCTTCACTCTTCAATCATGCTTAAGTAAATCTCAAAGAAACTTATATGCTGTAAATGTTGTCTGCAGATGACACTTAACACAACATTTCAACATTTATGCCATCTAGAGGAAGAGTTAACCATCATTTAAATTTCATTTTCAGTTATTTACAAAGTATCTTTACCTATAAGCAAGGTTCATTGATGTGGTAGCCATTAAGACTGGAACAGGTAATGGCATATGCTTGTGATGTGCCATTCTTGGTGTACATTGGAATACTAAAGGTTCTTTGTAACACCTGTACAACCCCAGTTGCATTGGTGGTATGCCTTGTACTTTACATCTGCTCACTTTAGTTTCTTCCCACAAAGTTGTTAAATTTAATACAGTGTACCATTGTCAAATGTCACTTATGAACAAACCCTTTTAAGAGGCTAGCATGATAACTGGCGGCCTCAATAAACAGGTTTGCGACCACTTCACATCATGTTCAGATTTGCAAGTGAGGGTTTAAATAAGGCATTTCTAAGCTATTCCTAGCATCAGTGGAATCCTGTCTCCCTCTCATCGTATTCTATTCTACAGTTAATAAGATAGTTATCTCTGTCTGTAGAGAGTATTAATGATGTTTTTATATCCTCAGCATGTTTGATGTGGGTGGCCAGAGAGATGAGAGGCGAAAATGGATTCAGTGCTTCAATGACGTAACAGCCATCATATTTGTGACTGCCTGCTCATCTTATAACATGGTCCTAAGGGAAGATCCCAGTCAAAACCGGCTACGAGAGTCACTAGATCTCTTTAAAAGTATATGGAATAATAGGTAAGGCGCATCAAATGCTCAGGCTTCCTAGTATTTTTCAAAGAAGCTGGAGTCCTATTTATCCATAGTAAAAGCATAATAAAAGTGTAAAACTTGTAGGTTCTTTTGATTTAGTCATCAAGTAGGTTGATGTCAAAACAATTTCAAAGTAATGCATATGATAAAGCCGCTGGCTCATTGATATGTTAGCATAATTTATAAACCATTTTGATATAGTGTTTTATGTGATTCTCTGAGTTACAATGGATTTGTTTACAGTACTTGTAAAAAGCTCGAAGCTATAAATTAGATAAAATGCTTTTCTTCATGAGTAGTGTATAACTGCAGTATTGTAATTTTTTTTCATTTATGAAGAGTATGCACATCCGTAATTTCTCCATAGGTTCAGCTGCTCTTCTTGCTCTATGTGTAGCAACTCCCACCCATGCCAAGTGCTATCCAAAATTTTGAATGTATTTGACATACATGGTTCTGTGAATCTAGCATAATAGGCCTGGTTTTACTCAAAATATCCATTTAGTCATTATGCTGTATTTAAGAGTGTAAATTGATCTATTCAAAAGAATATGAAAAGTATACTCTTCTTGGCATTCATATTGTAATATTGGTTATTATGAATTTCAGTCTGTACCTGCGTGCAGTAATCATCTTGAAATTCAATTGAATTTTATTGCCTTTACTAAGTTACGGTATCTTATGTATATTTACTTCTTCAGTAATGTCATGTATATGTTTATGGTTAGCTTTTATGTTCCAAATTATTTCCTCATGTTAATTTGAAAGAAATATTTTTGAAATAAGAAAGGGTAGAGATATGGATTTAGCCTGGTCCAGGAGACTGGTTGTGTTGGTGTAGATTTTTCTTCAAATCATCCAGGCGAGCCGTGGTATTTAGGAAAAATCGGCAGAGGTAAAAGCTCTGAATGAATAAGTGGGATGTGAAGTTCATATAAGCTGAGAATCCTTTATCCAAAATGCTTTGGACTGGAAGTGTTATGGAGTTTGGTAGTATGACTTCTGTGGAAATTGCACATGCTGTAAAAAGAGTTATTCTTAGAAAAGGGACATTGAAGATAATCACCCTTACATATTGCCATATCTTTTATATGGCATGTCTTTTATAAGGTATCTTAAAATAAACTATTATTGCCAGAGAAAATTAATCCATACAAATATCATTTCATGAAGACCAAATAAAGTCAAAGTAGGCTATGCACAGTTTACTCTTTCCCCCAGCCATCCTACACCCCATTACATGCTTTACACTTTCTTTCCCCCACCCTGCTTACACCACAGTGCTCACCCAGTTACAGTATATACACGGGTTATTCCTATGATTAATTTGTGAATTCACGCAAGCAAACACAGTAATACCCAAGAGAAAATATGCTTCATAGTAAGTGATATACTTAGGCCAATTCATAGGAACACAATACAAGAAAACCTCAAGAAGTGTTTATTTATTAATTAATGAATAACATGCTCATCAGTTTGAGTATTAATTCTTTTACTTGTAGACCTTGTAATTGAAGGTTTTCCAAAAATATGCATTAGGGCATGTCCCTGTAACATTTTGTTTCTTAAATTTTGGCTGGAGTTCATAGTTACTAATGAATTATGTGCATAAATATAGATAGTTATTTTTCTTAACTTCACAATCTCAGCTAAGTCAGCCATAATATACAACCTTAAGCATGCAGATGTTAAGTATACTGTAATACATTCCAGGTTCAAGGCCACTTCTAAACCTTGGTACCAGGTTGACAGTGAACTTATCTGTTCCCTTTTCTTTGCAGTACTCTCAATTTGCTCGTACGACACCTTTACGCTTTCAGGTTGAAATGTATCGTGTCTAGTAGTTGTTTCTGACTCATATCTCATAGAGAAATTTTGCTGAGACAAGAACTTTTCTGTTGTATTCTTACATTAGGATTCACCTTGTAAATATCCATAAGGTGGAGCAGTGTTTGATTGTATCTCTTTATTGTCCTTTTTGGATACAGACTGTTGAATCCATATGTATGTACAACTTGCTTACAACCTAAAATTTTTCGCATAACTTCCAGCTTTGTATAGGGTCCCCTGTCCAATTTGTTATCAAGGCAAATTCTTTTCTGTTTAGCATAATTAATAAAAGTGCCCTTTCTCCCTTAATGGAGTTTTCTGTCTTCTTGCTGGAGGGAAAGATGGACACTGACAGTCCCTGTTGTTGTGATGTAGGAATTCCCATCTGTCAAGGTTGGCATAGTAATTGTTCATGTACAGAATATGACCCCAAGGAAAAGGGTCCAGAAGTGCTTCATGGCTGTTCACGAGTGGCTTTGAGGTTATTAACAGGAAAATGCGTATTCATTCTGGGATAGAAGGCATCCATCACATCGTGGATGAACAGTCACAGATAACGTAAATTTATATATGAAACTGGTGCCTTTAGGTTTAGCATGCTTATTAAAAATAAGGGATGTTTTAAGTAAGGCTTTCAACATCCACAAAAGGAATTAAAATAACCTGTAAATCATTTATGTAGCTGTTTCTTGATGTTCTTTTATTTTCCACAAGCTGTCCTGTGAAAGAGCATCTTTCAAGGTAACATTTGTAAAACGTAAAAAATAATAGGGGCCTGGTACTGATCACGGTGTATGTTTCGGAAATATTGGAATATCAAGAAACAACAGTAGGGCAGTGATCTCTTAACATATTTTCATGCATTAGGCATTAATAATGAGATTGTAAGGAACGTTATCATTCCTTCAGGACCACATCTTCCCTCTTTCTTTCTGCCCAAGCCTGGAGTTCAACCAAGAACATGCTGGCCTTGGTAATGGTTGTTTTCATCAATATGATTTAGACTATTCCATCAACCCTAAAATACTTAAAATAATTTTATTCCTCTCTGTCATCACTGAGTCCAAAATCATGTCACTCCTGCCTTTGCAGTAAAAACAATAATTTGGTATATAATCTCTTCCATCAGTCAACCATTATCTCATGAATCTAGTTGAAGTGGCACTTATCCAAACATCACCAGCTCAAACTTGAGTGCCTACCACATTGGTGAAAAGACCTCTTTCAATGAGAGTCTCTGCTTTGTCCCCAATCACTAATTCATAATACACACTTCCATCGCTTTGAAGATTACGTTGCCGGTCTGCTCCTGAGTTCTGTGTATCATCTGATTTTGTCCAACTAATTGAGGAACCCACACACATTTCTGGTAATAGATTAGACCTCATATTCACAGATGTTCCAGCTATTCTGAAGTCCAAGGTTTATGAATATATAGCACTACTGATCATTGTGCCATTGAGATGGACATATATGTAAATCAGTATGTTCCCAATTCCACTATTTGAAAAATGGTCTCGTTGAAATCCAGAGCCAATTGGGATCACATTATTGATGCTTGTCAGACACTTAATACTTCAGGTGCTGTATTAGACACTGATCCCAAGAAGTTAAATGAAATAACTAATGGCTATTTTAATAAGATATATCCCTAGAAAGGTCATCAAATTTAGGACAAATGGCCAGCCATGGTTTGATACGTGTAGACAAGTCTACCATGATGAACACCAAATTCAATCCATGGAGACAAAATCGTTCAGATTAATTACACCATTTTTGTTGAGTCTCGCCGTGCTGCTAATAGAACTTATTACCTTACAGCCGAGAGAAATTACAATAATTCCGTGAAGAGGAAACTTGAAGGAATTACGCAGCCTCATCTGTGGTGGACCAAATTGGCATCATTTGTCTTTGGGTCATAGAAACTCTTCTTACAAAATATGCATTTCTTACAAAATATGCATTTCTTACAAAATATGCATTTCACTCCAGGGATGTTAAGAAAATTCTGGGTAATCTTGATAGCTGGGCTGGAGAAGATCCTGGTGGTTTCTTCCCTTTGTGTTGTAAAAAAGTTTCTAGCCTGTTGTCTCCCAAGTTTAGTAGATTCTATAGATTTTTATGTTGACATAGTATCTTTGTGGATGAACCCATCTTAGTAATACAGTGCCTGTTCCAAAGAGTGGCATATCTGCAGACTGCAGTAACTACAGACCGATCTCTATTCTACCTGCTTTCCAAAGTTGCTGAAAAACCTATTTTTAAGCCACTAGGTAAGTATGTTGAATTTTAAGGATTGTTAGCTGATAGTCATTATGCATATTCATTATGCATATAGGAAGCAGCTAGGTACCTGCGATGCTCTTTTAGACTAGACATGCCATTTGCAATGGAACCTTGATAAGGGTTTTGAGAGCAGAGTATAATACAGATAGATATTAGTGCTGCTTTCGATCTGGTAAATCACAAGGCACTTATTTATAACCTTCAGAATCTTGGAGTGGGTGGATATTTTAGGATTACTTCAAGATTTCCTTTTAGGTAGGCAGCATCTAGTTGCTGTGGACAGGATCTTTAGTGAACCAAGACCTATTGTGTCTGGAGTTCCACAGGGCAGTGTTCTTGGTCCACTATTATTTTTAGTGTACAGTATACAAGTGAACATGGTTGTTGGCCTGGAGAACAAAATTGTTCAGTATGCCAATGATGCGACACTTGTGGGTGTAGCAAAGTCGTCACTTTTGAGAAATGAAGCTTCCCTCAGCCTCAGTTGGGACGTGGACCAGATCAGGGAATGGTGTAGTGTTGTTGGGTTATGAGACTGTACTCCAGTTGTTGTTTAAAAAAAATAAAAACACCTGTTGATTAGCAGACCTTGTACTGATTTCCCACCTCATCCTCCTGTTCAGTTTGGATGGAACTTTGTTGAATGAGTCTGAAGCTTAAACACCTCTAGGTGTAATCTTTGACTCACATCTGACTTTTGAGAAACACAATGAAAGTTTCAGCAAATGACGCATGAAAGTTAAGTATTGTTTGTAAGGCCTCATATATTTATAATTAATAAAATCAGTGCAATCTTTTTTATGCCATTGGTACTCCCTTTACTAGAATACTGCTCTTTGGTGTGGATGTCTGCTTCTGCCAGAGATTTGTGGTGGTAGGTTTTTGTTTCCTAATAGTAGTAGTTATGACTTGGACCATCAACAGATGGTCTCTCGTTTGTCGGTTTTTCGTAAGTTGTATTTCAACAGAGATCTTTCACATTCGCAATTGATCCCTGATCCCCTTTTCCTACTGAGAGCAACCAGATTTGACGAGTAATAACACCAATTTGCTGTAAATTGGCCTCGCTGTCGAACTTTTAAGTTCCAGAGGTCTTTTATTCTTCACACTGTTGGACTGTGGAAGAGCCTCCTAGAGGAAGTCATGCATTTGGAACTTCAGAAGTTCAAGCGAAGGAGCAATGCATTACTACCCTAATACTATTCTCCTTGCATTTCAATACATTTTTATCTATTTGTTAATTTGTTAATTTTTTTTTGTTTCTTTCTTTTTTAATAAGTGAGGGGGATCTCTTCTCTCTGTGTTTCCCGTTACCTGCTCTTACTTCTTCCCAATGAACACCATATTCATTGGAAGCTTGGATTTCAAGTCAGTGGCCCCTGTGGGCTTGTTCCATATGAATAGGTTTCATCATCTGAATAATTATAATAATAATAACCCTTCAGTGAATCATTACCTTCATGAGTTTCTTCATACTCACCATCAATCTGCATAATCACCATCTTCATTTCACAGAACTCCAATTGGAGAGGTATTTCCACATCTGTCAATGACCTTTAAAGGTACAGTATCCAATGCCTAACACATGGGTCTTGGACATGACCAGAACTGTTGTTAGATACACTGGCTGGGTTGATCTTACAGTATCAGCAGCATTTTCCATCTCTGAGACAGCTAGGTTGTTTATTTGTTTATTTATTTATTTATTTATTTATTTTTTTTTTTTTTGAAGTTCCCAGGTGTAATTACCTACTGCCCGTTTAAGCCAAATGAGTGATTTCCTGTTAATTTTGCCTCTACAAGACATGTTGAAAGCAATAATGTAAAAACAAATTGCTTTCTTTTCATCCTACAATATCTGAGTGACTTTTGACTTGTCTTTAATATTGCCCATTTCAGTATTTGCAGAAACTTTGTTTTGGTTGTTTATTGTGTATAAAATGTATACAAAATACTTGACTGAAAGTTTTACTTGATATACAGTACATCAGAACAACACTATCAAGGGAAAAATCTGGCAGTGGTATTTTGTTGGGTGGGGGATAACTAAGAAATTTATACCAGGTATTAAGGACTTCACAAACAGTACATTGTATTAAGCCTCAAAATAATTGTCCTACTTGGACTTTTACCCTTCAGACTTTTAAAGATAAAAATTTCGAAATATATACTTAATGCTTTCTATCAATTGAAGTAATCTGGTGAAAGGGTCTTATGTAAGGCTTCAGTAAAATTATCGTAAATCTGATTAAAATCATGTTTGCACAATATAGATTAGTGAAATTTCCTTACTAAATTTACCCCCCCGACAAAAAATAATGAAGGAAATAGGTTTTAAAGGTAATATGGTTTGAGGTACAGCTATTTAAAAGTTTATACTTGATTCAGCCATGAGGAAATGGTTCTATGGCAATTAGCATTTCATTTTTTAGTCCGGATATTAATACAAAATAACTGCTTGTTAAAACATGAATATTTATTCCCAGATATATTCAGTTTACAGGCTCTTAGTCCCACCCTGCTTCTATGAAGCAGAATATTACTCTCATTCCAGAGGATGTCGTAGTTGCCCAAGTCTTTCTTTATCTATGTCAATAATCGGAAAACAGTTTTCATCAGGGGCAATCGTCATGTAATCCATATATTTCGCAAATTTCTTGATGTTTCAAAACGAATTTTCATGTTTTTCATATGTATTTCAGATGACAAGAGTACAGTATATATTAAAGCTCTGTACTGACATCCCAGGCTCTTGTTTCATCATTTCCAACTTGCAAATCCATAATATTCTAAAGCAGAACACTAAATGAGTAAAGATTTTCTTTACTTGTAGGTGGTGATAATTTTTCTGTAGTGATAATAGATGTGATTTTGGGGACTTCTTTAACTTGATTACTTCATCCTCATAATCATGTAACCTGAAAAGAGATATGAAGATATTCCTTGAAGGTGGGTAGAGTTCTCTTGTTAGAGGTCAATGGCTTGGGGGTCATCAAGGTGTGAAGGATAGGAAAAAGGTTGGGTCAGTGTTAACAGTGAGTAATGGCATCTTCAGTGCATCTTTTTTGCTCTTTTTTTTGTGGGATTTTTTAATTTTTTGTCAGTATGATAACAATGTTTCCTGCATTATGGCATATTAGAAGTCCTCAATAAATACAGAAATGCTATCAGGATAAGACAAGTACCAAAAGGCTGAGCCAGAGCTATGAAAAATTAAACAGAAGCATATAAGGTTGCGTGTGGTGCTGACCACTGCTAGTGAAGTTATGATCTTTTTTCAAGCTAGGAACTCAGGTAAAGTTGCCAGTAGTGATATTTTGAAGGGAATTTTTCTGTAAATTACTATAATGTATTGTAATTCACTATTGCACCTTAGATCAAGTTTGAGGCTTTTTTCAGAATTTCCTCAATGTCTCGGATATCACTGGAAGGTTCCCTTTATCAGATATAAAACCTATGGAAGCGTTTTTCATGGTTATCAAGTTACGTGATGAATAACAGAATGCACAATATTTCGATTATAGATTCAAACTAAATGAAGTCTGTTTGAGGAGGGTCTTGCAAGCTGTTAAGTACTTAGTGAATGCAAAAATATATATGGACTTGATAAAAATACCAAAAGTCCCTTAAGCACAGTATGAGTGAAAAATTTAAGAAACATTTGATCAAAATCATTATGCATGTGTGTACACATGTAGAATCACTTCTCTCCCTCTCTCTCATGGTACTGTTGTTTTGATGTTAAAGGTTTAAAGAAGAAGTATCATTATTTATTTGCTAAGAATGAAGAAGATTTACAAAATCTATACAGTGTCCAAAATACATTGGAAGGTATTTAATGTTAGGCAATTGAATATCATTCACTGCAGGTGAAATCATGTGTAAATATATAATGCTCTATATCTGCCTGATTAACACAAAGATACCAATCACATTGTATCAAGGGTTATTGTCTTCGTCAAAACCCAGGATAAAATAACAATTAAAACTTTGAATCACTTAACCACTGGGTAAACTCAATGTGAGGGATTGAGCGTACCCAGTGCCTTGTGGAATTTCCCATTTGTAGTACGCCATTTTAGCATAAAAAAAAATGTCAGATTTTTAAGGTCTTCAGCTTTTGGAAATTTGGATAATGGATTCTCAACCTGTAGTAGGAAATTTTACATAATAGTAAACCCTGCTTATTAGAAGTGTGAAAGGTTTTGGAAGAAAGGTATTGTCAGTGTTTAACTGTTGTTTCCAATTGTATAATCATGATTAAAAAATATCCAGTACTATTTTCATAGGTAAAAGAGGACTTCTTCCTGCAGCTTTTTTCCCCCTGCTGAGAATTAACATTTAAACTACAAATTGGGCTGTCTCACATTGTCTTAGCTTCAGTGTTAATTTGCATATTGAATATGTCAGGAGATTTAAACAGACCTTTATTGCTTAGGGTTTTTTCAAATATCAATTTTTGATATCTTGAAACTGCTCCATTTTGTTTTAAGTCTAGTGTTTTATAAATGTTGTTGTTTAGATATGTTTTTTCTTGCTTATGCTTGAATAAAGGAACTTTGCTACTTACATATTGAAATAAAATTTTCTTATTGTGTCATTCCAAGATTTGTCGATTTTGTGCATGCTTCATGCAAGAGCTAATATGTCAATATCTTGGCAGGTGGTTACGCACAATAAGTGTTATCTTGTTTTTGAACAAACAAGATCTCCTCGCTGAAAAAATCAAGGCAGGCAAGAGCAAACTAGAAGATTATTTTCCTGATTTTGCCCGGTATCAAACCCCAGTAGACGCTACTGTTGAACCTGGGGAAGATCCGGAGGTGGTTCGCGCAAAGTACTTCATCAGGGACGAATTTCTAGTAAGTCTTCATAGACACTTGCTCAAACAACTTTTTTTCAGCTATACTAGAGTATTCCATCTTGGGAACTTTCGTAATTATAATGATGCAAATGTTAGTTTTCAAAAAGGTTTTGCGTGTATTCACCCTTGCATCTGTTATGGCTTACAGTTTTGGCCACCCCAAATGGGGAATATTATTGGTGCCCTTGTTAATCATTGGAAATATATTTGGCCTTACTGGTGAGGAATAAAATGTTAGGAAAAGGGAAGAAAGGAAAGTTAGTTGAAAGTTTAAAGTAAGGAAGATGGTAATTAGAAAAATGGGTTCTCTGTTTTTTATTTCAATATCATGATTTTGGGAGGCGCAGCATTGTATTTTATTTTCCGTCTGTAATATCCTTTGAGTGTGAATTAGTGTCAGATTTTGATTTTTTAATGAGATAATGTAAAGATGGTGTATCTTTTCCTTTTTCTTGTACACTTGCTTGACTTGTTTTCTATCAGAGTAGCAGTAAAAATGTCTTATATTTCCATATTTTCTTAAGTTCCCATTTGCCTCCTGAGAGTTACATTATGCCACTGGTTATTTATTGTATTGTCGGCATTTAGTAGCCAAAGATTCTTAGGCACATTTTGTTGACCAAATAGGCTAGTACTGTATAATTTGTGCAAGTAGCTGAATTATTAATGTTGGTAATACTAAATACTAGCCTCAAGTTTTTAAAATTAGTATAATGTTCAGATTTGTTTTATTTTATGTATATAGCCATGCATGCACTACCTATATGATTATGAACACACATTTGTCATATATTTCTGTAATGCCTTGAAGACAGCATTTTTTTAATAGCTACTGAAAAACAGGTCTTGTTCATTATTGCGGGCTTCCATACCTTTTAATTAATTGCTTGAAGGTGATTTCAAATAACACATAGTTGTTTGGCTGTCAGCGGAAACAGTACAATGGAGTGGGGGTGCGTTGCAGCGTTCAGAAAATTTTTTATGAAAGCATTGTTTATTGAGCATTTGCTGAGTAATTATGGATTACCACAGGTTGGACTAGTTGTTTTTATTCGTGTTAAGCATGCAAATGGGATGCACAATCTGTCATCATTCCCATATCTGAAGAGGGAAAAGTTTTGAAAGAATGACAGGGCCTCATCTATTGCCTCTAAATAAATTAGCTTGGGTAACACTGTACAGTATATTTTTTTCATTGTTCTTTACAGAGGATAAGCACAGCTAGTGGTGATGGCAAGCACTACTGCTACCCTCATTTTACATGTGCCGTCGATACCGAAAACATCCGACGAGTGTTCAACGACTGCCGTGACATCATACAAAGGATGCATCTACGACAATATGAGTTATTGTGATGGCCAGTATGTGTGGGTACAGTGGGCGGCAACAGAATCGCTCCATTTGAGCGAGTCAAACAGGAGGGCTGGGTGGTTTGGGGTGGTAGCACTGGGAGGATGGTTTAACCTTCCCCGTCTAGTCTCCTCAGTGGAGGGTTGTCACTCCCCTGGCACTTCCCCCCCTAGTCATTCAAGCTTCACCTGTGCTTTATGCGTGGCACAAAAAACTTCTTAAACCAGTTTTCTGTTCAGTCCTTAGTTTTTTTATTTTAATGACTGCTACAATAAGATTGTACGCACATTAATGGTATGGTGTTCCCAGTCCATAAGATGATGATATTTATTTTCTTCGGATGCTCCCATTTTTACTACCACTTTTACCTAATAGTTCTCCACTGATGGCTTAAAAGCCATTATTTGAGTTTAGGTATTGGAAATAGAGCACAAAATCTTTCTCTATCTTTCTTAACCAGGGAGTACTGACTGCTTCACAGTACTCCATGGTCAAGCCCCCTTACACTGATACTTCCTGACTGAAATCGTTGCTTTAGAGGAAATTTTATTGTAATTATAATTGTAGAGATTGTTATTCCTTTTATATTTTTATTTGAAAGCTATACTGGGATACCTATAACATAAGACAAAATTGTTCCAAATGTAGACTACTTAGCATGTGATGTATGGTCGTCAGGCAACCTGCCCTTAGCCCCTTGAAATGGACTACTGTAGTATTTTCTGCAGCAGCACCACAATGCGCCACATGAACCCTTGTCATCTTGCCCCCATGGACCACAAAAAAGCCTGTTAAGTGGGCTACTTATCCCTTTTATCCTCTTCCAAGGCCCACTTGGATCTCCCATATGTACCCTGTTTCCCCCTTCCCCGCTCACCAAGTTTAGCAACTGCCCAAGACCCTCAAAGTTAGGAGAGTACTGTCAGTTGTGCAAAATTAAAAGAAACTTATTTTAGAATTATTTCACAAAATAAAAAAAAAAGTTCTTCTGTCTCATGCTTTTGGTGTCCATATTTTTTGCTAATTTTATAAATATATATAATATAATATAATAATATATATATACTGTATATTATGTTATAAATGAGCCTATATAAGTTATGTCAGAGGGGACAGGATGAGATTTTGACTCAATGCTGCCACCCCTATCAGTTTGTTGTAGAAATGGCCATTTGATGAGTTTTTATCTATTTATTTTACTTGTGTCAACACCAGAGATCTGCTTTTGTGAATCTAACTATGTGGAAGAAATCTCAATTAGATTGAATTTATTTTGTACTTTTTTAATTTATTAAGTAATAAGTGCATCTAAGTAGACTGGTGACAATTATTTGTAGTTGTGGATGTGTTGAAACCCACCAAATTGTGCTATAATAACTGAGTTACTGATCAGTTCCACTACCAAATAATTTTCAGAAGCTTTACGTATACTTTTAACTTGTGTTTAACCTGCTGGCACCTCTCACTTCTCAACCTCTCATTTCTAAGAGGAAGTAATGTTATCGCCCGGTTTTCCTTAGTTCATGTCAGGAGGATGACATCAGTCTTGTGCAAGTCATCTAGGTGGTGATGTTTGTCACTTTTAATTTTGGTCTCTGTTGTGTTGGCTGGCAGAAGAAGGCGAGAGGTGCTGGCACATTGGAGAGGGTGCACTTGACCACCTTCCTCCTCCCCCCCATATGAGCATCAGTGTGAGCGCCATAGCTGAAGGTAACCATACTCATACATTGTGATGTTTTTGGAGATCTCTTACTATGGTCATGGCTCTCACTGTTTCTCAAAATTTTTGCACGCTGTGTTGGCCAGCTGTGCATTGTTGGAACAGCAGTAAAGAAGGCCTTTGCTGTGTTGAATGTAAGAGTTACCGAATGGAGAAATAATGTACATCATTGAATGCAGGTATGTGGAAGATTTTGTTAATTTTTTTTATATAGATTATTCATGTGTGTAGAATGAGGATGCCTGAACAACTTTGTGGGGAAAAAAGTTTGTTGAAAGTGCCAATATTATTGTCCCTAGGCTGAGAGCATAGGTGTAGCGGTGAGTTTAACGCACCAATTATATGAGTTTGGCCAGAGGAGTTGGATGGCACCTGATGGTGGTGGTGTGGCAGGGTTGGTGCCGTGAGTCACTGTTGTCAGTCTAGTTGGTGGCTGGGAGGAGGGAGCCGGGGCTTCCCTTGCTCCCTGGAGCCCGTGGCCCCTCCTGTGCTGCCAGCCATCCTGCAAAATGATTGCTGTGGTAATACTGGATTGTGGTTATGAGGCCTTCTATGGTTACCCTCAACCACATCAGCATCATTTACCACACACCTTAGTTAGGTGGCTACCGCTGTGGTCCCTCTACTTTGCCTGTACAAATCCCTTGTTTAGTCTGCCCCCAGGGCATAACACCAGCTTGTGTTTTATGTTAGAGGCTTGTGTAGTGCGCCTAGAACACCAGATTGGTTTAGCTGCGCTTCAGTCCCAAATAGTCTCCAGGGAGCATTTCCCCCCAAACTATCCCCACTCCCTTCCCCATTACTTCTCTGCCTGCTTCCCTCCAACTTCCAGTGCCCTATTCTCTTCCTAGGGAGTAGGTGGTGAAAAGACCTCCCAGGTCTTCAGCCTCCTACTACCCCAGACTCGTAGAGACCAAGCCTAAACTGGTAGCCAATTCAGACAGAAGGAAAATTCTTCTAGAAGAATTTATCTTCTGCTCTGATCCCTTCTATCGTCACAATCCTCTCCCCGTGTAGTTATAACCTATTAAAAAGTGTTAAAGAAATTAGACTATACCTGATTTTATGTAATTGAATGTGTTTAGTTAATGTATACCTGCTCTGTGTATTGCTTTGTAATAAAGGCTAAAGTGTAGGCATACCTCTGGTTTAACAGTGTGAAGCAACAACATCAGCTGCAGGAGTGGTGCGGGTGCGGGGTCAGTCATCCTGCCATCACTCTGTGATTGCTGCCTCGTGAGGTAAATTTGGGCGGCTGCCCCCAGCGGGTTAGGTGCTAATGTGGACGTGCAGGGGCTCGCAACACCCCGGGGGCTGCCCGTGGGCGGCCAACTTGTATCGTCTCCCAGCGTTGGTTGCCCACTCACCCCCAGCTGCCCCCGCAGGTCAGCCTCCCCCTGCACTCCCACCAATGCCCACCCCACTATACCTGCACCACCACAATATGTGAAAGCGGTTACTCGGATCCTGGGTTAACATTACTATCTAGCACATCAGATATATCAGAAGAATATTCAAATGCTGCGTAATGGTCACTGTAAATTGTGTAATTGTGAATAAATTTACAATGTCTTATTTACAAGAAGTTTGTGACTTTAATTATCCTCTTGTAGATATCCATAATGTTATGCAAGGGGTTGAATTGATTAAGAGAAAAGGAGGAAAAGTTCAATTTATCTCAAGTGATGTTATTGAAAGGAAGTTGGCTGCAGGGTACAAAACTGGAAAGAAGCAGGACTAGAGCAAGTAAACTTCCATGTGGTCAGCCGTCATAAAGGGAAAGCGGAGAAAAATTATGAAAATTTTTAATGATCAATATTATCAAACATCATGTTAAAACTCATTAACATAAGGCAGTCAAAACTGTTAAAATAGTTTGAAGTTGAATTAGTACATACGAGAAGAAATTCTGTGAAACATTCTAAGAGTTAACAAACTGGTTGCACTGTTACCTACTGTAGTATGTCCGCTATAGAATATTGTTATTTAATATTATTTCAACAAGACTTAATTCACATTTATGGACGGGAAGGATAACCCCACAGGGTCATAAGAGAATGATGAAAATCGGACAAGTCACTCATGCTATTTGCAAGTACTGAATGGCTTCAGAACCTTTCAGTTCATGAATAAGATTAATTTTGATGTGTAAGTAGGAAAAAAGCAAATTGTACCCAAAGAAATTCTCTACAAGAACCTCTCACTTGTAGCCCATACCTTACCGAAAGGAGTCGAGTACTGTACTAGGAACAAATTAGAAAATCTAGAAAATGTCACTGCATATAGAAACAATTGGTTTACAGCTGTACCAGATACCTGTGTGAAATAGAGAACAGAAGTCATATAAAGTAAATCAGTTAGTGTTTCCTTTTATAGGCCCATTTTTTATGGTTTTATTCTTAAGAAGGTGCATCCAAAAGATGATTGGAAGAACTGTGAAAATATCCAAGAATTTGACATTCCTCTGGGGATTTGTTTCCAAGATCCCAACCCAAAGCATGGATGAATTCATTAAATATGTTGACCTGCATTCTGTAGTTAGGTGATGGTGTGATAAATACTCCTGAGTGAAACAAGTTGGACCAGTATGAACGTTATTCGGTAGTTATAAAGACCAAGTTAAAGTGTTAGAAACGAGCACCGCTGTCCAATGTCCAACACTGGCTGTAATCTCTATCACATATATTATTTACTTAATAGAGGCTTTAATTTTTTATTGAATAAACTTTACGAACAATACCTAACTTTCGTGTGGCACTTGCTGAAACTTTCATTATATGTTTTTCAAAAGTTACACCTAGAATAGTTAAAGCTTCAGACTCCTTCAGCAAAGTTCTGTCCACCAGAAGGGGGAGGATGGGGTGGGAAATCTGTGCGAGGTCTGCTAATCAAGTTTGTTTTTGTTTTACTAGAGTTAACCTCGTACCCTACCAGCTATACCATTCCCTGATCTGGTCCATGTCCTGATTGAGGCTGAGGGCAGCTGCCTTTCTTGTAAGTGCACTTTACACCCACAAGTGTTGCATCATCCTCATATTGAACAATCGTGCATTCCAGGCCAACAACCTTATCACTAGTATACGCTCGGCAAAAATAGTGTAGTTTTTATCTGAATGATTTCGTCTCCATGTGTTGAATTCCGTCTGTTTTTCAAGGTAGACACGTCTACATGCATCATCAAACCATGGCTGGTCATTTGTCCAAAATTTGATGACCTTTCTAGAGACATTTTATTAAAGTAACCACCAGCATTTTATTTAACTTCTTGGGATCAGGATCTAATATAGCATCTGAGATATCAAGTCCCTGACAAGCATCAATAATGCAATCCCAGTTGGCTCTGGATTTTAGCCAGACCGCTTTTCCAATGGTAACACTAGGAATATACTTATTAATAGCTCTGTCCATCTCAGTTGAACAATGACCAGAAGTGCCTATATATTGCAGACCTTTGACTTCACAATAGCTGGAACATCTGTGAATATGAGGTCTGTCTTACCAGAAATGTGGTTGGGTTCCTCAATCAGCTGGACAAAATCGGAATATACACAGAACTCAGAGCAGACGGGCCATGTTGATCTATTGAATTTGAATTTAGCCACTCAGTGTGCTTTGCATTACAGTCTCCACAAATAACGAATGAAGCTTTTGAATCCTGTGACTGAGCCATGCTAATCCTCTCTAAAGAGACATCTAAATGTAGAATCGTCGATATTTGGATTCCGGTAAACAACAAATACTCATACATTGTAGAACTTACTGGCAGCTACAATCCAATTTTTTTGTTTACGGTAAATCGGTCGTCCGGACTTAATGTATACAGTCATACCTTGCGCATGTGCGATGTTGCGACGATAAATAAAGTCAAGGCCATAAAACCCAGGGATTAAAAACTCAACCTTTGACATGTTACTACTTACAAGTCTCTCAGATAAAAACATCAAAGTGTAGTTATGGGCACAACTCTGGAGATTTAAGAAAATTTGATCCTAAGTCCCGAATATTTGAGTAAAGTACTCTGCAATTTTTCTTATTTTAATGAGTTAACAGGTACAAAGTTCAGCTCAATGTCTCCCGAAAGGATTAGAATTAACAATATAAAATCACTGTCAAAACTAATAAATGGACTCATAACAACAGTAACATTTTAAAAACCAACAACAACGGTTTTTGCATTACAAAAATATAAAGCATAAATAAATGTCCATATGTCATTGAAAAAAGTGCCGCAAGCAACTGATCGACAAAGTGTGGCCGGCACACCTTGCAAAGCAAAAGAAATCCGCCAGGTGTGCGACAACAGCGAGGGGAGGACAGTCAGGATGGATTTAGAAATAAAACGCTCAGTGGGAAAAG
Source organism: Macrobrachium rosenbergii (assembly GCF_040412425.1). Taxonomy (NCBI): domain Eukaryota; kingdom Metazoa; phylum Arthropoda; class Malacostraca; order Decapoda; family Palaemonidae; genus Macrobrachium; species Macrobrachium rosenbergii. The sequence continues at coordinate 26,750,777 of NC_089749.1, forward strand.
ATTAGGTAAAGATGAAGGCACTTTCCTGACAATCTACCAAGCAACTTTTGCTTTCTCATCAGCCTGTCCTACACACTTCCAAAAAAAAAAAAGGAAAGTTAACGAAAAATAGGATAAATGCCTGATTGTACCCTCAGGGAAGGGAATTCAAAAACCTAAACAGTTGATTAGCGAGACAATATGCTGGCTGATAGTTTATTTTATGTGCACATGCTAATATGAATTTTTACAACCCATGAATTAGGTCAGTTTCGGTTGTTGAGGTTCACTGTCATATCTTTATGTAACAGAACTCAAAATGTTTTTTTAAACGTTATTTTTTGCTATCAAAAATACTGTTGGCATAATAACGTGGAAGTTTAATGCCAAATTTACCTGTTTTAGCACCATAAAAGCAGAATTCCATTAGCTCTAAATGAATAGGACCTAAGGTACACAGTTATTAGGCACCATTAAAATACACTCTCAAAGAGAGGGCATAACATGAATCCAAATAAACGAATATCTGTTGATAATAGTTTTCTCTCAAATCAGTTACAAGAAAACGACATGTAATGTAAACAATGCTGAAACAGGCAGCAGGAGATCATTTTCCAACATCTGTTATCTCGTCGCCGATCTTTATACCAAGTAGCAGAAATGAATTTTGCACATGTTCGATACAGTGATGCCGCGCAAGTGAGAACTTGGATAATTTAGGATAGTTCGCAGTGCTAGTTCTAGGAGGGAGCTAAACAAATTATCGAGTAGTTGTTCCAATATTGGGCGGCAAAAAACTAAAAGATCTCGGAAAACTTACTTGTGTGACACAGCCTTAACTACTGAAACTAACATCAGCTGCGTGCTAGAAAATATGTATACTATTGCGTAATTATATGAAGCAAGACTAATGGGCATTAACGAGTCAACCAAATAAATTTGAGGAAATTGTACGTCGATTAAGTTCCCAGATCTTGAAGAATTCTAATCAGTTTGTTAATAAACCTACTTAGTCACAACTGAACTTTTGAAAAATCTATTTAACACAATTATACTACGCAAAGAAGTCTTCCACAAAATTAGATATCCTATTTGTGTAGTGTAACGTCGGTAAAGTAGATGGCGCCACCTATTTTTCATGGACAACAGAATAAAGAACCCAGTCTGTCGTAATATATAACCTCTGTTCCATCGACCTTGCTTTTCCCCTCGCAGAAGAACTTTTAACAACTTTAAGTTCTGTTGGTGAAGGTGCACACTATTACTACCTACCAAGAATTTCATGTTGAAGGTGATTCTATTGATTACGGTTGGTGTTACTGTTGTACTCTGTTCAAAACTTCAGGAACGAGGTAAGCTAAAACGCTTAAGGCCTTGGGTTTTTTTTTCTGCCGTAGTTCGACGTTAATGGAATCTGTACGAAAAGGCTCTGTAGTGCGGTCCTGGTATTTAGCTTTGGTTGTGCTAAGACTGTTTGACAGTTCAGGAGGAGTTTCGTTTTATTCACTATGGCTGTCTTTTACAGACAAGCCTGCACATAGTAAATGTTAAGACCTTAAAGGATAGTGACTGTGAATGTCTAGTCGTGGTTTCTAGGTGCTCTGGCGTTCAGTAACCGGATTATATGTTGCCCTTCAGGAATGATCTGTTCTCGCGCTTAAAGCATTTGAGTCATTGAATGAAGTTCTTAGTGTTTGCTTATTGTGTAAATGTTTCAGTATTGAAGATTCTTGACTAATTGCACCCTCAGTCGAATGTAATTCATGTGGAGACAGTAATATTCGGTGTACTATAATTACTATGTGCTTGGTTACCTCTGACCTAATGTCAATTGACAGCTCAAGTCGTTTAGTTGGCCTTTGTCACATTCATGGTAATCCCAATTCTGAGAAATTAAACTGGGCCCTACTAAGAACAGGTTGTCGATGGTTAGGCTCCATGATTACGGTAGAGTTTGGAGGCAGCATATTGCTATAACGCCTTTCAGCGCAAGTAATTTTTTGCGGCCATTCTAAATTTGAATTTTAATATTCGATAAATAAACTTGCCCTTTTAATTCTACAAGTTTGTAATAAAATTTACCCGTGAAGGCTTCTTAGTACACTTTTCATTTTACCAGTATATAGTGATAACCAAGGTCCAGAGATATTCATGGTAGCTAACTCAACCTTTTAGGTAATGTGATTAGTGGCTCAAGGGTTTCCAGTGTGATTCAGTGCTGTTGGTATTTACTATATGAATGCTTTAAATATTAAGGGCTGTCGGTAAAGCCAGCACTTGATAATGTATACCATACAGTTTCTCTTGAGCATGCAATGTTTTATCTGGTAGACACTATACGGCGGATCTGTCGAGTTGTAATTCATATTTCTTGTAGGTTTTTGTCTCTACTAGTCTTGTCATGAATGTTAACTAAATGGTTTTTCTGAGATTCTAATTTCCTGGGCAACTTGTTTTGATGTTGTGCTCCAACGGGCAGTATTTTTAAGTACTTAATTTGTCCATGCTCCTGAGTGTAGTAAAGAACTCGGTTCTCATAATACATTTAGAGGAAATCGTTCAGCGACCGCTAATTTCCAATAAGCTGTGAAGTTTAATTTTTCAATCCTAAAGTACGCAAAGGCTACAGCTTTCAGTTAACCTCTTTAGATTTGACGTTCATTTTAATCTGTGTGCTGCGTGTCAGCAGTTAATTCAAGAAGCTTTTCAGATTGGGTCACTTTTATGAAGCTTGGGAGTTTAATCACGGCAAAAAGGTTCTGTGGGTACCAGAAAGCTCTTTCAGTGGAGTGGGAGCAGTTTAAAGCCTAATTTTTTCTATAGCACTAGCAGGTGTAAACGCTACATTATTTGCAAATAGTTAATGTGCAAACACAAACTACAAATCGCCAAAGAAGTAAAGTATGCCAGTTATCGTAGAACAAAGTTTGCCTTACATTTAACTTCGTAGAGGCACATTAGGAAACAGCTCATTTTTACCTTAAGGTACACTTCATATTGCCTTTGATTATTGATGATTAAGTCAATTTTAGCATGGTCCTCTTAATTACTCAGTCAGGTGTTATAAAAGTTTAGAGGGCTTTCTGACAAATTGCGGTAGGCTCTCGTGAAAGTGGCCGAAATTCACGTTCTAGCATTATTAATCGAAGGATTTAGGATGAGAAAAGTCAGTCATAACAGGCTGTCTCGAAAGTGCGGCTAAATAAACTGAACGCTGATATTTAATAAATACGATACTTGCTAATATTATTTGAGGAGCGATCCATACAGCGTATAGTAGGCTACTTGTGTATATACACTATGCATGGTTCTATGAAGGGAGTAGATTGAACACGGACTAGTTTTAATTTGTTGAAAAAATAGGACCCACCATAATGACGTGGAGTACTGTCAAAATTTGCAGGACGCACTGCAAATAAATGCTACACGTATATGACGAACTTATTATACAGAACTACTATAATGCATATTAAAGCATATGCCTTCGGCCCCTAGCTGCAACCCAATTTTCTTTTACTGTACTTTCATATTCTTCCATCTTAATTTCCACCCGCCTAACAAATGATTCATACTGCTCGTCGAGAAGTTTTCCCAACGATAACTCTGTTAATACTGATTCACCGTGACTGCCCGCTGTTCAGGGCTAAGATACCAAGTCAAAAGACTGTGGCTTCGAACCAGCACAGGATGGTGGCTACACCAAACGCGAGTCCAGTTTCTGATTTTACTACAAAAATAAACTGCGTAAAAACTTACCCAGGCTATACAATACTACGTTAATATGACAATATATGCAAAGTTACAACAATTTTAGGTTAATTCAAATTACAGCTGGGTTTACAATAAAGAACGAACACGTGGGGGCGGGAATCAGGACGCAATAGTTAGGTTAATTCACTGAAATTAGTTTGATCGAACCTATAAAAGGGTGTTACTTCGTGATACTTTACATATTGATACAAGGCTAAGGTGGGCATCGATCATATTGGATTAAAAGCGCTACAGTTACCGAACGCTTTACGGTCGATTCTAGCAGGATGGTGCCCGCGACACGCACAAAATACGTTTACCCTACGCGGTGCTAGAAGGGTTGAGTGAGGGCTAGGAGGAGTGGACGCTTCGACTTGGCTTCGCCGAAGAGCGTCCTCTTCAGAAATCTCATGGTTTTAACTACGTTACTGTAAGCAAATTTCTGCGTTCCATAACTCTAATTTACTAAACGTGTAGTGAATCCTCAACAATAAGATAGGTAATAAAGGAAATGGTAACAATTTCAAATCGGAACCATTATGTAAGTCGTTCACGTCAGTCCTTATCGTCCACGTAAGTCATTGTTTGTCTACTGATCTCTGAAACTGACTAGATGGAAGGTTTGTAGGCAAATACCTGCAGATTTTGTCGACAGTACAGCTGCGAGACTTTACTCCCTTTAGTTTTCAAACCTTTTACTGTCAATATCCATTTCAGCGCTGAATGGCCTCTCATAGGACCCAGTGCTTAGCCCTTGGCCTAAATTCTGTATTCAATTAAATTCAGTATTAAATCATATTAAGCACGTGTCATTAGGTGCTGCTCGTCACTTTGGTGTAATGACGTCCTACTTTTCACTGAACTTTTGCAGCACTGGAACGTCTTAGCCAGACGGACCCGCATTACTGATTAGGCACCAACGGCCGCACTATTAATTTCATTCTAGGTTCGCTTGTGCATCTTGTACCATGCGTAAGTTTAGTAGACCAAGTGAGTGGGTCAGAAAGTTACATTTTTAGGTAACACTGGACATCTTGTTCTCGAGTAATTAATGATCGACGCAATGTTCCAGTTCAGATTTTAAGGCTGATAGTTTGTATTTTTTGGATATTTTAAACCTTGCCTTTAGTAGGGTGTTGTGTGAACGAAGATTTGCAGTTAAAGTTGGTGGTATCGAGAAATCTCTCAATGTTCGTGTTCTATATGGTACGAAGGCGCACTTAACATTTCATATTTAATTTTATTATAAAATCCACGTTAGAAGGTGAGTGAAACCCGGGACTTTATTCTACATTTTCAAGTTCACACTGAATACAAAAGTTGACAGAGCCTTATACACAAAAACAGGATGGGCGGGAGGTTACAGTTTAAATTGGGGCAGCATGTTCTTTAAACAAAAAATGCAGGGACAGAGGATCAAGGGATAATCCAGGGTGGAGATTAACATTCCTGGTGGACGTAGCTTCAAAAGTTTCTAGCAGATTTTTTTCTGATGGTCGTTGACCTTGTAGATTGTTGATTATCCCAGTTCATCGTATGGCCTGTCTTAAGCCAATGGTCCGCAATGCCATTATTTGATAAACCTCTTGAAATGGCATGTTTGTGTTGGGAGCTTCTTACTCTTGGTCCTTGTGATGTTTGACCAATATAAATCTTAGTACGTTACTTACCATGAATACTGTATACAATATTGTTTGTATTGGGTGGGCTATTCTTAGTTTATTTCTCAAAATATTATACTTAAATACTAAATTAATAGCAATAGTTTTTAAAATGGGCACTGCAGGAATGAAATTAGGATGAAATGGTAAACAAAGAATATTCTAAAGTTCTTTGTTAACGCTGGTTGGACTGTAATATGTCTTTTTTTGCTTTATTTTTAGTTCAAAAAAATATGGAGGGTAACATAATGAATATTTTATAAATTTTAAACTCTTCCAAAAATTCAGGACTACAAATTTTAAGAGCTTAGATACATACTGGAAAATGTTGACACCTTAATTTGTTTAGCATGGTTAGAGTAAAAAATGGCTAATTATTCGTGGATTTCCTATATACTTTAATACGAAAATTGGTGTTATTTCTAATACCCAAGAGTCCAAAAATGGTTTCTTAAATACCTAAGACGTCCAAAAATGGTATACAATTATTTTCATATTCTTTTGTGAATTTTATGGATAGTACAAGATTTAAGAAATCAGGAATATTTACATTTTCTTTTACTATACAAAAATTATCGTCTAAATATCTAACCCATAACACCATAGAGAATAGATTTCTTGGGATAAGTCTACTCAAAGAATTCCATGTAAGTATTAAAAAGTGGCGAAAGAAGGTTCCCTATAGCCATACCAAATATTTGTTCATAAAAATTACCATTGAAAGTGAATTTACAGTTTTTTATACAAAGGGATATCAAAATAACAATGGTAGGTAATTCTAGATTATGCAAGTCCAAATGTGATAAATATTGAAGTCAATAGGAACTTGAGTAAATAAAGATATCACATCAAAACTGGTTAATTTGTCAGTAGTGGATAATTCAGTATGGGAAAGTCTAGCACAGAAACAAACAGTTTTGTAAATGGGAATTTGAAATAGTACCCAGAATAGGTGATAGTAATTTAACTAGATGTTTAGAGTTTTATAACTAATAGAACCGGTTGAACTCATAATGGGCCGAATAGGAAAATCTTTTATGGGTTTTGATTAATCCGCACACGTAAGGATGGGCCAATCGTTGGCACACTTTTGAACCGAATTCCTTCATAGTTTTTATTTTGGAATTGAAAGTTTTTTGACATCAGCTAATGAGTCTTTCCGTAGTTTTTGTAAGTACTAGAATCAGATAAGTTTTCCATTTTTCAACTTGGCTAATTTTATCCATTATTATAAAACGATTGGATTTGTCGGCTTTAGTAATGTGCAGACTTTTATCTTTCTAAGTTTCGTGACTTGCATCTATAAAACTTTTGGGAAATTCACTATTTTATTAGGTATTTGAAGTAAGCCGAAGAAACGACCTTTAAATTCATTGAAGGTGATACTTGTTTTTCTTTTCCAGTCTGGATATCAGATGTTTGTGCAAGAAATGTCATCACTAATATATTCTCAAGCACGCGTCCCTTCGTGCTGCACTGGAAATTTCACTTACTTTGTTTCACTTTGTTTGGTATTATGTACAGCCCTCCACAGGGATAATTCGTTCTCTGGCGGGCCTTGTACGTTTTCAAAATAAGGGGTTTCTTATATTTTATAATTCTTTGTGTTTTCTCGTCAGTATCTTAGCTCCAGCAGGATAGTCTATTTCTTTTTTTTTATTTGCTTATTAAATTGCCTAGAAGATTTAATCAAAGCTATGATCCGTATTATTTTTCACCTTTGACACATTCTATATATACTATGCACTTATTGCCATCATATGTTTTACGTTTAGCATCGCTATGACCTTTCTTTACACAACTTTCACACTTGATGTTGCTGGCACATTCATTTGATTTGTGATTTTCACCATTGGTCATTTCTACAGTTTGTTGCGCTGTGACCAAATTCCTGACATAGCATTGATAGGGCATGTAACAGTCGAATACTTTGCAACGGCTAGCCTATACAGTGTACACAATTTGTTACCTCTATCATAGATAGCCTTTCGTATTTGTGGTGTACATTTAATGATAGTGTTTTATTTGTCATCTTTGGCTTTCATTTTTACGATTTTCAGGTCATTTTCAGAAATGAGGCTACCTATCCATGGATTTTTTTTTTCAATGTTATCGACAATGCCATCTTCATCCTACGGGACATAGACTTTTATTTTTGGTTTAAGTTTACCTTTCTCATTTTTGCCTTTTAAGTTTTTCCTGTCTGGAAAACTTACAAATAAGTGTCCATCTCTTGTTGTTTTAACCTGTTCAACTGGCGCCGTTATTTTACTCATAATTTGTCGCTTTTCATTAGCTGCTGTGTTCTTTGTATAGTTGATCAGCACTTTTTTGTCTTTAGCGATTCAGCATAAGTTTTATCCATGTTTGTCATGGTCTTTACATCTATATCAACATTATAAATTTTGTTTTGGGTTTCATCTGTTGATCATTACGTCACTAGTTTTGAGCCGAATCCTGGATCAACTTTTTCTTTTTAAAGTTCATCTTCAGTGAGTTTGTTGTGTGTTCTTTGTTCAGGCCTCTCGCAGTTATTGCAGATGTACAATACGTTATCACTACGAAGTATGAGTGTGTATCCGACCTCGATGCTCGAACATTCATAATAAAACCATACGTCACACATTTCACAGCAAGTTCCTTCCTCATCCGCTTCCCCAGAGCAATGTCTGCAGGTTGCTGACACACTCGATTTGGGTTGACTCATCCTTCTCTAGACACGTCCTACCTGCACGAAAGCTATTCATGCTAAAATTTAGATTTTACTGATTTCAGGTTTCTTTAAGTATTACAATTTAAGATGATGAAGTTACTTCAAATTCTTTGTTTTACAGGGAAGAGACGTGGAGGGAAGGTATTCAGACGCACTCAGAATCAGTAGAGCATTTCAAACAGTCGATGTTATCATATAGCCTAAACGATTCGAAACATACTGCCCTAATCGTAGATTGTCTTATACTACGACACCCAGGTTACTTCATTCTTATGATAGTTCAAATTGTGATTATATCAGTACATTGCACTGTATATATGAACTAAAACAATATTAACTTAATGTTGGAGCATTCAATGTTCCTAGCTTGAAATACAGTAGTCAGATTGGCGTGATAATTTAGATACGCATATCTTCTAAAGGAAGTTTTCGCCAAATGTACTTTAAGATGAATAGGAATACTTAAGTTTAAAGTTAAGTATACCTTAGTTTAACCAGACCTTTGAGCTGATTAACAGCTCTCCTAGGGCTGGCCCAAAGGATTAGATTTATTTTACGTGGCTAAGAACCAATTGGTTACCTAGCAATGGGACCTACAGCTTATCGTGGAATCCGAACCACATTATAGCGAGAAATTAATTTCTATCGCCAGAAATAAATTCCTCTTATTCTTCATGTGCCGGTTGTAGATTCGAATGCGGGGCCAGCAGTGTGCTAGCTGAGAACGGAACCCACCCACCCAATGAGGAACTAGGAATACTTATGTGGATTTGTAGCCACTGACAATTATGGCTACATTCTCGAGTCCTTATTGGCTCGAACTGCACTGTATCAGAGCCGGGAAGAGACTGACTTCACGGCCGTCTTTTGACCAACACCAAACCTACGGCTAACCACCAGACAAACAACTGATACCGGTAGTTAAGCATTATTACATGTATACTTACAATTAAACACAAACAGCCAAGATAATGTTTCTCATTACTAAATACAAACACAACAAAACATATCTTCTATATAATACGCATTTCCACATTACATAAAACTACACCACAACTTGGGGAAAAGTACAATATCTCTTGTCGAAGTTTCGACATGCTCCCCCACAAGAAAACTTGTGCCTACGTTATTTACAATAGTCCTGTTCTTATCAGTGCCTTTCTGGCTTCTGCAGCTATTTGAGCAGTCCTTCAGCTTGGGCAGGTGCATAACTGAATGTCATCTGTTGCAGGATTAGTTCCCCTTATCTCCTGCCACACCTCTAAGGGGTATAACTTAGACAGGTCTCATAAGCTGGCTATGTGCTGTTCTTAGAGTATCCACTTTTGGGACCTTATCTCTCCCCATGTGTAACTTGATCACTTGGCCCAACTTCCACTTGCTCCTTGGCCCCTCGTCATGAATGAGGACAACTTACCCTATCCCGGGTAAGAGCCATGCACTATTCCTACTCAATGGGTCTCTTAGCGTTGTTAAATACTCCCTCTCCCATCTCTTCCACAAGTCGTGTCACAACTTGGATACATAGAGGAATCTCTCCTTGGTGAACTCTCTCCGTCCATAGGTATGGTCACCGGAGATCTCTTCCCAATTTACTAAAGCTTTCATCCAAGGATCAAGTGGTTAGGGGTTAAAATTTCCAACCGATTCAAATCCCCGGGTGTGTAACTTAATGGTCTCATTGAAAATTCCTTCCAACTTCAACACAGGTCATTTCATCAAAACTGAGCAAGGCTTTGCCTACGATCTTTTTTAGGCATGACTTAAGAAGTCCTATCAGTGTTTCCCATATAGCACAAGGTGCTCTCGCTGGAATGAACTTCAGTTACACTTTATATCTAACAGATATTCCTTTACCCTGGTATTCTCCGACATGGTCTTAAGGTATTATGATGCCGCTACAAACGTGATGGCATTGTCACTCAACACGAGTGCTGGGAAACCTCTTCTGCTACAGAATTTCCTGAAACTCTTGAACAAGTCACAGGACTGGTTGTCAACTAGCTCCACGTGTATGCCTCTGGTTATCGGGCACATAAATATGATACAGGCCTTCTCAGGGCTTTGTCCTTTTCCCTTGACCCATAATGAGCCGGTGTAGCCCATGCCTGTAGTATTGAAGGGTTGCTTACAATGCACCCTGAACTCTGGTAATGAAGGAACTATATTGGACCTTTATGGCCTCTCCTGCATTCTCCTACAAATAACACAATGGTGTATTATACTGTCAGTTTTCTTATCTGTGGGGTCCAGAACTCCAGTCTGACAATCGCCACAGTTGCATTTACACCCATATGAGCATTAGCGTCATCATGATTGTTCTTTAATAATTACCCGAGTAACATAGCAACTCTTCGGCAATAGTATGGGAAACTTAACAGATAAGGGTAACTGTGCAAGTTCTAGTCTACCCTTACACCTTATTACCCTGTTGTCCAGGTAAAGATTCAACTGCTGTATGAGAGCTGGTTTTGGTTTTCTTACCCCCTTCATCAAACTCTCGTATTCCTCTTGGAAAAATTCCCCCTGTATGATGGCAATGGTCTTATTCTTTGCCTCTTGGCGTTCTTCCAAGGTCAATTCACCATGCCTCTTCATACTGGTTGAACTCCTACAATTAATAAAAAATCACAGGATCCATGCTGTGGTTCTTTAGACCTTTTTAACCTTGCTGAATCTCTCTCAATTCAGCAAGTGAGTATTACCATTCAGGTTGTCCCCCAACAGTATTGACCAAAATGTTCTCTCCCCTACCCTGCGCAAGTGATCCACCAACCCATGACCTATCTATTGGCCAAGAGGAATTTTTTAACCAAGGGGGTCCCTCCCACCAGAAAGAACTATCTAAGATCATTTCTTTCGTTTTCCCATGTGTCAACCAGTCACTGGGATTATCATCTGTAGGCACATAAGACAAGACCACCTCTGGAATTAGTTTATTTCCTGTACTCTATTTTTCACAAACACAGGGAAAACACTTTTCGATGCTAGCCAACTTAGGGCGACTTTACTGTCCAACCAAACAGTCAGTTCTATAAACTCATCCTTCTCAAAGGATTCTTTAATAAATTTGGCCATTCTTGCTGCTAGCAACAATGCCATCAATTCAAGTTTCAGAACAGTTAATTCTTTAATGGGCGCTACTCTTGCCTTTGCCATCATTAAATAAGAGTTTTCGTTCTTAACTCTACAGGCTACACAACCATATGCTAATTCACTGGCATCGCAGATTGTGTAAGGAGTCCCCCTTTCCTAGGCTAGTATTCCTAGGAAAGAAAATATAAAGAATTTTTCTAAGTCTTTGGATAACTCGACCCATTGGTTCTGTAATGGGTCTGGGAGTTGTTCATCCCAATCCAGTTGCTGCTTCCACAAATTCTGCAGGTATATCCTTGCCCTAATAGTAATAGGTAGGAGCACTCCTAATGGATCGTAAATCTGTGCAACAGTTCTCAACACTTCTCTCTGTCTGGCTGGACTTATCTTAGTCTGTTGTAATGTCAAGGTATCTTTTTCTTTGTCCCAGTTCAGACCTAAGACCTGATGAGTTTTGTTCTCTGGCACTAATCCCATATGCTTTAGCAATAGTGCGAAGAGTCATTATTCATCCATTCTTTCAGATATAAATGTGCCTGTGCAAATATCTTATTTGCTTCAAAGAAAAAATTCTCTAGTTCATTATCACCATTGCTAGTGAACTACAAGTTATCTACATAGTCCTCTTTTTATCCTTTCTAAGTCGCCTTCTACCATAGACAGGTGTTTCTTAATAGTTGCGTTCAACAGAAAGGGAGAACATGTAGCTCCAAATGAAATAGCTCTAAACCTATACACTAACAATTTACTGTTAAGGTCTGTTGGATCTTCCAACCATAAAAACCTAGTATAGTCTCTATGCTCCTCCCTGAGTTGCACCATTAAAAATGCCTTCATTGTCACTAATACAAGCAAACGATTTTGTCTTTAACTGCAGCAGAACTTTGAGCAGGTCAGCTGTTGTGTGTGGTCCCATCCACAAACAATTGTTCAAGCTTAACACACCTTTCCCCTGTCTAACCGAACAGTCAAATACTATCCTAATAGGGGTTGTTGCACTGTCCTTTTTAACACCATGATGTGCCAAGAAAAAGTCTTCTGTTTTAAAATATTCCACTCTGTGTGAATCTCCTATCCTCCTTATCCTTCAGGATTTTCTGGTAGTGTTCTAGATACTGAGTGTCCTCCTGAAACTTGACACACTGTTGTTTTAAGCTGTTCAAAGCCATCCCAAAGTTGGAAGCTTATCTCCTTTTATTGCTCTTACAAGTCAATGCCACAACATAGTTTGTCAATTTCAGAATGTTATAGTACTGAGTTCTCTAATACCTTCCGTTCCTGTTCCGTTATTTCACTGCAGTCAATACCTAAATGATTTAAACTCCATAAAATTTCAAGATCTTCCCAAGGATCCTTTAATTTAGTAGCCCCTTCAGCCGTAATTATGTCATTGGTCTCCACTGCCAGTTTTAATATGGAAGCACAAGTCTCCTTGGTGGGCCAGTTTCAAAATGGAAGCACGAGAGTCCTTGGTCGGAGGAGAACTGCATGTTCCGGTTACCACGTAACCAAATATGGTTGGTAGCAATATTAAATTTTCAAATTACCTAAACCTTGGGTGTAAGATGCTGTACACATTTTCAACCCCTATTAACAATTCATTAGGCGATTTGTTTCTTTACGGGTAGATCAAAATCTTTATCAGCCAAGCTGATTTTCGTTTTACACAATGACCTTAAGTTCTTGACGCCGAATTTTTGTATATTCTGGTAGCTCATCTACCACTATACAATCCATATTTATTCATCTAACTTGATGAGGTACAGCGATGTTCACCATTTTATATTCCTTAACTGGTGTAGAAGTTAAGTAACTCCTCAATGATATATTTTCAACTCCCTTGCTTTTATAGTGGAGTCCCTCAAGAGCGGATTTCTTTATAAATCTCTCAGAACAGGTATCTAACAACCCTCTTTCACACAATGCGACCTTTTTTACCCTTTAGGGTTATTGTGGCTGTAGGTAAGATAGACTTCTTAGTAGTCTTATTTCCCTGTCCGGTATTTGTCAGAGAGAGTGAGTTCCAACTTGTACCGTACCTACCTTAGATGTATTTGTTTGGTTTCGATTGCATATAGCACTGTCTAACAGTGCAGCCTTTATCACAACCTTGCCTGTCACAGTCGGAACTGAAGTGTTTACTGGATGCGCATACAAAACACAAACCCAGAGTTCTGAGTCGTTCTATCTTTTCTCCTCTCTGGTTACATAGGATTTACAATGTGTCCATATGTGGTTGCTTGTGCAAAGTGCACATCCTTTAACCTGGTTTACCTTGGCTTTGTTCGTACTTTAAGCCTTACCGGATTTTTTTTTTTTCTCTCTGGTTCAGTCTGTGGAAAAGCCCTCAAATTGTGTATTTCCTAAAGATATTTTTTAAAGGAGTCAAATTTCAGCCAATCTTCTCCACACCATTTTATTATTTCACACTACTTGGTAGTTTGGTGTAGAGCAAGATGGTATACAATTCACTCAATTCCAGCCTTTCACTCTCCAGTGATCTCATGCAGCATTTGAACTGTGCTCTAAAACCTTGTAGCAGATTCTGCATCTGCCTTGGGAGTCTCGGTTTGGAAGAGTCATAACTAAATGCAACTTTATTTTGTCTTTTCTGCCATAGGCTTCTTTCAACAGGCTTACTGCCTGTAAATATTTATCTTCTAATTTAAAACCAGTTATCAGTTTCAGAGCCTCGCCTTCCAATAGACCCTTCAAATAAGAAAACTTTTGTATATTTTCAAAATCAGTACATTGGTGCACTGATACTTCATAACGTTCTCAAAATGAATTCCATTCAGATACATCACCATCGAAATGTTTGGGGTCTAATTTGGGTAACTTCACAGTAGATTTAACAGGCAATACCGGTGCACTAGATTCACCTCTTACAGCTAGAAGACTTGTGGAGGAGTTTAGTCTATGAATTTCAGTGCCTACCTTTAGGCTATATTCTACTTGATTCATAATTTGGTCAGGTTGTCCTCCAGGATCTGTCATATCCAATATTTTGTTATCCAATTCCTAGACTTTGTAATTATTCCTGCAAGGAGTCTCTCAATAATGAAATACTATTGGTATCACTTGCATCAATAGTGGTTTCAACCTTTTTTGACCAGCTAGTTATCACAGACTTAAAACCCCCGTCTCCTCTTTAATTCTTCTAGGTCTTAGCCTATAATTTACCAACACCAAATACACAACTTCTTAATTACTAGAAGTGTGTAAACTGCCAGCGCCCATTAAAAAATTAACTGTTCCAAAACTTGAGTTGATGGCATTGTTGCTAGCAGCAAGAATGGCCAAATTTATTAAAGAATCCTTTGAGAAGGATGAGTTTATAGAACTGTTCGTTTGGTTGGACAGTAAAGTCGCCCTAAGTAGGCTAGTATCGAAAAGTTTTGTGTGTTTTTCACAGAGTACAGGAAATAAACTCTCTAATTCCAGAGGCGGTCTTGTCCTATGTGCCTACAGATGATAATCCCAGTGACTGGCTGACACTTGGGAAAAGGACAGAAATGATCTTGGGTAGTTCTCTCTGGTGGGAAGGACCTCCTAGGTCACGGCACCATTTTATTCCGACTCACTCGGAATAAGTTGAGCATTTCAAACAGTCGGTGTTATCGTATAGCCTAAATGATTCGAAACGTACTGACCTAATCGTAGATTGTCTTAAACTACGACACCCAGGTCACTTCATTCTTATGATAGTTTAAATTGTGATCATATATACAATGCAATGCATTGATATAAACTAAAACGATATTAACTTACTGTTGGTGCATTCAATGTTCTTAGCTTAAAATACAGTAGTCAGATTGGTGTGAGCACAATCTCTATTTCACGACCCTCATCCAAAGCACACATCAATTAAATTCTCCTTACTTTTAGATATGCATATCTCCTAAAGGAATTTTTCCCTAAATCTACTTTAAGATGAATAGGAATACTTAGTGGATTTGTAGGCACCGACAATTATGGCTGCATTCTTGAGTCCTTATTCGCTCGAACTGCACTGTATCAACCGTCTTTGACAGACGCCAAACCTTCGACTAACCACCGGACAAACAGATACCGGTAGTTAAGCATTATCACACGTATACTTGCGATTAAACACAAAGAGCCAAGACAGCGTTTTTCATTACTAAATACAAACACAACAAAACTTATCCTCCTCCTACATAATACGCATTTCCACTTTACGTAAATTTAAAGAGAATACGGTACATAAAACTCTACCACAACTTGCAGAAAAGTACTTTCTCTCTTCTCGAAGTTTCGAGAGAAGGTGCGTCTTGATTTATTGCTGATTTAATAAACTATAGTGTAGTACATTACTCAGAATTGTTTGACAGCTTGTTTTAAAGCTATTCAGGTCTGTTTTTTATAGAATTTGTTAGCTGTCCTCTAAATATAGAGATGTAAGAATAGAAATATTTCGTGATAGGTATGCTGTCTCTAGTAGGAACAGTTTGTCATATACATTAAGTGGAATAGCAGCTTAATTTTCTCTGTTAATTCGTTGGCATCTCGATAGATTCTCCTTTGAAGGAAAAGCAATGTTGGAGTGTACTATGAGAGTTGCGTTTTGCAATTCCGGTCGGGGCCAAGTAGTCTCTTAAAATACTAGTTTCTAAGGCTTTGTTCCATGTATTTTTCCACGAAAAAGTTTAATCTGAACTCTTCCGAAGACAAAGGGCTTTGCTTGTAAGTTTTAGCTTTAGGGTTTAGCTTTTGTACTATAGTGCATAGTAGAGTATTTGCTGCATAGCATTTTATATTTTTAGCGGTCGTTCGCAAATCTGTGGTAGTTCTTTCCTTTCATAAACCAAAAAAGTAACCACGTGAAATTGTACTGAGGATATTAAAAAAATTAACCACGTGACATTGTACTGAGGATATTGTAGATTCTAGAGCACTAGTTATTGCTAGGTAATTTCTCCCAGGTTGACCTTTTCCTAATTTGGTTTGAACATAGGGTAAAAAAAAAGTATTCTAAGGTCTTATGAAGCACAGTTTTGCATAGGTTATATTGGCCTACAGATTCCGAATAGAGGCTTGAACTATCTACAATTTTGACGTTACTCGTGATAAGGGACGCTTACTTAGCAAACGTAGCTTGTTATATACCGCTTGCTGATGAGAATTTTTGAAGTGCGTAGTATCACCGGTTCTGTTTTATTCACTAGGAATTTTTCCTGGCGTAAGTTTCAGTATTCAGCAAAGGTTGGAAAAAGTAAATATGAAAGGTATATTGGTGAATGGTGTTGCGTTTGGGTGGTATTCATAGCCTCTTTAGTGAGTTTTTGGATATTGAAATAACGGAAATTAAATTAAATACTATTTAATTTAAATTGCTTGCGGTATGTTTGATATAAGGTAGTAATCGACCAAAGATCCTTGCACCACAGCGCTGGACTTCATAGGTATTATCCAGCTTAGGCTGACCTGTATGTTTTAATGTTTTATCTGTTTTAATGATCCAATTTGATCCATAACGTATGAAGCCTAATTCTTCCTTTGTGTATTTCAGAGTTCTTGTTCTGCAGCCTTTTCAAGAGATATCCTTCACTGCTTCACTGTTCACTTGCAACCATTGCATGAGGTATTCTTAGCTGCTTCACTGTACACTTGCATAGTATTTTCAAGTATGGTGCACTGTAGGCATTACTAAAGGTGGTTTATAGCTACACCCACTTCGTTTTACTTCTCCTCCATTCCCGCTCCCCACCTCCATTCCCGCTCCCCACCTCCATTCCCGCTCCCCACCTCCATTATGCTGTCCAACCACTCTACTCCCTCTTCACTGTCTCAATCGCTGAGTGGCGGAAGTGTCCCAAAGCTTAGCCTATAGCCTAATTTCCATAAAACAATGGGGAATATGGGATTTGGTAGTATAGAATTACTAAACAGTGATCTGACAATAGCTGTTAAAACTACTTGTAAAATGGCAGTTAACGTTTATATAGAAGAAATTATTCATTAAGTGGTGTTTTGAGTGGTGTAGGCTTTCAGTGAAGTTTTCCTTTTTCTTAGAAATTAGCTCTAGTGCTCAAAGTGGTTTGCTTTGCTGGAAGGTATCAAAATTCATGAATACATTTTATATATTAAAATCCCTAAAATTTCAGCATTTTTACTGACAAATTTAAAAATATCAGCTGGAGAGGTAATAATGTGTATCCTAATTTTCAGGTCCAGATTGTGTTCTAGATTGTGTTCGAAAGAAGTATCGCCGTTGTACTTAAACTCGACCAACCTACACTGGTTTCTTCTATAGAAGTTTTGAGAAGTGATAGACAAGCAGAAGTTAGTGACAGTAATTTTTGAATGGATTGTTGTTGAACCTGATGCTCTAGTAAACTATTACTGTACTAATGCTTTCCTTTAACCTTTCCGTTTCATTGAATGTATATCCTCCACTGATGTAAGTTGAATAAGTTTAGTGGCAATTTAGTGATCTGAATTCCATACATTAACATTGATCTCAAGGGACTCTAAATATAATAACAAAGTCGCAGAAACTTTTTTGTCTACATAAGGTATTCCGACTTCATATTGCTAGGGGATCTTAGTTCCACATGAAAGTAATTTAAACATTGGAATTACCTTGCACAATTACGTTAATTTAATTACTTATGAAAAATTTTCTAACTCTAGTCCTTAACATTCTTAGTTCTTTTAATCACAAAGCTCTTAAGCAAAATAAATTTAATGTGAATGCAACTATGCTGCAAAAAAGAACTCATTTTTTTGTTGCCCCGTACGTTATTACACACAGTTTCAGACGTATAACACAATCATAGAATTTAGGTCAAGTTTTACTTTACCATTGCAGACGGTCAAGGTTTGGCCCGCTTGTGCTTAAATGCCCATTCTGTAGAAATTATCACTTAGCATATTCAAATGAAATGCTTGCATTTCACTGTAGGTGGATATTGCTCATTTAGCGAAAATCTAAGTAAATACTTCCATATTCTGTGGTAGTGTGTATAACTGCAGTGTATATAATATAAAGATTGAACAGCAATAGGTTTAAAAAATACTTCGTCATAAAATCTACGACTATGGTAAATGGCTCTGGAACATGGGGTAATGTTCGCTCTTGTGTAAGTACCTTGTAAACCAGTGTTCCTTGCAACACTTACTATGCACAAATTGAAAAGAAGCTAGAGTACTATAGTATTTTAAAGGAACTTGTGAAATAACTAATGGACTAGTTTAAATATTAGAGGAGAGACTGTTTTATATTTATTGAAGAGTTCGGACAGTCACTTGAAGGAATGGACAAGTGACTTACTGAGCTACTTGACTTAGATGGTTAAGTAGACCAAACTCTGCTTCGGTTTAGTGAAGACCGCTGCTAATTTAGCTGCTTAGTCGTCCGGAAAATTTCATTGGTTGTGTAGACCCAAACCTTGTATCAGTTTACTGAAGATGCTGCTAATTTAGCTACTTCGTCGTCCGGAAAGTTTCATAAGTTAGCCAGAAGGGATTCGTTGTTGCACAAATTTAGATGTGAGGATGGTAGCTCATGCATTGTTGGTTACTGGCTTATACTGAGGATTTTCTTAACCTTTTGCGGTTTTCAGTGTTGTACGTTAAGTTACGCAAGATGCATGACAGGGCTACAGTGGTTTTGAGTTATTTCAGACTAGCTAGTTTTTGGGAGATTTTAGCATGGTTAGCTAAAACTAAAGACCAGCTAAAGCTAACCAGAAGACCGGTTCAAATGAAGAATTCTTAAGCCATATTGTAATCTAGAGGAGTCAGTTTTAAGCCCCACTAGGGTTTTCGTGAGGCGCAAGAGTATTCTTTAATGCAGCCAAGTCAGAGGAAAGCAAAAATATCGATATGATCTCAAGCCACACCAAATTGTCCGTATACACAATCTTTATCAGCGTAGTAGGGTTGGCTGCTCTCAAAACTCTAGTATGGGTTAATTTTTGATAGACATTATTTTGTAAACTAAAATATGTAGATACTAAAATATGTAGATGCTAAAATCTGTAGACATCATAGTTCATAGTATTGCATGGTTAAGAGTTTAATGCATTTTCCATTTTTTAATTTACTTTTTCAATCTAACGTTGGTTTAACTGGTCCGGGTCCCACCTATGCATTAATCAGAGGAATGCAGTAAACTCCTGAAGTGTTGTCTACTCGAGAGGTCGACTGAACACTTTCCTATCTTACTAGGATAATGACTGCACATCCTTAGCAGTCAACAGTCTCAACTTTCAAGGTTTATCGATCATAAGAAAACCCAATGGTGGCTTAACAAGGTTATTGTGATTTAAGGATAGATCATAAGACTTTCCTGGTATAAAGTGACATTTTGAATTAAGGAGTAATCTGATTGTGTAACTTGTCAAAAACCACAAATTTCATAGGTCCTAAGAATAAAGAACTGCATTTCCTTATGAATAGCAAAACACACTACTTTTGCCTGAAAAAGGAGCGCTGTGTCCCCTACATTAAAGGATTCCTCAAGATAGTTATTTATACTTGAAACGTACATTAATGTCCTTATGCAGTGTTTACGGATGAGTGGTTTGAGCCTAGAAGAGAGGGGTGTTATTCGAGCAGGTAGTACCACTCCATTTAGTCTTCATCTTTTGACGACTGACCCATGGTTGCAGATTCTCATTATGGGATCTCTTTGAAGTGGGGTAAGGCAATTTGTGCACCTCTTTTCGGTGCACTGTAGGCATTACTCGAGGTTCTTTGCAGCGTCCCTTCACCCCCGGCAGCAACACCCGTTCCATTCCTTTTACTGGACCTCCTTTCATATTTTCTTAAGTCTTACTTCCTAACATTTTTGTAGTGCAACAGCTAAGTTTTTCTCCTTTTAAAACCACTATAATCTCAATTTCCTTTTCGGTGCTGAATGACCTCGTAGACCCCAGCGCTTGGCCTTTTGGCCTGAATTTTATATTTCAGAACATTATGGGAACCGAAACAGGTGCACTTAACGAGTGAGATTTAGTTATAGTACCTCAAGATTCTAAATTTTCACAACAGAACTAAACACGGGGAAAACATGTCAGTCTGTCTCACTTGTTGCACAAGAAATGGTGTACACTAAAACTTAATATTTTTTGGAGACGCGTATCCTGAGAATTTTGATACTGCAACTATTTTTAATGTTCCCAGTTTTAGCTAAAGCAGCAGTCACACATCTTGGTGGTTGGAATATTCTATAAATTTGTGGCTAGATCTTCGTATTAATTTCTGGTATGCTCATTGTAAAATTTAAGCTTATCAGGATTCATTATCACACTACAGATTTTACCAACCACACAGTACTGTTAATTCAGTCATCCAGTCTCGTTAGGTTCAGTAAGATTTCTTAGCTTTTTTCAGCGGTAATCAAATTAAGGTCGATTCAAGGCATGCAGCTGAATAGTTCGAACTTGAGAAAGGAAGTCGTAATGGTGCAAATATTTTGCTGAGCGGGCTCATGGTTGTCAGTTTCTCCGTAACTAGTATAATTTTTTCCCGTTCTTGGTGGTTTGACTTAATGGAGTTTTTGGGCTTGTAGTATTTCGGCTTGTAGCATTTAGTTTTAACAACGAAGTCGGTAACTTGCCTTGTAAGGAATATAGTAATAACTACTGTAGGTGATAACTTTCATGCAACTAACTTTCTTGCAACTACTTTCTTGCACTTAATGTCCGCAAGGAACGATATTTCAGTGGATCCAAGAATTATAAAGTGAACCAAGACGTAAAAATTGCCATGTAGACAGGCGGGTTTAGAAATATGGATTAAAAAAAAAAAAGCGAAAACGTAACATTGGTAAATTAAGGTTCAAATATGTATAACCAAGCCACACGAAAACTGATGCTTTTGGTTCCTGTAACAACATAAAATTTCTCGTACAATAAGGGAATTTATTGGTTATGTATTTTACCGAGTAAAATTTCCTTCTCTTAGATAGCTATACTTTTACTATTTTTCACTGTTAGTGGGGCGAGTAAGTGTTCAAAATTGTGGGCATAAATTGAACAATATTTGAATCCGATAATAAGCTTTAAATAAGGATTTTAACTTTATTCCCTTATACGCTACGTCTGGTTTATCACGACTGCATTGATGTTATAACGGTGTTTCTAATTTCATTTTTTTTTTTCAGGGAAAAAAGATCTCTCCCCATCTGTGAATGCCTTATGGATGGCTGGACGTCTCGTTGTGTGTGGTGGTGAAGTCTGAAATCCCATTCCCAGAAGTGATGCCTGTCTTGAGTTTATACATCTGTTGTCTTAAAGAGTGAGTGTCTAGTTTTACAAGTTTACAAACTATCATAAAAATAGAATTAAGTATTACTTTCTTGAGGTATCTTTTTAATAATCCACAGCAATTAAAGTACTTTCAAATTTAATGTCAAATATCGTTGTAAAGTGAATCCTCATAGGGCAGTGATAATTTTTTTTAATGTACTTAGAATGTTTTTGGATTAAAACCTTATTTCAGTTAAGGACAGAAGCAACTATGTTGCCCAGAAATTTCAAAGAATGTGTAGAATGTCTCATAGTTATGGACACAGCCGTAACGATTTCAGAGAACACCAAAGAGAAAGTCTGGCAGAACAAAATACCTTTCCTGAGTGAGCACAGATATTATATAGTTTGTGACAGAACGGCTTTGAAACAAGGACTGGCTTGGACAAAACTGTGGTTTGTCACATTTTTAGTTAATATAAATCTGTGTGATCTCTACAAGCTAATCAAGTGTTATTGTAAATCTCTACAAGCTAATCAAGTGTTATTGTAATTCCTATCACTGACCCAGTTTACCATAAATTACAGAAGTCAGTTTTCAGCAGAAAACTGAGTTAACTAAAGTAGGCTACTGTTTCTAAATCCACTGTGGTCATGGAAAGATGGATTTGTAATCAGATATTCTTCTGCATCCGTCCCAATTTCCTTTAAAATTAATGACTGCTCATTAATACAGCTATGAATTAAAAACACATTTTTGGGTTGTACACAACTACAGTATCTCTTGACTAAAATGACTTAATTAATTTTCCAGACATGGCGAGGTTAAACATCGACACCGATGAAAGATAAAAAACCCTTCATTCCTTGAGTCAACAGAAAAAATAAGCTGTAAGTAGTAGTGTCTGTTAATATTAAAGCAGTAAGGAAATGTAGTAGAGTACGGTAAGTGAAGGTAACGTGATTTCAAAGTTTGTCGATATCGCAATTTAAGTATTACTAAGCCTTTCAATAATTGCATTATGATAGTCAAAAGAATTCGCTTTTGTGGTAGCTGATGAGATATGGATTTGAAATCTAATTTGTCTGAATAATTAAAAATGTTTTCATTATTTAAACGAACTTTAGGTTACGTTTTTTTATTGTCTGTTGTCTAAATTTTAAAATACAATGTGATTCATATAAATGTATAAAAAATTTAGTGATAAACCAATTGCTTCTTCCTACAGGAATTCCTTCCCGTAATGGTGCTCTCTAGTATTGTTCTAGCAACGGGAGTAGATCCAGTTCTCTACGTGAACAAATTTGTATTCTTCGTCTTCAACTAAGTAGGAATTTTGCTGTGTGGTATGCTTCAAATATGAATGCAGAGGAGCGAGGGAAGACTGTAGAGCGAGAGGAACTTCGGTAGACAAAATAGCATCTTGACGTTGGTGATGGAGACCGGGGCCGGTGTACTTGCTTAATCTGTGGAAAAGGATGAAGTATATAAAGCTGCGATGTGGTGCCGGGTTCTTGTACGGAAAGACAGAGGAAATGGGAAAAATCATTTTTTTATTGTTTATATACTACTTCATTTATAATGATAAACCATCGTTTTTGTTAATAATGATAAACCATCGTTTTTGTTAAACTGTAAAAGCTCCGTGAAACTAACTTAATTGGGGAATAAAATTTATAATACTAAATCTATATACTCCATGTTGTTACTGTTCCTTTAAAATACCAATTTTTAAAACTATGCAATTTGCAACTACGTTTCTGAGACGAAGTATTAAGGAAATTCTCATTTCTTACCATATTTTGCACCTGATGAGAAATATAAGTATATATATACGGCTCCAAGAAATTGGATTAAAAACCGATAATTGAAGCCTTCATTTCTTCCAGCTATGTTCATCGGTAACAATTCTCTTCACTTCAACCCGCAGTTAGCTCTTGTTTAGTAAGTTGCAGAATCTTGCAGGTTAACATAAAAGCAAAACCTTCTTGCCACGTGCAAAACCTTCTTGCCACGTAGAACACATTATCAAGAAATCCTCTTCGTTTTTTTTTTTTTTTTTCAGCTCAGACCATGAGCAACGGACGTATTTGTAGTGTAGTTTCCTTTCTCCCTACTATTGTCCACCTAATTAAAGATACAGAAAGCGCCATAAGAGGAAATAGAAATTTTCTAACTTGAGTGAAGATGAAGACTGTAGCACTTTTACTAGCAGTATTAATCCTGCATTTTGAACATTTCATCTGGCAACATTTTCAAAAAATCTCTAGTAGCAAAATTTTATCAATGATTGATTTTCCTTATATAATGGATGTTTGATTTTCCTTATATAATTGGATGTTTGCCGCTCAAGGTCCCAAAATTGAAAGGAAACTCTGAAAAGGACAAAAATCAGTCCAACTACTTGGGGACAAAAATCAGTCCAACTACTCACCAAGCTTTCATCTCAAAAATCATGACAAACTTTTCAGTCCTCTTGTTTAAATCGCCCATAGTCTTCATTGCGGACTAGCAGGTTTCTACTTCCCATCCACTTAGTATGATGATGGGGTGCAATCATGGATAATCTTTAACTGCAGTTAATATAATCTACCGGCTCGGCTACATAAAACCACCGCCTGTACCTGCAAGAGTAAATAAAGTTCATTGCCATGCGTTAGGTAAGTGAAAGGAGGTCAAGTGTTCCTCGGGGGGAACAATTAGTGTTGTGGCTTTAGTCGGATTTTCCAATATAGAAGTTGCACTTAAATCTTCACCTCACTGCAGTTTTAAGCTGCACCAAAAAGAGACTAATTACATTGTTATACAGGATCGTACAGAAATAAAAATACCAGTATGTTTATAAATTATTGGGTGATAAGGCAAGAATTACAATTTCCAGAGATTATGAGAAATATTCAATAATACACGACCGCAATGATCGGCATCGGCAAAACTGGTATTTTTCAAAGGTCACCAATAACACTGTACTAGGGAAACGAAAATTCCTTATTACTCCATAGAGATAGTAAATAGGGAAACGAATATTCCTTCTTACTCCATAGAGAGTGTAACTACTAACACCTTTTCCTAATATACTGACAAATAGCTCGAACTATAATCATGCATATTTTTATTTGGAATAAGTGAGTATCATATCAAGGATAAAAATGCGACAAGAAAATGTTCCCCAAACAAAGGAACCGGATCGAGAAAGTCAAATACCAGAAACTTTGGGCCAAAGACGAATGCAGCTTGACGCTGTCCACCGCGTGCAAAATCTCACGATTGACGAAACTACCCGTACAGCGCGAGTGCAAGAAAAACACACGAAACAACAAACTTAAGTCCAGCAGATAACTGAGAAAGGCCGTGTTCAACGAAAGTTTACGATAAACCAGTCAGTGAGGAATTAATTACGAGATTCAAGATACAAAAGTTAGGCACTAGAGCATTTTTTCCAAGGGCTTCCCAGGAGCATAAGCCCATACTAGCACATGGACAAATTAGACTCGGTTACTGAAGCACTTCCGGCCATTCAACGCTTAAAATGCTATGTGGAGTGCTAGTTCTGTAGCTGAACAGCTAAATAAGAAGATCCAAAAAGATCTGGACCAAATACAAGGATGTAACGTGAAACTGAGAGAAGGCTCCACAATTTTCACTATGAACTACTTAAGATGGAAATGCAGAGTGTGCGTCCAAGGACCGAAGGGGCGCTGCAAACTTTCATAATGCCACAGCACGCCATGATAGGTCCCAACCTCCGACAAGAGTTCTAGTGGGAAACGAAATTATTCTATGAAAAATCTAAAAATTAAGCAGATCAACGTAATTATTTTAACATCTAAAATGATAAAGAACATCTAAAATGATAAAGAACATCTAAAATGATAAAGAACATCTCAAATTGAGAAAAAGAAAACAAAAGAATGACTATGATGTAGATGACCTTGCGGTTTTTAAAGGGCACAGGCAGTTAAATGTTTTAGTAATGAACAAAAACAAATGCCAACTACAAAAACCACCTGTGGCCGTAACAATACTCGATGGCACTATTGGTCTACTAACTAAAACCAGGGCCCTGCCGGATGAAGCAAGCATTGGCCTTCAAATCCAAAAGTACAAATAGGTCTGGACACAAAATTCTTACCTCCTCTTTGTCAACCAGTCACTGCTTCTCATCCTCTATGGAACTTATGCTTAATATTTTTTGGTAATTACTAACATTATCGGGAAATTTTTCAATAGCAAAGTTATTTTGAAAATACAGACAGTTTGTGATTACCATTAACAAAAACTGACAATACTTCTCGAAGTATAAAATTCTTTTCAAATTAGATTGTGCACGGCACTTATGTATTGGGTCTCGAGCACAGCAGATAGTGATTAGCCAGATCTACCAGTTAAGTACAACAACCTGAGTTTACATTATAGTTCGATTTCGTGAAACGCCAAAAACTAACTGAAATTCACCTTCAACCAAGATTTGTAATTTTCAACGTCTTTAATCGCCAATTACTTGCACTATCACTGCACGCAAAATTAATTTCTGAGAAATCAAAGAACACAAACTATGTTATATACTAGCAAGCATTTCGTGGGCCTAGACCGAAGTACTTTGAACTGAATTAAATTTTAAATTAGACCTTACACAAAAAGCTTAATCCACACAGATACCATATACGATAGCAGTACATTCAGTAATTTTGACAGTGACGACTGATAAATAGCTATAACACTAAAACACTGAAACTTAAATAGTAAGCTTACGATCTGAAAAGTGGTAAGTGCTTGAAGTCCATATTGGAAAATGCTCAACGCTTTATATCTTACGTAGCCATAGTCGTTTGCCCTCTTATTTTGATCAGTTAAATTAAATCAGCTTAAGTAACGATGCTAGGTTAGCTAAGATCTACCAGCCTAAAATAGAGTAAACAAAAATCTAAGTAACGAAGTGAGCATGACATTCATACCATTCATGCAATCTGATCAACTCAAAAAACAAAGTTTTGTGTGACAGCAGCTTCAAATGTAAACGCTGCTTGCCCACGATGGCTACTCCGTACCAGATTAGAAAAAAAACTCTGCAACCTCCCCCCCTTAAACGTATATCCTAATTCCAAGTAGACGCTATTACCGGTGTTACTTTTAAGAACAAAACTCCCTCAGTTTCTTTACCTCATAGTATCGCTAAAATACTTAAAGGAATCTCGCGCTGACGTTCATAACCTTCTGTCATAAAAAAAATCGGTTAAATGTCACACGTTAAGATCTATAGTAGTTAGCTTTGCAATTCATTTTCAACTGTCTTCTCTAACATCTGATAATTGCGTCTTTAATGAAATTTCGCTCAAAGTAATACCAAAACCTTCATTATTCAACCATCCCTATGTCGTCGAGATAAATTTAAACTAATTGCAATTCCCCCGATCTCAAAATATGGGTCTAAAAGGTGTGTAATCACACTGCGCAAGAAGTTTCTCTAAGCTTACTATGTTCAGTGGCAAGTAAATTTTGATAGAAAACATTTATGCAATAAATTTCAGTCATAAAGTTCGTAATCAAAGCCAAATATTAAGCACAGATGTTTTAGTTTCTAAATTCAAGCAAAGCCTACCTCCTGTAGAGCACAGCTGAATTATTCACAACGGACCTTGGAAAATTAAGATTCTTAAATTTCACTTAAATTATGTAGAGTATAGTTAAATGTGGCGTGTAAGTTCTTCGATCCATCTACGCCCAAAAGCAGCTCTGAAACCTTGGGTTCAAGGATAAGACCTTAGTGAAAGTACAATTCATGCATTCTCAAAACTTTCTTGCTCCTATGAATGTATGAGTATTGGAGAAGGCTAACAGGATACAAACGGTCCCACATGAAAAAGCTAACATTGTTACATCATTTAATATCAAAGCAGCTATTTGGCTTAAAGGAAGTTATCTTCGTACTTATAATTTGTACCAAGATGCCAACAAGGAACAAAGCAGATTTACTTTTAAGTCACTCAATATTACAGTGGGAACTGCAGAAAAACAAACTGGATCAATGAGATGGAATCTGTGCTTACTAAGTACATCTAAAACGGATTAGAAATTTGTAACAAGTAGATTTTATTAATTCTTGTTAGGTATGGCGAAATAAATGTACAAATTATCTTTAAAAAATTATAAACTTTACTTTCACAACTGAAAATTTAGTCTACGTGCTCTAGATAATACAAATAGACCCATGACCCACGTACAGTAAGACACACTGAAGAACTGTACTCTACTATTACTGTTGAAAGATTCAGCCGCTGCTTTAAAGCGACTGTGGTGATCCAACCAAACACCATACAGTAAAAGTATTCCATGCAAAGTACGATAAGGGTTAGGGAAAGTAAGTCCAACTAGTTAATGTTACAATTTACTTAATATCCAAAACAGTGTTCACGTCTTACTTTGACAAATTTTCAACTTTCGAGGCTCGAGTCCCATCACAATGAAGTCTTCTGCAGAGAAGTTGAGAGAGAGAGAGTGTATAAGGGAAGAAAACGACCTGTCAAGCAAATTCCCGTCTTCAAAACCGGGAGCAGTTTTTGCACGTGCTGAAAATCAAAGTAGTGAATAATTACTACCTATCAATTTAATTTACTAACATTTTCTTGTGCTAATGTTAACTTGTGCAATTCTGAAGGTTGCTGATTTAATGGAATATCACCAAGTCAGCACAATATCCTTTGCACTATCTTCAAGCTTATTGAAACTGCTAGTTCACCTTTAATCGAGAAAACTCTAACCTCAAACAGTACAAATGAAAGGTGGTTTTAAGATTAATCCATTAAGTCAGTAATCCCAATCTTAACTTACACTACTGCAGATATGACATCAAGGCAGAAATTTCTTAGCGAAGATTACAGATCATTTTCTACAAAATTTCTCCTTTCGCGGTTTGTTTCTCGCCTCAACATCAAACATTGTTGGTCTTCTCAAATCATTTCTTGAAAGACATTGGACACCCAGCAAACACCTGTCAATGGATTAATAAACTTGTGAATTTTAAGACCCTGCATTACACTATTTTCGAATACTAGCAATTGCACGTACATTATAATGGGAAGCAAGCCATTCAATTTCAACAAATTCCTAGAACCTAGTATGTCTTCCGTCCTAATTCTGATCTATAACTAATATTCTTACGAAGACACTTTGGGAAGGCTATCTTGATTAATATAGATTTCACGTTAGGTAAAAATAAGCCTGAAATAAAGAACCCTTACTCATTGCTACTAACCTAATTACTTTACCATATTAACCGTAAAAACAAAGCGTTTAGCTTTACTGTTGCCTAAATTTTTCTATCTTCCATAAAACTAAGCAAGTAGCCATTAAGGCAATAGCTAATTAAGGTTTGCGAAATTATTCAGCTCAACTAATAAAAAGTTCGCCAATTTGCGTAAACATTAACTCCTCCTTCCTTCCTAGAATAGTCTTTAACCTCCATTTCCGTCATAACCAACCATAACGTCCTACTTACAATCGAACTATTTAATCATGTAATCTAGCCTTTCAAGAAATCTGCATGAAAATTTATGAGAATTTATGTCTGAACTTTAAACGCTTCTAAGCCATATGACTTCCATGGCACAGTATTTTCATTTTTTATTGCCCTTATCCCTTCTTCCTCTCCTCCTCCCCGGGAACCCTCGTCCTTTCCCCCCCTCCAATCTCTCAAAAGAATAAGCCTACTCTCCTCTACCGTGTTTCGAGGGCTACCAGTCAATATAACACAAAGATCTAGTAACCACGGACTTCTGTAATGGCCGGCAAAGATTTTAAACTATAAGTACCCGAACGAAACCTCAACAGAGCATTATCTGTTTAATAAATCGAACTTACTTTGACTTTGATAATTACATTGCGACACCCTGAGAAGTGCAACTACGCAAGGCACCGTCGAAAAATTCTAGACACCTTTCAAGGGCCAACTACAAGCCAAGTATGGCCCAGAATTCGGGGATATGCTCCACTAAGGGCCTCTCAGAAGCATACACTGCCATCATCATATCGCTAACAGGATCGTTGTGGGGAGGCGGGGGGGACCGACTGTTTCTGGAGAAATTCAAGAAAGGGAAACAAACTACTTCCAAGTGCCTTAACTGTTCTGAACAACAAACAGCAGGTTTCAAGCTCTGCAGTGGTACTGTCTCTCGTACTGAGGAATTAGTAGGAAAAAACTACCATGACAGGCACCAGAACCTGCACTCCAAAAATATGCTTGTCATTGAGAAACACTGTCAAAAACTGGCCAACCGTGAAAACTAAGGCCAACAGCATTGGGAGTTATTGGATGAAAATCACCAGGTTTCTTGGTTCATCATCTCCCGTATATGTCGCCTAACGTCAATCTAACGAATCTTTCAGCTATCCAACGAAGACTTTACTACTACTCCATTACCTGACTTGTGAGATAATATTTTCCCTCCATCGATCCTCCGCTATAATATACTATTGAATTAACTTTAGAGTAAATGAAATACGGTATGATAATTCCGCAGATTCGTTCGGATTTGTATCTATTATTCAAGTTTCCATTTCCTTTACTGGGTATCTACGACAAACCAGGGCTCTTTGCTGTGTGTTTCTCCTATTAACTACCGTATAATCTCCGGATTTAAAAGATTCTGTCCAGCCTTGTTAAATTTTTCCTTTCATGACCATCGTTTTCACTTGCGTTAATAACTTTTTTCACTTTCTCATCAATGACCTCCGGGCAGCTCTGGACTCAACCAATATAACCCAAACTGATATACTTTAAAACTGAAGAATAACTAATGTCACTAACAGCACATAACTAGCTACTATATGAACTTTCATTATACCTAAATTTTCTATTGTAATACATCTTAAACCTTCCAAAACAAATTATGTGAACAGAAAACAAAAATTACTATGCAGAAAACTCTCAATTCCCACTTAGTTTCCCCTGATAATACTATGAGGAAAATCCACAATACCCACTTAATTTCTCCTGGCAATACTATTAGGAAAATTCACAATACCCACTTAGTTTCCCTGCTAATACTGTGAAGAAAATCCACAAGACCACACTAAGTTTCCCTGAGAATGCCTGTCTAAATTTTACCTTTTATAAATTTGACCTTAGTATTTATTAAAGTCTTTAACCTCATCTTTCCATCGCTCTATAAGCATATCACTTACATGGGTGACATTTCGGCGCTTCAGTTAAAACTTAGAAAATTATAAACCATCGACCAAGCTTTAGAAGTTTTGTAGCAACATATCTTTTCAGTATATTAATTTCAACCATTAAATTCGACCATGCATTAATGCAAGCACTCTAGATCTCTGGACTAAGTTTTTTCATATCAAACATTTGCGTTAAATATCTTTAGACCTTAAGCTTAGGCTATTACAAGCCCAACATTCATACAGGTCTCGAATCACTACTGAAGGAAAACCACAGCTTCTCCCTTTAACAGACGTCAAAAACTAGTTCTTTTGCACTACCCTCGAACTTAGAATCCACGATGTACCTCTGAATTTCCTATGAAATGACCCACAGAAGTTGGGTAAAAATTGCATTCGAATTCTCAGAAGCCTCAGGCTATTACCTACAGCCAACAAAATCACTAGACAGCCTCAACAGATTGACAAAAACAATGTGGGTCTAGTAGGTACTTTACTTAGTTAAGTCAGTCCTCGTCAATCTGAAAATCTCAGAAGGTAGATCACAGATTTCACATCGCCACTACCACAAGATAAAAAGAATTACACTAAAATGCGCAATGAAATTGCTATAACTACCCTATTAGAGGAACATTACCTGTAGTTCTTTAGTTATCCTACAACCTGCAACCCCCGTCCCCGTAATGGAGGTAATAACCGAAAACTTCCAAGCGCAAATCAACATAGGTCTGATGATTCACCTTAAACTATTGTAAGAGTAGCCAACAATTATCACACTGCATTGTAACCGGCAACCACCATACTCCGTTTTCATGTCTTTAAAAGTAACGAAAGAAATTCAATGAAGTTCCAGAAATTTTATTAAAAGAATTTCACTGGAAACCTATTCTAGCACAAATTGTTCGGCATTCCAACCTATTACTTCCAGACCCGTAACCTGTAACCTGACAAAATGAGCTTCACTAAAATTTACTTTCATCTTTCTAAATGATCGTTCCAGTACTAAATCATATCTTATTTACACTTTGCAGTATGAAATAAATAGCCCGCACGTAAAAGTTACTTCTGCTGGTTTAGCCCAGGTTTAACAAAAGCTGTTAAAAAACGAACTGTCTTGACTGCGTTGACGCGCAGCAAAATTCGTAGATGTATAAGGTACCCAGTGAAATACGGGAATGGATAGCAGAATGAAGTCTTTCAACAAAACTGTCAGGTTCGAAGTTTCCGACGCATTTTCCTTATTTACCCCTCACGTGCAAAAAATACCAAACTACCAAATTTCAGAATAGACGTTTTAACCTTATTACCTGTCACATGAAAAATGACCGATATGATTTTGGTCCCGCATAATACCTAAAATCTTAAGCTAAAAATTTAATTCCTGTTGATTGCAACTAAAGACAACCACTTTCTCTATGTACGATGCGCATTAAACAGCATAAATTGTAAAATCTATACTAATCAAGTCACTGTCGCGAACAGAAGGCAACGACAGCAAATGGCGGGCAATGGAGCAGGTTACATTCGGTAGGCAAAAGACTTCCGATACACATTTACGCACTCAAGAGAAATCCTGTGTTGAACTGAAGACCACATTTACACAATTTCATATGCCTCAGGAAACATGTGGTTTGGTAACACCTACCACGGAAATAAATTCATCTACTTTATGAATCTCGTCAGATTGTACGAAATTTTACTTACATATAACAGGATAACAATTGTAGTGTTATCATACCGATTAAGGGAACACGTACAATAACATTTATCACCGAACAGCACAAATTGTCTCAGGGACTAACAGGAAATTAAGACTCAACAGAATGATCAACCATCTTGTCCTGGAGCACAACTTAAAAGATCACACCTCAAGTTAAGTACACCTTAGTTTAACCAAACCACTGAGCTGATTAACAGCTCTCCTAGAACTGGCCCGAAGGATTAGATTTATTTTACGTGGCTAAGAACCAATTGGTTACCTAGCAACGGGACCTACAGCTTATTGTGGAATCCGAACCAAATTATAACGAGGAATGAATTTCTATCATCAGAAATAAATTCCTCTAATTCTTCATTGGACGGACGGAGAATCGAACGCAGGGCTAGCAGAGTGCTAGCTGAGAACGGCAACCACCCGTCCAATGAGGAACTATCACACCACAAACCACCTACGATTCATATAACATTAAAACACCAGATCATTAAAAACTTCCAAATTAAACTATCATACAACCAAGAGGTAAATACAACAAACTTAGTCTTAAAATGCTTTCAGTTACGCAAAAAACAAAAAACTTCACAACCAAAAATAATGTCTAAAGCAGAAGACTGGGGTCATTTTTAGTATCATGCTTCTCACACCTCTAAACCAATCATAAATGCGATCATCGTTTCTCCAGAGAAAATAGAAGACAAGAGTCCTGATTGGCTGACAGACAGGGACTCTACAGCGAAGTAGTCCTAATGATAAACGTTACGTCACCACCAGACAATTACCCCATCTCCTGGAGAGTTAAACATACTGTATACTACAGACTAAAGGAACTGAAGAGTTAACCACAAAGACACAAAATGACCTCGCTTACTTTATAATTGGGTATTGTCATTAGGCTTCCAAAACATATATAGCTTTACATTCATGGGTTTAATTAGATCTCAAAAATGTCGCGTTTGAATGATTAAGTAACATTAAAGTGATTTTACTCAGGCAAGTTTATATTTTCACTGAAAAGTTGTGAATAGATATTATACACATGCGGAATATTCCTCGGCGCTTCTCTCAACAGCTTTGATCCCAGTCTTAACGGCGTCGTCTCAAAAACTCGCTAAGGGAGTTTTTCGTACACTGAACACGAAAGATAAAGACCAAACCAAAACTGCGATAAAATAAAGGCATGTTCCAACATCCACAATGAGAATCGTGTATCCCAGTGAGACCTTCAACAGAGGTCAGAAGAAAAAATATTGATAAGGTAATTCATAAAAAAAATAAAATTTATTAATCTTTACAAGGTTATATTATGATATTTGTATTACATGATATTTATATTTACAACGTACACAACCGTACCTACAATTTGCTCCGTTCGGCAATTTTGCTTTAAAAACTAAGCCTGTACGATAAATGTGCAGGATGAGGATACTGCCACTGTTCTGGAATGTTGTTCGGCAATGCAGTGCGTGCAGCAGCACTGATCTGTAGCATACGACATTTAAGCAACAAAGATAGTGTGGATCTATTAAGAATTCTAATTAATCGCAATTCAAAGTAAAGATCCTAATCTGACGTACTGCACAACGAAATATCCTACCAGAGAATTAGGGTTAAAGAGGAATAAAAGGACCTCTATAACCTATCAGCCTATTCGGGGTTTTATGGAATGGAAGAGCTTTTGTAGTCTATCAATTTCCTTCTTCGAGACCACAAATACAGTTCGAGCAAGACATCTAATTAGATATTTATCACATTTTAAGAAGTTAATATGCTTATGCTAAAGAGGCGTATATCAAGGGAATGTGCAGGAAGTTTTTTCATCGGCATGAAAATTAAATACGATGCCAATATATGAAATGTAGCCATATATATTTCCACTAACTGTTTAACAACGTTCCACTGTATTTTCACAGAGTGTTTGGTTAAGTTCTACAGTACGGAAAATAATAAGTTGATGATAGTTATCGTTTAACCATATTGTTGCACTTTGGCAAAAAAAGTGGTCTTAAGTCATCATAGATTGAGCGCATTAAAGGAACAAATTAGACGCGGCTCTTCAACTTTAATTTTAACTACCAACTTTATGAAGCCCATATGACTTGCAACTAAGGATTATTTTTCTTTGATTTATGGAGATATTCCAGTGAAGTTATCAAGCAAAGATGATGTTAATAATGACGACACTGCCACGTATGGATTTATGTGATGTTATCATTGCACACTAGGAAAACAGGGACTAATGGAAAACAATGAAAATGACCTCTTACAGGTCCAGTTGATGTCTTCATAATTAGACCTCATTAAGTACTGGGGTTGGCTGGCATGTGCAGCCTATCTCGTCTTAGTTGCAATGACACTAATTCGGGGCCTTGTGAATCCTGGATACCCCAGTATTGGTCGTCAGCGTCTCTTGAAATGACTTTGGGATCTGTTATAATTTTTCTAAATAGTTATTGCATTAAACCCAAATAAGTCTTTTTCCTCGAAGGAGCAGCAATAGTACCCATTGTTTATATTTATTTTATCGTTATGAATACGGAAAACTGTAAACAAAAATCAATGATTTAAAAAATATAGTCTATTATAATTACACTACTACAACAGTAGTACAGAGAATCACAACAACAAACATATTGGTGTGCACGAAATTCCCTGTACAGAATGTAACTGTAAATATTTTGGGGAAAGAGGTAGCGGGTTGCTCACAAGAATCGGGGAACACAAAAGAGCATACAATGTACATACCGAAAACAATGTCTTAGTCACAGTCTAAAGCTTGATCGCCGCATAAATTGGACAGATTTTCAAGTCATTTTTAGAAGTGAGGATGTTGGCATAAGAAGACTGGTGGAGGGTGCGACGATAGATACTGGTTTATCTGCGGATGGCAATAAATTGTTTTACGCAGGGAGATAAAATCACCGGTAATCTTATTTCCAGGAAATATGTTAAAGGATTTAAGAATAAAAGACTATTATAACAGTGTTGTCTCGTTAGCCACATCTGATGCTGCCGTTGCCTCTCTTTCTCCCGTTCTGGTAATTCGGTTACTTCCAGTAACCGATGCTACCGGTCTCTGTGCCGTTGATGACCATCAGAACGACCGCACTGGGCAAGGTCCAGTTAGACGTTCCTGACGAAAGAAAACGGCGGCATTGTCTGATCTGTTTGACGACCGACTCCTCCTTTTGTAAACAACTTCGTTTGTTTTTGAGTCTTTGTATTTTTACTTGATTAATGTTTTTACTTCACCGCGCCATTTTGAAAAGGGGAATCGAACAGATTCTCGAAAGCTCTGTGTAGAGATTTAGCTTTAAATATACGTAGGCTACCCATACATAACTGCGGATTTGTTTCTCCAATAGGCAGAGTCGTGAATAGGCCTAGTATTCTGCAAAGACAGGAGGAGACCATCACCACATATGAATCCTTATAGGAAAATATGTTATTGAAATAGTGCTGATAAGAAAAAAAGACCAACAGCGTGAATTCAGGAGAATCGAAAGGGAGGGAGCAGCTGCATTCTTAACTTTGAGAGGCGCCTGTGACCAAAAATGACATTTTCTACTTCCGGTATTTGTCTCAGTAGATGATAAACGAGGTCTGTTACATATGATTGCTGAAGAGTCCATATTTTATATTCTCCTTACACATTTTCAGTAAAATTTGACAGTTATTTTTTTTTCTATTTATTTCACAACAGACTAGTCACCCCTGATCTAAATCTTTCATAATATGATTCCTTTACATCGCAAAAGTTTTTACCATTCTGCATCTCTTAACAATCCTTAACAAAATACTCATCAAAATGCTGCATTTTTATGTGACTATCATCCTGTGTGTCTTTCAATAAAAAATGGATTACGCACATAGATAGGCTATGCATTTGTCTTTCTCTCATGAGGATTATATTGAACTTTATATCACATTGAAAATACTTAACCGAATAACACGACTTAAGAAAACTTCATCATTAGTTTATCCCACTGATACAGTACTAAGTGACTGACATACCGTATTCCGTATAATGCTACTGTGCTACTATATGGCCCCATCGAGACTACTCCTCAGTGTCAGCTATCAGCTGTCAGTTATCTCAGGTCAATAGTTTATCTGCAAGCTTAACTATTGGGCTATGTGCTTTCGTCAATTCTCACCCCCCACCCCCCATTCAAAATGGAGTATCTGTTAGCCATAAGAGAGATCTAGAACGGATCACGAAGTGGTGCGGTGAGTGAAACACGAAGGTGAACTCTAAGAAGCCGAGACTATTCATTAGCCTTTCCTGCAATTTTCTCTGCTCCATGTTACCTTCGACTCCAAGCTGTCTTGTTAACAGTATTTAAGCAACATCTTATGCTACCAAGAATTAGGTATTGATCATATAGCTTCTGCTATGCATTGATGTGGTGGTATTAATGTCATGTTTCAGAGCATTTTCTCTCCTGTGTGGATGTCTACAATGGTAATTATAAAATAGATCGATGGGAATGATTCTTTTCAGCCATCATCCACAAGGTCTATCACACGTGGAAATTCTATTAGTCCCGTTAATGCTTGCACCACAAGAGACATGTGCTACTGATTTACAGAGTATTAACACCTACAGTATAATATGATGAAATGACGCATTACAACACTCCCAGTACCACTAGCATTCAGTTTCTTCTGATGAACATGTAGAATTATTTTCCGTCATTTGGTGATACCAATGCTCCCGAATTAAAGGGAAGTTGTGATACTATTTTTAAGAATCATGTATTTTTGCCTTAATTTTTCTGACGAATGGAAAACAAGGCGACAGTGACTGGTGTATTGCGAAAACTGACGCACAGAAACACCCAGTAAGGAGGAAAAACGAGCATTAGTTAGGAATAGTTTCGGAATTAAAAATGTAATAAAAATGCAAAACGATATACAACAGAAAACGCGATAAACGCAGTATATTACTGAAGTTACATGACTTCCAACGAAATACTATAAGAACAATGTTACCACAAACAACAATAGAACCACTGCAACAATAACAACTGAACAACAGTAACTTTGTGACGCGACAGTCATCACCCCCAGGCTAGATGTTTGACTTGACAAAGAAGACCGTAATTGTTATTGAAACTTTATTCATGTTTGTTGAATCAGACTATATCTTATATAATATTATGGAATTAATCACTGCATAAAACAGCACCAAACGCCATCCCAGTCATTCGCAGAAGAGACACAATTTGATGCAGACGGATAACGTGCCAGAAGAGATTGCCTACTAGCCAGAGCCAACGTGATTAGAGTTAAATTGAGCTGACCACCTTCATGATAAACAAACCTAGTCCAACATTTAGAGGCAAAATTATACGTAGTTGTGCCATCAAAACTGAAATGAAAGTTGACTGGAAATAGAGGCTATGGATGTGGTATGAGAACTTATTACTATAATGTGCAAACAAAGATGAAGAAACAAATATAAATCAATGTTTTCATATTTCCTTAACACAAGGGAGACCCTTGGTGAGGTCCACGGCATGCCCTCAGGTAACAGGGAACTGGCTGGCGCCTGATATCACCGCATCCTGCCTGTACAATGCAAGGCCAGATTTCTCTCTCTCTCTCTCTCTCTCTCTCTCTCTCTCTCTCTCTCTCTCTCTCTCTCTCTCTCTCTCTCTCTGCCAGGCGACCATTCCTCGCTTCTTCAGTCTTGCTTAAACTCAGCCGAGTAGAACAGCTCGCATAGAGAACGTGATTTGTTGAAAGGAATTTATCCATTCGTAGCGTCCTTGCGTCATTGTTATGGTAGGAATGGTGATATTTCTTAAAAATCGATTTCGTCTTCATTTAAATTGGAAACCGTTAATATTTTCTGAAAGACAACGAACCCTCAACTGTGTGTTCATGACAGCAAACCTGTATCAGTGATAGTATGATATATTTACTGCTTCATGTTTCCATATTCAATAACTTAGTGGACGATTGAAGAGCCATCTTGTTTGGCACCGAGTTCCGAAGACAAACGGGGGAACTGTTTCTTTACCATCTCTTCGTTTTGCAAGATGGTAGTAGTTAGTGTTCCACGACGTAGATATCCAAGTAATTCTTGTTCGCAGGTAATTGAGATATATAACAGTTAGCATCCCAAGATATTTGTCTTCGAGGCTTTTTCCAAATAATGTAATCATTGGAAAGAGAAACCCACAAGATTCCTGTGTATAACTTGTTTACTTGTAAATATTTAACATATTACTTTAATCTCGAGTACTTTCAGGTCCTAACTGTGACCCTTTTTCAAGAGATGTCAAGGTAGTCAGGCTGGTTCAAGGCCCAGCAATCTTCTGGAACTACTTCTCCCTGTGCTGTCAGAAAAAAAAAACGCTCGCACACAAACACATACATACATACACACGTACAGCATATATCATTAACATATATATTTGTGTATATATATACATATATATACATATACATACATTATATATATATATATATAATATATATATATTTATATATATTTATATATATTTATATATATATATATATACACTAGCTGACCAACCTGGCACTGCCCGGGATAACTTTGATAAATCTCTCTCTCTCTCTCTCTCTCTCTCTCTCTCCCTCCCTCCTTCTCCCTAACACCCCCTCTACTCTCTCTCTCTCTCTCTCTCTCTCTCTCTCTCTCACTTCCTCTTCCTCTCCCTCTCTTTGTCACCCCCTCCCAACTGCCACCCCTTTGGTGCCATTGATGTCTTACCCCCACAGTATACTTTTCCAGATATTAAGTCATATGTATACCAAAATTAGGTATGCTAAATTTGTAAAGTTACCAAGTCTATGGGCAGAACCAGCCCCGTTTCAGGGAAGCCCTTCCCGCCCCCACCCCTTTTGGAGCCCTTTGGTGCTAGTGATGTATTACCCCAACGTGCTGATTTCTAAATAGTAAGTCATGTGTATACCAAGTTTGGTTGAAATTTCTCAATGCTTTTCAGAGTTATGTTGGCACATACATTATCTATTATATAAATGAGAAAATGTTTCTGTTTGATTGTTTGTTTGTCTGTTTGTTCCGAGTGAACGTCCTCACCAGTGAACCGA
>NC_089749.1:26800161-26802661 GCF_040412425.1 Macrobrachium rosenbergii
AGGAATCTACATCTAAGCTTAGAAGTTTTATGCTGTGAAGTGGTATATGTGCTCCCTTGAATTTGTGACAAATCTTCAAAATGTTTTTGAACTAACACTTATGACAAAGTAAGAAAAATCCCCTTTCCCCACAGAATGTTTAATGTGACTGGGGAGAAAATGATAATCTTCTAAGATCTATCAAATGGAGGAAAGGCCGGCCTCCTTTCCCCTTTCTTAGGCAAAATGTGCCTAAGAAAGGGAAAAAGTTAACCACTTAGAAATTTTATAATTGAAAGCTCCTAAGAAAGGGGAAAGGAGGCCGGCTAACCATAGAAATTTGATAATTGGTCTGAATGGATGATTGAATGGAAGATTTTATGAGTTTTGGGAAGGCCATAAAAGTAAGGTAGTTTTGGGTTAATGACTTTAAATTTCTCCAGTAGTTCAATGCTCTTTTGTCTTTGCCAATTAATCTTACTTTTCTAAAAAAAAATTCTGTGGGGACGTTTTGGAGGGGATTTTTCGTTAATTTGTCATAAGTGTTAGTGTCAGTAAGGAGTTGGTTGATTTTGTCGAGGTAAAAGTCTTTGTCCATAATCACGATTTTGCCGTCTTTGTCAGATCTACTTATTACATCTAATTTTTGTAGCGAGCGGATGGCTTTCATAAATCTACGGGGTACAGGGTATTTCTTATTAAGGTCAGCTATTGCATTTAGTAAGATGCCTTTTAAACATATCTCTTCTCGGCTGTAATTTTTATCAGGTATGAATTTGTCAAAAGCAACAATAAAATCTAGGTTATTTTTCCGGTCTGGCATGAGGGCAAAGGATAAACCAAGGTTCAAAACTCAGTGTTGGTTGATGGTGCGAGGGGTGTTTGATAAATTTAAAACTATCTTGTTGCTCAAGATTGTTCCAAGTACCATTATTTATTAAGTTATTTAACTTATGGGTAAGTCTATTGGAATGAGTCGCTCTATTATAGGCAGCAATGTCAGAACAAAATGAAACCAGATACCTGTACATGTGGTCCGTTGTGAGGAGACGAAGGTTAGACTGTGTTCCATGTATCATATCACCCTGCGTAGTACAAAGATCTCGCACTTCATATTTTCAATTCTTTCTTCCAGGAATATCTTGTGTGAGAGAGGGAAGGGGTCCGATTGCAGGGTCCATCTTGCAAATCCGTACATTTTCGGAAGGACTCCTTCCTTCAGACATTCTTCTAAGAAGTATCTTTGATTCTGCAATGGGTGTAATCTATTCAGTTCTTTTTCGAACTTACGAAAAACGGGCTTGACTTCAGGATGTGAGCGAAGAAAGGTAGAAAGACAATTGAATTCCATAATGGAGGAACCCCAAGAAGAAAATGAAGAGCAAGAGAGCCAAGTAGCTGCAAGAGCCACGAACTCATCCTGGCACTCGTGCCCCTTGAGGTCAAAGCTGACCGAAAAGAAGAGAGATAGGTCAAAGGTTCCCAGAAGTTGCTAGCGAGTGGACTCATTCTCGTCCAGAGCCGACAGGTGCCCTTCCCACCTTGGCACAAAGGACCCCTTGGTATACAGGCACGTTACTCAATATCTAAGAAAGTAGAAGAATTCCCTAGGGCTGGAAGTTATCCTTGCTTCATGCTACGAGGCCTAAATTAATCCAACAAGTACGTGTCTGTGAAGACGGGTTCCAGCCAGCCTATTTTTTTTTGTTTTTGTTTTTTGTAATCCTTTTGATTCTTTTACCGAAGTCCCTTGCCTTATATTTTCCGCCTGCCTATTTCAGTGATTTACATCTTGTGTGTTAAAGTCCTTAACAGTGATTCGTAAATTAAAATCCCACCTTAAGCCTTCAGCCTTATAGAAAGTAATTCGATTGCAGAGAG
This sequence comes from Macrobrachium rosenbergii, assembly GCF_040412425.1. Taxonomy (NCBI): domain Eukaryota; kingdom Metazoa; phylum Arthropoda; class Malacostraca; order Decapoda; family Palaemonidae; genus Macrobrachium; species Macrobrachium rosenbergii. The sequence continues at coordinate 26,802,022 of NC_089749.1, forward strand.
GAGTTCAGAGTCTTGCGTTGCTCATATTCCGCTGTTTCCAATTCAAGAAACCCGTCCTACATGGAAAATCCTACATTTTTTTGTAGATTTAATTACCTACGGATAGACTGTACCATTAATCTATCCACTCCATTTATTTAACCATAACTGTAAATATATATATCAGTTAAGGCTCCGGTTTCAATTCTGTTTCCCTCTGTGAGCATGTATTTACCTTAATTTACTGTTCGGCAGCGGTGTATTCCCGTTGGGCTTCAAATAAACAGGTGAGTCACGATTTCTAGCACCGCTACCCGTTACTGCACACACACATACATACATACATACATACATACATATATACATATGTATATATATACATATATATATACATATATGTATATACATAATATTATATGAATGTCTTTTACTGTCATACCACAGTTTAACATGAAGATAAAAGGGTCCATAAAACATTATTTGAACGTTGCAACCATGTATCTCGAGCACTTCCTTCTGTGCCCCTGTTCACTGGTAAAATATGGACAGATGAAATGTTACAAGGGTATATATACAAAGCATATATGCATACATATATACACATACATTATATATATATATATATATATATATATATATATATATAAATATATATATATAT
>NC_089749.1:26815161-26817661 GCF_040412425.1 Macrobrachium rosenbergii
TAATCCCCCCTATCACACATTCAACTTACGGTGTTGTTTTACTTTGACTGTTTCGGAAAAAAATTCACGCGGGACGGCTGCCACGGTAAGCATTTCAAATATCTGGTATTTAGTTAACTTAATTTTGCTATTGGTAGGAAGGTTCTTTATCTGAAACAACTAGCATATGAGAGAGAGAGAGAGAGAGAGAGAGAGAGAGAGAGAGAGAGAGAGAGAGAGAATCTGTTGTGCCTAGGAGGGGTGGCCTCAGTAAAAAGCAAGTCAGCCGTCACCACATCATCTATCTATCCCCAATGTCATGATACCTTCTACAGACTCTCAGTTGCTTCGTGAAGCTGTACAGAAAACTCAATGGCATTGTATATATCTACGTACTGCCCCATCGCCTCTCTTTTCCATAGTCTCGTGTTTCCTAAATACTAAGGCTCTCTCATATTGATATGGCCCGCAGCCAGACACTTTCTAGTCTGGTCCCTATACACCCTCCTCTGAGTTGTTCACTATCCCGAAGAAATTGTCCTTTCCCACTCTTTCCCAGACTGCTTCAGAACACTAATTTCCCATTTCACCAAGGCCAGTTGTTTTGTACTACAGCCTACTGTATTTCTCGCCTCTTCAGTCTCTTTACTTCAAATTTTCGCTTCTTTAAGGCTTTCACCAGCCACAACTTCATAATTGTCATCATCAGTCAACACTATTTAATACAAATAACTGATCAGCATCCATGCCCAAATCTTTCTCAAAATCAGAATAAATCCTCCACAGTGATAAACATTGTCCTCGTCCGGATCCGAAAGAGTATCCGAATGCAGTGCCAAATCTAATCAACTCCCACTTGGTTCAGAGTCCGCCTCTCCGAAAAATGTCAACAGAATCGGTGGATAACATTTTGACATCTCCTGTGGCCAAACCGACGACGGCCAAATTTAAATACAAACAAAGAGACAGGGGTGAACAAAGCCTCATTCCAACTTCACTGGCAAAGGTTTAAAAAAACATCTTTCTTCTGTCACTCGAATTACTTGCTATGAGTTAAGTGGTGAGATACGTTTGGAAATTTAACAAACGGGTCTGTTTTGTAAACCACAAAATGTAAGCCTACCAGATTTGGAATAAAACCAAAATTTTTTTTACAGATCATCCTGAGCGCATTCGTAAAATGTTTGTTTTGTCGTTATGTCGTTGACAGAAGTTGTCAGTCTTATGAATTCAGATTAGTAACACGGGGGTGGATGAACTGTCAGGCAATAGGCCTAGTAAAAACGAATATAACAAGATTGAGGAAGTAAGGTACAATTACTCAAAAAATTTTGCAACATACTTCAAAAGTTTTTGGACAACAGCTTATAATAGCGACATCTGGCGCTGTTGGCAACTCAGTTGTAAGCGCGTGAAACAACTGAACACTATAGTGGTGGGTCCGAGAAGTACCTGCAGTTTCCCTTAAACAGGGCTTTTTCTGATACTGCTTACTGTTGTCATACTTTACCTAATAAAAGGATGTTACTGTAATACTTCAGAGGTCATCGCTGTTCTTATATTTTAATATTTTCATCTCCAACTGCCATCACTATCGTTGTTTTATCTCCTTATGTGTGAACTTTGTAGACATAGGCCTACGACTGTTATAAGTTGAACTATTAGTCTTATTAACATCAACAAATACGACTTTTGTAAAGATTTGCTTGCACATTATTATTAATCAAATTTTTGAATGACTAATCCTATGTATATTGTGAACTAGTGAAACTTAATATAAAAATATACTGAACTAGACTAACAGATTCACGTCTATTTTTGTAATACACAGAATATAATCGCACACAGAGCACACACATACACACACACACACACACACACACACACACACACACATACATATATATATATATATATATATATATATATATATATATATATATATATATATATATATATATATATATAATGCCGTTATCATGTGTAATTCTCATTTCTTTCATTGCTACTTAGGCCTATCATTTTGATGCCTCTTATGAAGTCAATTGAATATATAACGTCTATTTTTGTATTTCTTATTATCTAAGTTTCTAAAGAATTAAAATTAGCAAGAAGTTCAACATTAATTTAGTTACTGCTAAATGCCAGCAGTGAAGAAGACTACCATGCTCATCAGTGGAGAATGTCACCCTCCTCTTCGCAAAAAGATGATTCTTACAGAAAAATCATCGGCCATTAGCACAAATTCTAGCCTGTTTTTGTTTCTGATATGAAGTGTTTTTGGCAGGAGTATGATGAAATAATATTTTGGTCTCATGTAGCCTGTTATGGATGGTTTGAGCAGTTTTTTTGAGGGAAAGCATATTGTTCTCTCTTTATGGCAACACCAGGTTGTCAGGGGAGTTAGGCGGAGCTCCTTCAGTGATCATCCGATGATGATCCTTAACATGCAACAATGGGGTCGTCCTCCACTTTTTACAATGAATTTATCATATTTCCTCGTTCTCTCTGTTGTTTTATT
>NC_089749.1:26822661-26827661 GCF_040412425.1 Macrobrachium rosenbergii
TTCCCAATTGTTTGGAAACTGTTTCCAAACTGTATGCAGACTGCTTCCAAACTGCTTACATACTGTTTCCAAACAGTTTGGAAACATTTTCCAAACTGTTTGCACACAGTTTGGAAACAGTTTCCAAACTGTTTGCAAACAGTTTCCAAGCACCGTTTCACGAATAGTCGTTTCCCATCCAGAATGGAAACACTGCGGTGTGTGTGTGTGTGAGTGTGTGTGTGTACGATGTGTGATAAACTGAATTGGCGACCGAGTCGACGATGAATTAGTACCTACTCGAGACTTGCACTGATAAAACCATGTGGTCAGCCGAAAAAACTCTCGAACTAATTGAATTGCTCCATTCATCCCCAGCATTTTGGGATGTAACAAATGTGGATTACAAGAATAGAATTAAGAAGATGGATGCCTTGACGGGGATAACTGATAAACTTTCTGTAAGTGTAAGTGATACGGAAAAGATGAAAGCCATCAAAGTACAATTCAGGAGGGAACATCTGAAACTCACTTCACTGAAAAGAAGTGGATGTTCCCTAAAGAAGTGCTCGTGGTATGGTTACGAGCCCCTCCTGTTTTTGCTGCAGGGCCAAGAATCCAGAGGAAGTCGGTCAACAGTCTCACCAGAGAGACAGGTAAGGTGATGTTACTATTATTAGTATTATTACCGTAAAACATAACTGCTATTACTATTATTACCGTAACTGCTGCAAAAGTAGGCAAAAATAGATGTCATTGATGTATATAATTTAATCTTATCAATACTCACCAGACATATACAGGTTGATTTACAGGCAGCCTGTTAACACAGGGCTACGCATAATTACCCTGCCAAGTAACACTTCCTTCCGGTGAGAGAAGTTATCTCGAAACTCCTTTATGTCCCGTGCATCCACAGTACTCCTTCGTGGTATATTTTGCAAATCAATGAACCCTTCACCTTCATTCATTGCTGCTTTCCACGACCCTGCAGTTATACAGGCATTATCCACACCTTCCAAGTCAAACGTAACGGGTGGTGAGTAACATTTCTCGACTCCACATTCCTGCGTAGAAAATTATGCAAATATATGCATGTCAGTGTAACACACACTACCTTGTCTGGGTGTAATGCAATAGGTTTTAGAAACACACTGAACTTCGATGCTAAGATTCCAAACATTTTCTACTATCCTCCGTGCCCTACACCATATGAAATTAAAGATCCTCTCAGGGGAAGACCTATCTAGATTTCCTGGAAATGGTCTCATTAAGTAACGTGATACAGCAAAGGCGTCATCTCCAACAAACAGGTATGGCACAGGATTGCGTCCCTCTGCAAATGGCTGGTCTGGAGGTAGCCTGAGCCGCTTCTGCTCTACTTTCTCATACAGACTTGTATATTTAAACACACCTCCATCCGAGATTCTGCCTTGACATCCTACATCTGCATATATAAACTGGTAATATGCATTTACGCACGCCATAAGTACAATGCTGTGTGTTCCTTTGTAGTTGAAGAAAAGGCTTCCACAATTCTTTGGAGCTTGCATTTGAACGTGCTTCCCATCTAGTGCGCCAATAGTGTAGAAAGTTCCATCTGTGGGCGAGCCCATTTGCTGCTTCAATCCAGTCCTCTTCCGCAGCAGGCATCTGAGGAGAAATATGCGTAGTCAGTGAAATAACACACAATATGATACCCCTGCAATTGGGATACTACGATAAGGAGAAGAATGATCATAGGCAGACTAAGATTTCTCTCTCTCTCTCTCTCTCTCTCTCTCTCTCTCTCTCTCTCTCTCTCTCTATTCTTAAAAATAATGAATATATTAACACCAGCAACAGTCACAACTACAAACAACAGCAATAATTATGATAGATAACAATAATGATAATGAGAATAGTAATAATTATAACAATAATGCATAACAATTATAACAATAATAATATTAAAAACAATATATATAATAGTAAGAACTCTGCCAACAAATAATAATAACAAAAAAAACAACAACAACAACGATATTTATAAGTGTTTCTCTTCTCTTTCAGGTTGCTGAAGTTGATTCTGAGCAAGAAACTGATGCGGTAATTGAGAGTCCGTATCAAGCTGAAACACCTCAGAGCGCTTCTCCGCCCCGTCGTTCGTCAGCTAAAAGGCCTGCTGACGAAGTGAAAGAAGCATTTCACTTGATGAAGTCTCTAGCACAACATGTCACTACACGGGATGAATATCATGTGTCCGGTGAAAATGTTGCCCATAAACTGAGAGCATGCGGAAGAAGTAAGCGCGAGATATCAATGGCACAGCATAAGATTAATGAAATAATTTTGAACTTGGAAATGGGGTACTTCGGGGAGGGTGCGACTCAATTCACCCAGCAAACTTCATGTACAGGACAAAGGTATTCAGGGTTCCCAGTGCCAACATCGCAAGCCATCCCACAGTACTTTACCGCCCCAAGTGGTGCCTCTACTCCAAGTCGCTCTCCTTCCCAAACTCATTTAGTAATTATTGTGATTAAAATATGATTCCAAGATAAATATGTTTTGCTAGTAAACACACCTTTCATATTGTTCTTAAATGCCATAAGGTAAGAGAGAGAGAGAGAGAGAGAGAGAGAGAGAGAGAGAGAGAGAGAGAGAGAGAGAGAGAGAGAGAGAGAGAGAATAAAACAATGAATACTTCTGGTTTACTAACCTTAACATACCCTTTCAGTGCTGAGATCAAAGCTTCACAGACCTCAGGAACCACAGTTGAGATGGTCTGCTATGTCCTGAAGGTGTACATGAGGCTCGTAAAGGAATCTCCACTTGCAAGATACCTCAGTGTAATAGCCAGTCTGATGTCAGGTGTAATAGCCTTTCTGTATTTTGTAACCTTTCGAGATATATTTGGAGCCCCCATCCGTAAAAGTTGTTCAAAGTCAGTTGTGGATATCCGAACAAAATTGGTGAAACCTCCTCCATCTAATCTCAATTCCGCCAAAAGCAAGTCACCATAGGGTCCTTTTCTAAAAACTTCCTCACCCCTATCTTTCACTTTTTCTTGGCCTTCCTTGACTTTATCAAAAAAGTGCAAAGTAAAATGCAGACGCTGCTGCAGCAACCTCTACGCTCATCACAGACATGGCGACAACTTAAGGTGTAGACAAAACATTATTTGGAAACACTTAACATATAATTTGCAAACTGTTTCCAAACAGTTTGCAAACTGTTTGGAATCAATTTTTCGGAAACAGTTTCCAAACTGTTTGGGAACAGTTTCTCAACATTGTTTCCAAATAATGTTTCCAAGTGTGGACAGGCCTTAACAAATCTTCCTTAAGTACTCAAGCCATCGCACACGTGCTTGGCGCTTCGTTATTCCCACGTAAATTGCACTGCAGCACTTACACTCGTATTTATAAACAACGTGCGATTGTAGTTCTGGGGGTACGATGTCTTTGTACTTAAACAAGCTACCAGTGGTGTACTTAGGTTTAAATACTACCCTGACATTACCTTGGGGATAATATTCTCTAACTTTTAACAGTTATTTTTAATGGGAAATCTCTTCATTACCATAGAAAACCAGTTATATATAGCACCGCTTTATTGGCTTTTGAAATAGAAACTTTCGGGAACAGTTTTTCTAGCCACTTGCCAACATATGAATCTATAAAAGCAATATTAAAACAGTTTTTAGGAAGAATTTTTTATAAACTGAAATTCTGAATTAAGACTAAAATAACTTGAACAAATGTTAAAGGCACGGCTTACGTGTGTAGAGACTAAATTACGTTTATAAACTATAAGAATGAATGAAGAAAATTAGTTAAGAGTCCTGTAAATGTTGGTTTCCTGTATACTGATGCCGAAAAAGTGCTATCACTTTGTTTACTTACAAGCACGTCAAGGAAAGCTAAAGTGTTATTGTTCTCTACTTCTGAAGTAAATTCAATATTTTGGTGTTTTGAGTTAAAATAATCAAGAGGCAGGGGTACATGTTCTTCAGCTCTAAATATTAAAAATGTATCTACACACCGTCGGTAGAACAATGGTTTAAAAGGACTGGGACAATTATCTAGCCAAACAACTTCGTGATGAGATAAAAAGGACATTAGCCAAAGTAGGACCGAGAGGGTGAGAGGGTGTCCCCTTGCTGCACCATCTTTTTGTTTGTACACATTTTTGTTAAACTTAAAATAACATTCAGACGTAGCTAATGTAATCACTTTGTGCCACTGCTGTTTATTAAAATTTTCAATACTGTTGGTGTCGTTAAACAAGTTGTTGATGCATATATCAGTGGTTTCGGCTAAAGGAAGTAAATAATGATTGAACATCGAAACTTAAAAGGACAATTACCTAGATCTAGATCACAAATTTCTTTAGCAAAAATGAAAGAATCTAACTGTGTACTGATTACATGTTACAGGAGATAAAATAGGAACAAGAAACTTAGACAAATGATAATCAAAAGTACCTACAGCTGACATGACTGGTCTGAGCGGGACACCCTCCTTGGTACCTTAGGGAGACCATAGAGCACTCCAGGCTTAGATCCAGATGTGAACAGATCGTTATACTCGTAAGTAGTATATATGTTCACCCAGAACACCCTCAGGCTTCAACTTAAACCACCTGTTAATACTTACCTCCTTATTGAGAAACTTGAAAAGAATGTCGTCTTTAACTAATACGAATTTAGTGTGATCGTCAAGAATGAATTGTATCTATCTTAAATTTATCTTTATTTAAAAGAACCACCCCGTTGCCTTTATCAGGCCTCATTGTCACTACAGATTTATCTTTGGATAAGCTTAATAAAGCAGAATACTCTTCCTTAGAGGCGCTGTGAATAAAATCATTATGATCATATGTGTCAAGGAACTTCTGAAATACTGAAAACCTCTTATTCCCGGGATCATAAAAATCATGGGTAGTCATTTGTTTAAACAATATTTCAACAGTACAAAAATGTTCAATAAAACCAAGTTTGCCATATGAAAGTGCAAACTTTCAATCTCTAGAAAGTA
>NC_089749.1:26832661-26855161 GCF_040412425.1 Macrobrachium rosenbergii
CTCTGAAGGAGGCAGGAATGGAAAGGGGAGATGTGTCTCGCTCGCATCCAGCAATGTCTCTCTCCCTTGTTCCATCAGTGAGACCCTTAAATGACTTCAGTCAGGGGTCAGGAGGTTATCCATGGGTAGATTGGTTGGTGTCATTTCCCTAGGCACATACATCAGTTATGACTCAGGTCCAGGTGTTCATGCCAGCTGTCCTCTCTTAATCTGCCTCCCCGGCGCTATTCCTGCCTCTGGCCAGGCTTAGGCTTAGGAGTCTGAAAAAGTCTCCCACAGCGTCACATGTTCAAGAAGAGAAAGTTGAATGGGATATACAGAGTGCAATTAACAGATTATGAGAGAGGCCCATATTCCTTTCGCCCTTCCTTGTCAGGCGGTGCCCAAAATGCACTGTTGTATTTTCCAGCTTTAAATTAAGCATTTGGTGGCTGGGATTCTTGGGAAAATATAATAACTCCCCGCCCAAGCTGACATTTCACACCTTCAGCCAGGTGCGAATGTCTACCAAACCAAGGATTCAGCAGACAAATGCTTTAGATTACTCTAATTTTCACGTTAACAGCACTCATGTATATTTAGTAACCTAAATCTCTCTGAGTCATATTAGATAGCTGAAAATTTACTTGATAGAGAATTAAATATTTTACGTTAATTGCATAGTAAGGAAAAAATAAAGGTTTTAACCTTAGATTATTGTTACTTTAAAACAGGTACATTTACAACTATAAGAAAGGTACCGTAAATATTAAAACACTAATTTTAATTGACTTCCTTAAGGTAAATCACCAAAGAAATATGAGTAGATGATCATAAGTATTAAAATGCGATAAACCATAAGTTACCGTTATTTTGAAACAGGAACTGTTACAAATATGAGGAATTTACTGTAAATATTAAAAACAATAACTTTAAGTGGTTTCCTTAAGGTAAATCTTAAAATAATCATGCCCTTAACTTTTAATAGCTGTTATAGTCATAGACATGCAGTTAGTTTGCCTTGAGGATGCATTATTACAATGAAATATACATGGTCTTCATTAGGTGTCGCCATGTTACTTATGTTGGCGGCACAGTGCCAGACGTGGCACTGAAAGTCAATGGTGTTTATGAGCACGAAGCTAAGTACAATGAAGGACAGACAATTATGTAAAGTACATGCTCTTTTCAATTCACGGACTCGGGGTTTAAATTGCAAGGGAATAACAAAGAAGGCAAATGATGTTAAAGAAAAATTATGATTAATTTGCCGAAATTATACTCTTTAGCCTATAAAAATGACATGTTTATTCTTTTGCCCAAGGGGCTTCAAAGAGAAGTCATAGGACTTACAAACTGGGATGTCTGTCAATTGCACTCTGCATTGGCAGAGTGGGAAGCAAGGTAAAATATAAGCCTTTGTGAGGCGTAAAATATGGTTAATTGAACAAAATAATGAAAGGAAAAATGTTAAAAGGATAAATTACATATAAGGAAAATAAACAGGTGAGGAGACCTGACACCCTCTTCTGGATAGAGGTTCCAAGGTCCTCGTAGGATAAAAGGGGTGGCACTGTGCCAAATTTGCACTGATGCCAGGAGAGCTCAGCAGCTCTCTTGAAGCTACCTGACGTTACCTACGCCCATGATTTCTGCTGCAGATCTCTCTAGGTTGATGGTTCTCCTTGGTGGGGGAATAGGTCGAACCAAGTCTGAGGAGGATATTGGAGTGCCATCTGTGTCAGCTTCTTTGGCAGCCGAAGCAGGGGCATTTATTTCAGGGTCTATCCCAAGTTGCCGCCATTCATTGAGTTTATAAGCCATTCGAGACACAGCAGAATCCTTACCCATGGTCGTCTCTGAGGGGAACCGGGAAAGAGAGAAGAGGTCGTGGTGGGCGAGATAGCCTCACTGGTTACCATGACCAGCTCAGGCATGGGTTGCGAGGCCGCACCTTCGGTTGAGCTTCCGTTGTGGTCGGAAGAATCCGTCTCCCTTACCAGCGCTGGTAGGGGAGCCAAGCAGGGAGAAGAGAGGGGATCCTGATCGGGATCTCCAGAATGGAGATCAGGGGCGTGCTCTGGTGCTGGCACTAAGGCAGGGTCAGGCACTATTATTTGACTTAGAATTTGCTCGTCGTTCAGGACGGATGGAGCTTGGCACTACTCAGTGCACGCAAGTGGCACTGGCAGAGATTGTGAATTAAGTCTGGGATCTCCTGGAGGGAGATCTATTTAGGGCCCTGACACTGGCTATGGGGCAGGGCCGGGCACCGGAATGGGATCTGGAATCAATCTTGAGGGAGGGGGCCACTGCACATCATACTCAGGTGGCATTGGCAGTGTAATGAGTGCAGGCGTTTGAGGCTTACTCGTGCCTAATGAATGATTTGGGGGATTTGGACCCCTGGATTGCTGTAACTTAGTTGGGGACTGGAAGTCCTGTCCCAAGAGGATGTCATAACCTCCGGGAATATAGCTTGTTACTGCAAGGTTGCAAATTTTGGATTTATGAGGTTTTGTGACTCAACTGAACAGTAGGGAGTATCATTTTAAATTGATTGATACCCTCAGTTGTGATGAGTTTACGTCGGTTAATGGTAGCTCCACAGGGAACTTTGTCTTTTCTTATGAGGGTAATTTGCACACCAGAATCATCAAATGCCTTGACCTGGCGTGTGGGGTAGCTACCTCGAGGAGGTGCCACATACATGGGACCCTCAGCTGGAGTGCCTAAGGACTTTGGATTTGTAACTGCCAAGGCAATGACGGGAGTACTTGATTTATTATAAGGGCATTTTGCCCAAGCGGGAGAGCGGCCATAATCTTTGCAAGTTGAGCAATAGCTCTGGCTGTAATTCCTTCATGGCACTGCCCCTGTGGAGGGTGCAGGCTTGTTAGTTGGAGGATTCCCGGGAGAGGGTTGGTGGTGCCTGGGGCTTGTTTTGGCACTGCTCATTGGAATGCCTGGCTTTCTTGAAGAACCCACACACAACAGGTTTCTGCAAGTGCCCAATCTTGGCTGGAGGGGTGCTGGAGGTGAAAGAAAGAGGGCATATTTTACGTCCCAATGAATTGGTATGGGTGTGCTGGGTGTCCCACGTGTCGGTGAGGCGACAGCACTCCGCTAGAGTCATGGGTGCTTTTTCGCATACATGGGTGGCTAGGACAGAGGGGGCGTAATATAAAAAGTTTTCAATCTTGAACCGCTCAAGGATGTCCTCGGCAGTGGAGACTCCCATGGACTAGCCAGTTAGAGGGGGTCCTATCTGACTGATACACCCAGTCACACCAGGTCTGTCCTGCTTCTTTTATTTGGCCTCTCCAGCGTCGTCTCCAGCGTTCGGGGGTGATCTCATACGCCGTTGTGATTGCCTGGCTCACTTCCACCCATTTCCCTTGATCCGCCTCAGGGACGGCATTGAAAGCAATTAGACCCCTTCCTACAAGGAATTTTCCCAAGAGTAGGGAGACTTCGGCGGGAACGAGTGGGTAGGCGCTAAGGACCCTTTCTACCCGATCGAGCCACACCTTGGGCTCGGCCTTGGTCCACTTGGGCATAAAGGTATGTGCCTGAGTGAGGGCGGATGCGCCAATGGCTGGAGAGGAGCTGGCAGTGCCAATTTGGGCCATCTGTAGCTCATGGGCCTGCTGCTTTTCCTCCCTTTCGAGCCTATCCTTTTGTTCTTGTTCTCTCTCTTTCTCCTCCTTTCTTTCTTGTTCTTTCTCTTTCTCCTCCTTTCTTTCTTGTTCTTCCTTCCTCTCCTTTCTTTCATGTTCTTCCCTTGCAAGTCAATCCAGCCTATCTTGTTCTTCCTTCTCCCTTCTTTCTTATTCTTCCTTCGCACGTTTATCGAGCATATCTTGCTCTTCCTTTGCGAGTTAATCTAGACTACCTTGCTCTTCCTTTGCGAGTTTATCTAGCGAGTTTATCTAGCCTATCTTGCTCTTCCTTCTTTTCCTTTCTTTTGGCCCCTCTCTCTGCCTTAGCATCGTCTATTCTTTCTTGGACTCACTCCCTCAGGGCTTGTCCTGACAGTCCCATGTCCTTTCCAGCGGACACATAGAACTTGAAGTCTTCATTTTGTTGGGTATAACACTAATAGGGTGTGGCCCTTTAGAAAATCAATATGTCTGGAAAGAGACTAAGTTTGTTTGTGATGAACTAGTTGAACTGTTTTTTTTTATATGTCTGAATAAGACTTAGTTTGTTCTTGATGAACGAATTTCAATGTGTCTTGAAAGACCTAAATTGTATTCTATTTCACGCACAGACTCAGCCGGCTATTGCACCAGTGTTGGGCTTTGTTTTGGGGTGGGGTGGGGGGAGTTTGCCTTGTAGGACGTTGTTTGTTCGCAGGGAGCTGGTTTGGTTTTGTCCTGGAGGACGAAGGAAGTTTGGTTTTACTTCAATCATGAACAAGGCTGGCTAAGGCGCGAATTTGGGTTTGGTTCAATGAGCGTTCACCAGTTCCCGAGAAATAAAAAATAAAAAGGACGTAGCGTAAACCTTTAAAAAAAATCATGCTTGGAGACACCCTGGGATACTGTGCCGAGCAGGGGTAAGGTTTACGTACTGATGCAAATCGGTGGTTTAGAAACCAGCCATTTTTAGAAGTACACTTCTATTTATTTTTACAGAAGGGGTACGTTCATTGCTGAGAGACATATAAGTTTAAATTATATTATTTGCAAGTTACAATGATAAATGTGCGTATTTTGCCAGCCCTAATTAGAGCCTTTTCCTCCAATCCTAATAAAGGCACAAAAATTAATTCTATTATGCATGTGCGCTGTTTGCCTAAGTCACATGCGTATGAATTTGCCTTTCCCTATTTTTAGCCTTCCTCACACGTGCCCTGAACAGGGTAGTAACCACTTGGATTTGCACAGTAACTGACAGGTCAAGGTCGTCTGCTGCGCACCTGGCAACAAAGGGCAATGACCAGCGTGAGAATTTTCCCGAGACTGGTCCCGCTTATACAAACATTCTGCTTATGATTTATTTAGAGGAACCCAAAAATAAAGTTTCTCTTAGGCTTACCCAAAATTACCCTGGGAACGACATGAAGACCACGTGGTCACAGCAGACTTTGAGCAACACAAAGGATAACCACAAAAAAAAAAAAAAGTTCTTTACGCTTATGAATGAAATCGCAGGTGGTTATTGAATGGAAACGCTTTGAAATGAAACAGAAGTTATCATGTACCGTGCTGTACAAAGGAATGTGTACAAATGAAAATATGAAGCAAACAAATTTTACGCTTTCTGAGATTTTACTCTACAGTGAGGAATTAAGCATTTGTCTAACGGATTCCTAACCTCTACGAGAGAGAGGGAGAGAGATTAAACTGAGTGCCAGCGATACAGAAATTTGCTGATTGACCCACGTGGGATCTGAAACATGTGCCTAGCTATTCCACAATGACAATTGTCTGTATAACACGAGGAAATACATGCACTATTTCCTTTTTTTTTCAATACTTCGTAATTCCCTAGCTTGCCTATGTGAAAAAACATGCAAGCCTTCATGCAGGGGCTATCAAAACTTGTGTAACAGATACTAATTCTCTCTTCTCGATGACTGGATTACATGCACATGCCTAAAGTTTCCCTATTTCTATTTTCAGTCCCAAGTTCACTTCCTAACCTGACAAAATAAAAATACTCACTGTGTGGAACTCCTTGACTGTGCACATGTGGAATTTACGCAAAAAGGTTAGTTTCTTTGTCTCACACCCAGCCTAGCTTCGCTAGTCACTGATATGGCAACTTGCAAGGGGCAAGGATTTAATCTGCAATGTCCAGATTGCGAGATCTAAGGCAAAAGGGTCGCCATTTTTTATGATTTAACCTGGGGAAATGCTTACCATCAGCCAGTTATAGACTAAATGAATGATTTCGTTACCTCTATTTCTTTGTATAAACCTGACTGCTGTGGATTCAGTAAATCATAAAAAAACAAGGAAAACGGGGGAATTTATCTGAGCTGAGGGCTCTACTCACAAAGTATTTGTAAGTAACAATATTAGGGTAAATTTAAAATTTCGTATATTTACATGAAATGAAATATCAGAAGATGAAATGGGCTAATCAGGCAGGCAAGGCCTGAGAGTTTAATTATAACTGGGAAAATTTGAAGGTATATCCGTTGGTGTGATGATACTGATACAAGGCACAGTCAAGAGAGATTTCCGCAGCTAACAAACCCTCTGTAAACGGAGAGATTCACGAATTAAAAGCCAGTACGGACGCAGTAAAATATGTATGGGACAAGGCGAGCGCAGAGGTTACCAAAGAAGCCTTGAACACACGATTTCATGTAATTATTTAAACAGACATTTATGTAACACTGCCCTAATAAGGTTGATGTGGAAACACTGGCACTTAGAAATGGAAATAGGAAGTTTAGTACGAGAATTAAAAAATTGTGACCAACTGGAAGAACCTTTGCACAGACCACTTTACCTTGTAGAAGAGGTGGCTTCAGCAAGGGCAATGGCAGTGGAGGAAGGGCTAAGGGCTTCACTGGTAATAATACTTAAGGTCCTACAAGATAGGACCACGTGGTAGGGCATGGCTCTCTGAAGGAGGCAGGAATGGAAGGGGGAGATGTGTCTCGTTCGTGTCCATCAATGTCTCCTTTGTTCCTTCAGTGAGACCCTTATATGACTTCAGTCAGTTGTCAGGAGCTTATCCACAGGTAGATAGGGGTTGGTGTCGTTTCTCAATGCGTGTGAATCATTTATGACTCAGGTCCAGGTGTTCATGCCAGCTGTCCTCTCTTAGTCTGCCTCTCCGGCGCTATTCCTGCTTCTGGCCAGGCTTAGGGTCTGAAAAAGTCTCCCACAGCATCACATGTTCAAGAAGAAAAAGTTGAAAGGGATGTACAGAGTGCAATTAACAGATTGAGAGAGAGGCCCACATTCCTTTCGCCCTTCCCTGCCAGGCAGTGCCCAAAATGTACCGTTGCATTTTCCAGCTTTAAATTAAGCACTTAGTGGCTGGGATTCTAGGGAAAATATAACATATATGCATATATATACATATATATGTATATATGTTTAGTATATGTGTATACATATGTATATATATACATTCATATATATACATACATACATATATATACAATATACACACATGTATATATACATAGACATATAAACAGATAAATGTATACATATATACATACAAAATATATATATATATATATATATATATATATATATATATATATATATATATATATATATATATATATACATACATATACATTTATAAATTTCTTTTAACGTGCTTTTTTCCCATTTGTATGGGGAAGGCACGGTGCCTTCTTTTCAAGGACTTTGATTTGACTTTGGGGTCGACCGTAGTCTCGATCGGCTGCCCTGCATGTCATCGCTTAGACCCCGGTAGCATAATGTACATATATTTTACTAGTCACCAGCGCCCTTTCTCCCAGCAGCGAAGTTGTTGCGCAGTTAGGTCGACAGTCGAGACGTGTGAGGTGTCTTATGTTTTTAGGAGATGTTGAGTGGCTTTGTTACATATATACATATATATATATATATATATATATATATATATATATATATATATATATATATATATATATATATATATATATACAGCCTTGAAAATGCAACAGTGTAGTTGTGAAACGTCGGCATTAGCACAAACTGCCAATGTACACATACATATATATACACATACATATACGTATATACACATATATACATATAAATGTATACATATATGTACTGTATACACTGTATGTTTATGAATATATGTATATATATTTACGAATATACATATATAAATATACACACATACATATACATATATACATGCATATATATACATACATAAACATACATACATACACATACATAAACATATAGGTACATATATACATATACATATATACACAGATATATGCGTAGATATATACATATATGCATACATATATACATATATAACTATACATATATATGTACATATATAGGCATATACATATATATACATGCATATACATATGCAAATATATACATATATACATATACATACATATACATATACACATATATATAAACATACATGTATATATCTATACATATATATACATATACATATATACATATACAGTATATATATACACATATATATATACATGTATATGTTATATATATACATATATATACACTACATATATACATATATATGTATACATATATACATACATATATACATTATATATATACATATATATATATATATATATACATTCATATATTATATATATATTATATATTCATATATATACATATATACATATTCGCATATATACACATCATATATATATACATATATACATTATATACACACAGTATATATATACATATATACGCATACATATATATACATATACATTATATACACACAGTATATATATACATATATACACATACATATATACATATATACATATGTATATATACACATATACATATATATACATATATATATTCATATATTCATATATACATATATATACTCTACATATATATATATACATATATATATACATATATATATACATTATACATAGACATATATGCATATACATATATATACACAATTTACATATACCGTATATATACATATACATATACATATATACATATATATGTATACATTTATACATACATATACATACATATATATAGATATGCATATATACATATATATTACATATATATACACATACCATGAAGCTGCACACGTTAAAACATCAAATTCACGCTACCTCGGGAATATCTGCGATGGGGAATGATCACCGAAGGGGAATTTATAAGTGATAAATGGATCGGTACTGCCGGATGTCGATCCCACGACACTTTCCTTCCAACAACTCCAGTCGACGGTCTACCTTCTGAGCTATCAAGGGAGGTATAAGTAAATGTCGAATCTGCTGTATTTGTTTACCAGTCGAGAGCGGGAAAATTATACTTAGCTGTGGCATTAACCCACCTCCACCATGACAGCTTATTGGTACGTGTGGAACAGCGTATATATGTACAGTATATATATGCATGTTATATATGTATATCTATGTATATATATGTATATACATATGCATATATACATATATATACATATATACAAACATTTACATATGTATACATATATGAAAATGTATATACACACATACATATGCATATATATACAAATATATATATACACATATACAATTATAAACATATATACATATACATATACAAATATACAAATATATAAATATATATACATATATATAGATATATACATAGTAAAAAGGAGTGGGTGCAGGAAAACAAGCAGATTCCAAGTGCAGTAATTTAATCCTACGTTTCGTGACCTTTTGTCACGGTTCTCTGGTCTGTATGTTTATATGAATTTTAGTGTGCTTTTTACTCTTGCTCTGAAAGGTTGGTGTTTTTCCCGCAAGTGTGTCTGTGATTTTACCTACTGGTTTTGTTATTCCCTTTTTATTGTGTAATTTTAAATTCTCTTCTTTTATGTTTGGTGTATGTGTAATTTATTGCATAGCTTTTAGTGTGTCTGTAATTTTACTTAGTGCCTAATTCATTTTTATATAATTTTAATTTCGTGGGTTTTTTTTAGTGTAATTTTTAAGTGTATTTCAGTGCATATATTTTCATATACTTGCCTAATGTTTTGAAAGCACTCTAATGTCTGAATTTTCATTTATAGATGTCCCTGATGATGTGACAAAAGGTCACGAAACGTAGGATTAAATTACTGCACTTGGAATCTGCTTGTTTTCCTGCACCCACTCCTTTTAACATGTTGAGGAAATTTTTCTGTTCTTCGCCTGCCGATATATACATATATACATATACATATACAAATATACATACGTATATATACATTACATATATATTATATATACAGCACATATACATATATACACATGTATATATGTATATGTATATAAATATATATATGCATACACATATATAGATATATGTATACGTATATATACATACATATATGCATATATATATATATGTATATATACATATATATACACACAAATACACACATTTATTCATATATACATATTTATACATATATATACATACATATATACACTTATACATACATACATTATATATATATATATATATATATATATATATATATACATATACATAAATATATGAACATACATAATTATATATATACATATACATACATATATATATGTATAAATATATATATTTATATACATACAGATATATACAAAAATATATATATACATATGTATATATATCCATATACATATATATGTATATATATAAATATACATATACATATACACTATATATATACATAGTTATACACATACATATACATATATATTTATATACATATATATACTGTATATACATACATACTGTAGACCTATATATATATATTTACATATATATACACATACATATATACAATATATAGATATACATATATATAGATATACATATATACATAGATATACAGATACATACATATATACACACACAGTATATATAATTATATACATATATACATATAAATACATACACACATACATATGTAATTGTAATAGCCACAATGCTCTCCTAACTTCTCGAATTCTTCGCGCTTTTTTGGATATGCTTGTCACTACAAAGCCGTAAGATCCAAGCGCAACAATTGAAGAGACTTTGATGCCTGGTCGCGGGAAACGAACCCGCGTCACTATAATCACAAGGAGGTCACGTTGCCGACCTGACCACTAGAAGGATTAAAAGTCTATTACCTTTCGCATATACATATACCTGTCGTTTTCAGATATATTTATTAGAGCTGGAATAGACCCATCCTCACCATCGTAGACAAGTGGGCAATCGTTTTTATATATACAAGTGCATATGTACAGTACATGTATTTATGTATATATATACATATGTATATAATTATGTTTATATATATATATATAGTGTATACAGTATACATATATATACATGTACATGTATATATTTATGTGCATATATACATATACATATGTATATGTATATTTATGTATATATACATATGTACACATATGCATGTATACATATATGTATGTGTACATATGTATATATACATATATATAGATATATATACATATATATATGCATTCATATATACCTATACATACATATACACATACATATATATACCTATACACTATATACATACATATATATACATATATACATACATATATGTATATATATATATAAATGTATATATATATATATGTATGTATGTATGTATATATGTATATATATGTATATGTATGTATATACATGTATAAATATGCATATATATGTATGTATATATTTTTATATATGTATATGTATGTGTATCATTTACCATATATACATATATATATACATATATGTATATAATTATGTTTATATATATATATAGTGTATACAGTATACATATATACATGTACATGTATATATTTATGTGCATATATACATATACATATAAGTATATTTATGTATATATACATATGTACACATATGCATGTATACATATATGTATGTGTACATATGTATATATACATATATATAGATATATATACATATATATATGCATTCATATATACCTATACATACATATACACATACATATATATACCTATACATATACACTATATACATACATATATATACATATATACATACATATATGTATATATATAAATGTATATATATATGTATGTATGTATATATATGTATAAATATGCATATATATGTATGTATATATTTATATATATGTATATGTCTGTGTATCATTTACCATATATACATATATACATTGTATGTGTATATATGTACATATATATGTATGTATATATATACATATATCTATGTATATGTATATATATTCATAAATATACACATACCTATTATGCATATATACATATATACAAATATATATATACATACATATATACATAAAGATATACATATATGTATACATATATATAACTATATATACATTTATACACATTTACATATATATATTCATAAATATATACATACTTATATATGTATATATACACGTGTATATATGTATATGTATATATATATATGTATATATGTATATATACATGTATAAATATATGTATATATACATGTATAAATATATGTATATATATGTATGTGCATATATATGTATATATACATATATATACATATATATGCATACATATATACATATATACATTTATATATAAATATACATATATACACATACATATATATACACACATTATATACATGCACATTACATATATACATATATATACACATACATATACATATATACATATACATATATGCATACATATTCACATACATATATATTTATACTATTATGGTCTCGTCTTTCAGACACCAACAGGTTCAAAACACAAAACAAGCAATTGGGCTGGAGTGACTGACGAAAGGTGAAAAGTAAAGGAGCAGCAGAACAAAACCACAAAATAAAGCCTAAATACATACTAATTTACATTATGTATAAGTGAGTCAGGTCCAAGAGCATAATAATTTACATTATAAGTGAGTCAGGTCCAAGAGGCGAAACACTTAAAATGACCAATTAAATAAACATTATAAATAACAGGCAGCAACATAAAACTCATGTAATTAAATCTTCAATAATCAATAAACAATTCACAGACAGCATAATACCATAAATAATACACTAGCAGCATAAAAAACACAGTCAGCAATAAATACATGAGCAGTAAAATAAATATTACAGCATAAATACAAAACAAAGCAACATAATAAATACAAGAGCAGTAAAATAAATACCACCCAAGCAGCACACCACAAAAACAGACAAACTCCAAGAGCAGTCGAGACGGTCACCACCGTCAACGAGGATGCTGACAAACGGACGAACACGGTCGAGGCATCGAGACAGCCACTGGCTGCGGAACAGGAACTCATCCACAAAGCAGATAACCCCGATCAAGTCGTCGAGACATCCTTTGCTGCCGAAGGAACAAATCCTCACACAGATGACCAACAATGGTTGAGCCATCGAAACATCCTCATGCTGCCATCACGGAAGACGTCACACTAACAGACGAAGAGGTCCTCCACCTCCCGCCGAAGACAACAGGTAGGCAATACCTGTCGCCCATCCAAAGGACTCCCTGCTGCTGTGCTGCCGAGAAACAGATTCTCTGCTCCTAAAAACCTGATTTGCTGCTGCCCTGGACCTGACTGACTTTGCTAAAGTCACCGAGACAAACGTCAACTCCTTCCACAAAGAAAAACAGCTTACAGGAAAGGAGGCAACAACCCACCAAGGGAACAATCGGCAGACGATTGTCCTCACATATACACATGTATATACATATACACTTACATACATATACATAAATATGTGTGTGTGTGTGTGTGGAATAGTTATTTAAATTCTATCACTGAGATCGAATTCTATTTCATTTCTTCTAGGGTACGTAAGAATATCGTCTGCCATGAGAAAAATAGTAGCACATGCTATATACGCAATCCGAAAACTTGAAAAAAGAACATTTTTTTATGAAAGCCCCTTTTTGTCCTGCAGGCAAAGATCGTGACATCAGTGAAGAGTTTGGTAGCATGCAAGCGTTCGTAGACAACTTGAATCAGAAGAACGCGAGCTTTCGTGACCTTGTGCTGTCTCACAATATGAAGCCAGCAGTTATTTGCTGTACTGTCCTTTTATTCTGTCAATTATCTGGGATGACGCCTATGATACTTAATCTCTGGACTGTATTCGAGGTAATGTGGTCAACTTTGTTATCCCGTGTGGTATAGTGCCGTCAGTGCACCTCACGTGGTACACTGTAGGCATTAATTAAAGGGTGCTTGCAGTGTCCCTTCGGCCACTAGTAGACCCACTTTTTATCCTTTTACTTTACTTCCATTCTCGCTTCCTTTCTTCAGTTTTGCTCTCCAACAATTCTAATTATTTCCTCTTAGAACAAATGTGAGGTTTTCTCCTAGTTCCACCTTGTACTTCATCTCCTATCTTTTCTTAATCTTATCTGACCGTCCAACCACTCAAACTCCCTCTTTTCACTGTCTTAATAGCTGGATGAGGGTGGCACCAGCGGTTGCCTTGACCGCCTCAATTTCATAAATCAAATCAATACTTCATCATTCAAGCATCTAGTACAGTAGCATAAATTCAGAAGTGTGATATGCAAATAAATTCTTAGGACGCTTGTTTTTTCTTCTCAGCGGTTTCCAGCTGGATGAAATGTATTTAGCCGATGTCCCTTCTTGGTTCCATTCAGCCACTTTTCTTGGAGAGAACCGTCGATGACCTTAATTTTTACGACGCCATTTATCAGATGATTTCGATGTTGATCAGTATGAAAGTACATTGGCGAAATTCAATGTACATCAAAACGAAAAATTTTGTTTTCTTTTTGCCTTTCCCGTTACAGGAAGCAGCATCCGGGATCCAGGAAGACCTCTCGACCATTATCATCGGAGTGGTGGAACTAGTCTTTACTCTAGTGTCAGTGAGCCTCGTTGACAGGGCCGGTCGAAAGCTGCTGCTGTTGGTGTCCAGTGCATTCATGTGCTTGTCTCTAGGTAAAGGCTTTTTTCAGACTTTACTGTATCCAAGATCTAAGTACTAGAAGGTCGGCCGGACAGCGGTACGATTTAGGCCGCTTCTGCGCATGACGTTATCAACGCCTCTCCCTCAAAGGAACCCTTGTGTATATTATCAACCCTACTTACCTTTTTTATTCACATTATCCATTTCTAATCAAAATTTTTTTCTTGTTGATGAGTCATTCTCTCTCTCCCATGGAAATTGTAGATACTGTTTTTATGAAATCTCTCTTCAGCAATGTAACATTGTTAGAGGAAAAAATAATTTCAGTTAATTTATGATCTAGAAGTATAAGTGAGATATAATTTACAGTTTCATAAGCAAGTTCTCAATTTATTTACAATGCTTCTATTGTACAATTTTCATACATAAATCAAATATAATTTGCAGTTTCATAAGTAAGTTCTCAATTTACTTACAATGTTTCGATTTTACTATTTTCATATATATTTCCGACTTATAACTGCAATCTCTTAACCTTTTTGTATTGAAATAAATTTTTCTGTTTAAATGTCTAATTCTAAAAAAATAGATATTTTTGCAAAGAAATATATGACATCAAATGATCTCCAGCAAGTTTTTTCTCGCCAGCAAGAGTTCTTATGCAATGATTTCCTCCTTTTAATTGTTCACCATGGACAGTTAAAAAGATTTCTCTCATCTTACTTAACCGTAAAAAGAAAGTATCTGAGGGTACGTGAAGACCACCTCTGTTCATTACATCTATCCAACATTTATCATTCATAACAACGGACCTTTGTTTTTCTAATTCAGGATATTTTTATGAAATTTTTTTTTAACTATATTACCTCCTATATACATCAAAGATTCTTCCTTGGTTACAGAACTGAGTGTATTTGCAGGAGTTTTATTCGCTTTGCCTGTTTCATTTACTTCAAGAATCTCATCACCTTCTTCCATCCACGATTCTTGATTAAATTCAGTATCTCTTAAAATGAGACTAGTGAGAGAAATTTCCAAAGCAAATTCTCGTTCTTTGTCTGCAGTTTCCCCCTGCGTAGATGAACTCTTAGACACTAATGTATTAGACAGGCAGTCTTGATTTTCATCGTATTTAGTCCTATTACATTTTTC
Organism: Macrobrachium rosenbergii; assembly: GCF_040412425.1. Classification (NCBI taxonomy): domain Eukaryota; kingdom Metazoa; phylum Arthropoda; class Malacostraca; order Decapoda; family Palaemonidae; genus Macrobrachium; species Macrobrachium rosenbergii. The sequence goes on from NC_089749.1 coordinate 26,848,439, forward strand.
ACTTATCAGGGCTACTTCTTTCCCTAGCAAATATTTTTTCAGTCTGTACTTGAAATTTATTCCATTGGGATGATCAAGTGGCCCGCTCATCTGCCTAATACAAGCAAATGAATGCTCCAGACTATCCTGATTAAGCCTCCTTGTTAGGATATAATCTACTTCATAAGAAGTCTTAAGCATTTCAAACAGGCCTATAAGAGTAGCAAGACAGAATAATCCCTTTTTGAAACTGATAGAGATGCTTCTTTTCTGGCAATCTATTGACACGAGTACTGAAACTTCTAATCACTCTCATTGTTGACATTATATCAATCATTTTGTTCAAAACACTTGTCTGATACTCCAAATTTAAGCCGAAAGCACATCGAGTAGCTTTGTCGCCTTTCATTGATGAATTCATAATATCAAGCCATTCATCCACTAACGATATGAACCGAGATGTTGCTTTCCATTCATTATTCCTGAAAAGGTCCTGCTCACCTCGAAAATTAAGAGCATTACCGCAACTTCTTGACAGAAACTGTGCATCATATTTAACACGCTGCCGTTCTGACCCCTGAACGTTTAAGTGAATTTGACTTACTTTGTAAGCCATCCATACTCTGTTTTAGATTCCATCACCATTGCTCTTAACGGATGATCTGAAATTCTATCCCCGTTTGACAACACGAACCCAGAATCTAGAAGGTTATTCCTGATTAATCTGAGTAAATGAGGAGCATCTGCAAAAAAGAAACATTTGTCTGTCTGCACATGGATTCTGGATAAACGTTTTCTTATATAAATGGTCAATCCCAAATTTTTTCCACAACCTAAGATTGCAGGGCCCTAAATCATGCACTGTTGCCACCACTGGATAACCTGCATATTCCACTTCCTTTATCAAACCAATTATTTTTTCATGCATATTTGACTCTTCAAAATCAAAGTGAGGGTTGTTTCCATTTACCTATTAGCCCCCTTAGCATTACCACTTGCACTCTCATCTCTCATGTGTGGTTTATATAATCTGTCAGTGCTCTTCCCATAACTCCATTCACTCACAATGCTCATCTCATCAAATGACAATACAGTTAATCTCTCTCTCTCTCTCTCTCTCTCTCTCTCTCTCACTAAGAGTTTCAAAATTCGACTTCATCAAAGCCAACACTGATGACAGGATTCCTGGTTCACATTGGAAGTTTTTTGCTCGTTCATTTAGTACAGTTTTGCAGGGTAATGGAAACCCTTTCACGTCGAGATAATTGTAACATTTTGGGCTTATGCTCCGAAGTGTAAGCGCCGAAGAAATATCACTATCTGTCCAATTTCTCACAATTTTTGTTTTATTCATCAAGATGGATATCTGACTCACTAAAAATCGGTTCCAATACCTCTAAAACTCTATTGAAGACAATTTCATCATGATCTTTCTGTGCTTTTACTCGAGAATTTTCTAAACGAAGATACTCTATTTACTATTAGTTTTTGTTTTCATCACGGAGGGTATTCATATTGATTTCACACTTAGCATTTATGTCCTCTGGAATCTGAAATTCTCGCATATTGGCGTTCATGCTTACTCTACCACTAGTATCACCAACTAATATATTATTATCATCACTAACACCTAAAGTACCTAGCATTTCCTTCACAGTCCTCTTCATAGATCTCTTCTCTGCCCTCTTTTTTTCATCAGATTGTCTTTCATCTCGGTTTGTTCCTGAAAACCAATAAATCAAATATAGTCTACTTTCTTTAGCAAACTATTTTTCATCTACGTACTGTGTTAAACTACTGGTCAACAATTATCACATAAAATGATAATGAATTTGAATTCAGTTCTCATTATTTATTCAGTATTTGTTTTCATAGCAAAACGGTACAGAATGATTTGTAGTATAAAGCTTACCTCCATAAAGGAAGAGAGAAGGCACGGCAAGTCTCTTGCTTTTGGAACTTCAGTTTGCAGCAAACGAGGCTTCGTATCATCCGTGAAATCACCGTTTGTAAAATGAACAGCTCGACGTTGTGCTTGTTTCCAGAGCACTCGAAAATTATCGTCTTTTGGAAACTTGAAATACTTGACGTTCGAACCTTTTGTTTTCATTCTTGTATTTAGTAGGAAAAGCAACTGAATAATGCAAAGAAAACAATATCCCTGGACAAATATAGTACTGTAGGTGGATCTTGGACACGTGGACCCAGTCCGTGACTATTGTTTACTGAATTAGTGTATGGACACAAGGCAAACCGGCTTAGATCTTGGTTAAGCTTTGGCATGGTTTGACTGACGTCACTGACCGCGACCTTTAAATTATAATCTGCTCGCCGGCTTCTCTTTAGACTTGATTGTAACCTCACTTGGTTTTTCACGTAGACATTTTTCTTAATTTTTTCATCTAAAAGATGAGATAAAGATTGAAGCTTGTCCGATTTTATTGCTAGACTAGTATATGCACCAAGTGCCAGTCATGCTGAAGGCGCTGAGCGGTTTCACGAATAATTCTGTATATTTTGATCGTTAAATATATATGACACAACCCAGGTACAGAGAAAAGCTGAATTTCCAATCACATGCTGTGGAATTCAAAGCCTTCGATTTTCTGGTTATGAGTAAAAATGATCTTCTGAAATGAAAATCTTTCTTTTTGTTTATGTAGCTGTTTTGGGTGCTTACTTCTACCTCGCTCAGCAGAACAAAGAATGGGCTCGGGAAACTCTAGGATGGCTTCCGCTGGCAGCTCTTATCCTGTACTTTGCAGCCCTGAATGCGGGATTCTTCCCAGTTCAGTATGTTCTGATAGGTATGTATAATGGGTCGTATAAAGGTCTGCATAAAGGAAACGTGCTGAAAGTTTCACAATTAACATCAGTAGTGTTGTTAGGGAAAACAACAACCTGTCGTTATATGAAATTAAGTAACTTGGGAGATAGAGTGCTTCCAAAATGCTCCCAGAAACACGTAAAATTTTGATAGTCTGTTAGAAATACAGTGTAAGTGTCTGGTCTGTTAGAAATACAGTATAACTGTCTGGTTTTTCCAAGGGATCAGCTTAAATTTTAAAATCTTGCTTCTCCCTGTACATACTCTTGATTTTGACTGTCGGCTATGAAGTTCACTCTTCGACAAGCATTTAGTTGAGGTGAGCAATCCGTTAGCAGCAAGACTAACATCGAGTGATTAAACAATAATAAAATAATTATGACTTAATCAGTAAGTTTTGACACATTTGTTAGTGAAATCTAAATTGTAATGTCAAAGTGGATTTCCCATCACTAAACACAATTGGCATTTGCACGTTTCAGTTTTAATAACTGCAAAACAACAAATCAGTAAGTCATTTGTAAAATAAAGCAACATAAGAATTATACATTCTAAGCTAAATTCTAAAGACAGCCCATCACTCCAGGAATATTTAAGATATGTTATGAGATATTAAATAAATAAGTAATGCTTTCCTCTCTCGGGTAAATTCTTTCATCAGGTCTGAAGAATGGAACCCCAATCATTGAAGCTTGAAATTCATTACATTTAGATAGAACAAATTACACAGCCTCATGGCATGCTCTATGAAAACATCCCTGTGATAACTGAAAACCTCATTAAATTGGCCAGTTTATGATTTATCACCCACGAGCAAGTCGGTCAGGGAACTTTGTAGCCCTGATCTATTTACTTAACAATTGCAGGTGAGCTTCTCACTCCAGAGGTGAAAGGAGTTTTTGGCAGTATATCGATTATGGTGAGCTCGATTTCAGGTTTCGTGGTTTCTGTCTCATTTGAGCCGATGCAGGTAAGTCGTTCACTCCAATGTACAAGTTTTGTATTTGTCTTAAGTTCTTACGAAATGACAAAGGAAGGTAATTTTCAGACCTTTTACTAACATGGATTTCATCAAAAGTGTGTGGAGGTTGCGATTGCTACTATTTAGTGTTGTTGCAAAGAACTGAGCTCCTTGTGACAAAACCCTAGAATTGGCCTATACAGTAGGTAATGAAAATCACTGAGAAAGCATGCGATGAGGACCCCTGCTATTTCACCTTAAAAGTCTTTATAAGTACTTTGAAAATATAAATGTTTCAGGTGGTAAGAAGTTACCTAGTAAGGCTTGACAACATTTTAAAGTCTACAAATGATTGTTAAATTAACAAGCTTGTGACATTATACACACTTCCCAAAGGTCATTCATTCTGTAGTACATAGTCCCCCATAAATGCTTTCATTGTCCACTGTGCTGCAGAGCTCATGGATATATCATGAGTATCATTAAGGTACAGAGCGGCTCCATTCCACTCAGTGATATCCAGAGTTCATGAGATTCTCTAAATCCCAGCTATAGTTGCAAGAGTTTTCGGTGGTCTGCCGCTTTAAAGTAAAACCTTTCCCTTGGATTTGCCACGAGTGATTGTTGCTTCGGTGGCTAAATCCCTAAACTCTTGGAATCCAGTTTCGATGACAAATTTACCCCGTTTATTAAGGCATGTGTGCCATCTGAATTAAGAATTCTTTCTCCATGAAACCCTTAATAAGACCAGTACTGCTTCTTAGCTATTTGGTCTAGAAAGTGTGCACGTGAGTTACTGCTAGTCTATCTTGCTTCTACTACCTTGTGCACAGCAGGAAGAATTTTATCACTAAAAAATCTGATGCCCTGGTCCCCTCTCCTACTGGGAAAAATGTTTCTTTGATAAAATTCTTAATAACTTCAGTAAATTCTACTTGGCTCATCTCAAATTCTTCTCTGATGTGAAAACTTTGAATATTGTAAGAAACAAGCATTGATAATTAAGAAAATTATTTTTCAATTATGAAAATCCATTATAATTCGCTGTCAAAAAACGTTTATTAATATACTGTATACCTCATTTAGGAGACAAACTTCTAGAATGATAAACTTGAGAACTGCAGTCATATTGCATGTCATCATGAATATCATGATGTCAAGTATTAAAAAGACAAAGGTGGTCTCAATATTAGAAAATATATTCCCCTCAGAAATTTTAACAACGCGTGAATCAACTCAGGAACTTTTGATAATACTCATAAAATTCCCTCTAACAACTACCCTATATAGGTTTCGAATCCTTCTTTAAAAGTTGCTATGCATTTGTTGCTTTAGTGAAGACTAAAATCACTGGTTCTCCCAACCGACTTGTCTCAAAACCAATGTTAATTGACCTTTTTAAATAAACTTTCCCCAATTTACGTTAAGTCAATGTCGAGGTAAATTTCTGAATTATCCCTGACTATTTAACGAGACCGTTGCCTTTGTCTTTATGTCCCTAACTTTCCACTGGTTTACTCTTTTCAGCATGCAATTGGAAGCTACGGAACATATTGGTTCTACGCCTTAATGTGCTTACTGGCGCTTCTCTTCTCTGTCATCGTCGTACCAGAGACAAAAGGAAGAACAATGCAAGAGATAGCAAGTCATTTTGGTAATCCTTCGGCTCTTACTTCTAGCAATCCAGGTGTTACTCTGAGCTGAAGTTGTTCCATCACGATATCTATAAAGATATTAATAAATATATCAACATATTTCAAGAAGGTTACGGTCAAAAAAGCCCTGTTCCTTCCGTATGAAAAATACACTTTATTAACAGAAACAGCCTTCAAATAATACTATTTGTCCCAAGAACTTTTAAAGCTGGTAGAGAACGCGTTAAAATATGACAGTTAGTTATTCAAGCAAATAACTCGAACAGTGTTACGTTCCGTTTGATTGTTCTCACATCAAACAAGCAACTGAAATGTCCCTAGGACAGCCTTGTAGGCTACAGTACACTTTCTTTACAACTCAAGTCACTATGTCATTACTAGACCCCGAAAAATAGTTTTTCCAACGTCTAGTTTAAAGCTCTTCAACTGTAATGTGTAACACCTAAAAAAGGCATCACACAGCACATCCAAAGTAAACATACACAGTCACGGATGAAAGGCAACAGAAAAACTGGACCTGAAGCAAATGCCCCTCCCCCCAAAAAAATATATACTTTACCATATTTCATCAGTACCTCAACGACCATGTATTGAAATTCAGTGAAAAACAACTTCCAAGTTTATAAGGGCTTGCGTACTAATAACCGGAAACAACTGCAATTAACTGCTTTAAATCTTGAAAATTGGTTTTGTCAACGTGAAGTTCAACTTGATCGTTCCATTTTTCTTACCTCAACCTCACGCTCAAAAATTTATTTTAAGTGCACGTAGCCTTTAAAATTAATTCTCATTCAAAAGTTTTATTAATGATTTCATTAAGGATCTTAGGTGTTTTAAAGCAGTCCCCCTCATGAGCTTTGTTTATATTGCTAGTTTAGGCATAAAATCCATGCAAGGAATTAAAGCTCACAAGATTCTGCGATAAGAACTGGTGCACCGAAACACTTACAACCCTTAATATTACTTTTAGTGCCGGCTATTTATTTGCTAACTCACTAGAGATCCTACAAGCTTTAAATTAGTTTTCATTATTCATATCGACCCATACTGGACTTACCAAGGGGGCACTTACAAACTCCTTGTCCTTTCATACAGTTCTGTAATTAACATTAATGCAACCTGATAAAGAGCACAAAATATAGTATAAAAACTCAAATAGTAACCTTTTATCAATTAAGGGTGTGCTCGACATTAACATACTATATAAGTATTTTTATTGCCACCAACTTCAGATAATCCACTTACTACCTACTTCCCCTCCCCTCCCCCTTCTTGAGTAGTTTCAAGTTTAACTTAGTCAT
>NC_089749.1:26860161-26890161 GCF_040412425.1 Macrobrachium rosenbergii
GAAACACTTTTTGGTCAACAGTTGCGAAAAACTTAAATTTTTTAGAGGTTTCGAGTAGATGATTACGATGTATGTTAACTCGAACCATGTCAAGATTGGCGAACTCAACATCTCCATGTCAAGAACAGCGAACCCAATGATTCCCATGTAAAGAATGGCCAACCCTTTCCGGTGCGAACTCCAATTCCACATGAGGGCTGGTACAAAACACGGCGAAACGGTGATTCATCTACGCTGTTTCGCAGTGTTTACTACTAGCTCCTGGGGGTTCAAATGTATTTCGCCTTCGTTAGTACTAGCCCCCGGGGGATCAAATGTCTAGTACCAGAGAGTTCATGTCTAGAATAGCGAACCCGATTATTCCCATGTAAAGAATAACGAACCCAATAATCTTCTTGTAAAGAAAAGCGAACCCTGCTGCGAGTGGTTCGCTATCTTGACATGATCCGTTATCTCTTAGATTTCTTGTTTGGTATATCATCAAAACTACTGCTAATTTTAGTCTTGTTGAAGTTACTATTTTCAAATCTGCTGTTAAAATAAGACATTTTGCTATTTTCTAAAAGCATTTTCACTTTCTCTTCAGGTGATTTATAGCATTCCTCGGTACATTTAAAATTTAAACCTCTTATTTCCCTTCGAAGATCACGGACACCCTTTTCATGCTTTATTTCATCGTTTATCCACGGTGGGGGGGGAGGGGGGCCTTGAGGTCGGGTAATAACTTTGGTAACAACAGGGGCACATGAACTGAAGTCTTTATAAACACGCTTAAAATTTTTACCTGTTTACGTCGTCTGTAGTTAGTATTTCATTTAGCTCAACCACCGAATCTTGTAGTCTTGAACAAAACAGATTAGGAGCACGAAACATGTTTTCTACCTCTCTACCTTTCGTTTTGGCTTTACTATGTTGATTTTGGCTAACAAGGACTCATGGGTAGAAAAATGGCATGGAAACACTTCAGAGAAAAAAATATTTTCTGGGTCATTCATAACAAATCTGTCAGTAGTAGGGATAATACGAGTTGGCTTGGTTATACTTTGTTGCAGATTCTGTATTTAAAAATTTTTACCTAATTTATCCGGTTTGTTCAGAAAGTCGCCGTTAAAATCGCCTAAACGAAACTTCTATTTCGAAGGGTCACCGATTGCAGTTTGTCTGTGATGTAATCAAAGCTGTTTGATAATGCGTGGGGATATCCATACAAACATCCTACAATAAATGAGGGTCTTTCCTCTTGGATTTGTATCCAGATGTCCTTAACTCCAGCGCAACTATCTATATCAAACTTCAGTTAAGTATTTTCAAACTGCTACGTACATAAATACAAGCTCCGCCTCCTACGCTACTGTTACGCCTATACACGTTATTAACCCTCAGTGTCAACAATATCTGTCTGTCGCACTAGGTTCTAGCCAAGTTTCCAATGCACAACAAATTTCTTTACTGTATATCTCACATTTTATTTCATCAAAACTGGAGAGCAAAGATCTAGCATGTAAAGTCAGCTTCACGGAGTTGAGACGAATTACCACCGGTGGAGATATATGGTAACTCTCTGAAGTAGTAGCAGTTCCTGGATATGCAGTTTATGAATCCTTGCGCATAGACGTTTGTAAGGAAGCCGCTGATTGGTAAACTCTTCTCTGATTTCTACATATAGCTATTGCATATTAGTTTCGCCGATTTTATGGAATATAGCTACCAAAATACGTAATTAACATGATTACTGAACATATTCTCTCATTCTGCACGTAAAATGAAAAATCACAGCTCGGTGAATAACATCCTGAAATACGTTGTAATGAATTTGTAAAGTAATTGTGTGTGCGTGTGCGTGTGAAGGGATACAAGTTCTCTCATTTCGACCGTTATAGAATATTCTAAACGTATAAATGATAGGATTTTGACTGCCATTCCCGTCCTAATGGCGAAATCGGCTGCGCGTTTGCGAATTGGATAGACCGTCTTTGCGAAGGATTGTCCGCTATCATGGTGAGGTTATTAGAGGTTGTTATCTAGAAACATAACCGTAATGAGCCAACTCTAGCGTATCTGATACTACTACTACTACTACTACTACTAGCCGACTTCAAATTGTCATCGGGCAGCATTTCACCAAAGAATACAATTTGTTTGTTACAAATAAAAAAAAAGAAAAAATATTTTTGAATGAATGCCTAGGAAAAATCATAACCGAAATACTAAAAGGTGATATTTCAAAATATGATGAGTAAGACATTCGAGTGTATGATTATAACCAATGGTAACTGTGTCTGTGATGTTTGTTTCTTCCTTTCTAGGTGAGGGGGTATTGTTTAACTAGGGAATTAAGGAGCGGTCTTGTTACTGGGTGTTATGATGTTCAGGTTGTTAAGGTGTCTTATGATAATGTTTTATCATTCAGATAAGTTTGTTACTTAGATAAATACCTTATCGATGAATTATGTGACTTCAGATTAGGTAGTTCAATCTCATAGGGAGTGAACTTGTTTTATAACGGAGATGAGCTGGTAATAACGGGTCAAAGCTGAGCCATTTGAATCTAGATCACGGAATGGAAAGACGCAATGAAAACATCGCTTTGCGGGGGATGATCGTCGGAATGAGCGAAAGTGATGTGTCCCCGACGGAAATTGCAGCAGAGGTTGCACTTTCCTAATATTTCCAGATGTTAGCATTATCCTCAGCATAAATCAGACATTTCCGTATCTAACATTATGAAATCCTAATGCACCGTAATCACACGACCGTCATAAAAAAAAAACGGGGCTTAAAAAGAGGAAGTTAGGAATTAATAAGGGATCTTGGTAAAGATCTTGTAATCCAAAATACAACATACTGTAGAATGAAAGTTGTAAGGATGTGAAAACGAAGTAATATATCAAAACGTTTATCACCAATAAAAGACAAGGAAAAAAGAGGGTGCATGAATAAAGGTAACAACCTCGTGTGAGAGAACATAACTGTCCCTTTAAGTCTTGATTAAAGAAATAAGATCTAGCACGATTGGAAAGATATTTTATTATCACATCACTTTCTTCTATAAAGAAATACATTTTACTTTTTACATCAGATTTCTACAACCATAATGAAAGAACGTGATAGTTTACAAAGCAATGGCGAGATAGGCGATTCTACCCTACATTCTTCGCTAAATGGACACATTTACAGTGCTTTATAATTATGCACTCGAATATTTCGTGCTCTATAATCTAAAATAGTTATGATTAGCAGTAACGATTCACCACGAAACAAGTTGTTAGAAACAAATCAATTTCTCTCGGTAAGCAAAAGCGTTTAATAATCGTTGGGGTCCGTTAGTGGATGATAATCCTCATATTATTAGTATTATAATGGTAGATCAACTATACTCGGGGTGGTGTTATTACAGTTACGATTTCTATGTAACAGATCCTCATCCTGTGACTGCCTTTACTGAAAATGCAATGAAAACCTTATCGTGGAATGGTGCGCACTAACCGTTCGCAAAGGCGGCCAAGCCCACTCGCAAAAGCATAGTCGACTGGGTCTTAAGGATGTGAATGGCAGTCAGAATCCTAATTTATACGTTTAGAATATGCTATAAAGAGCGAAATTAGAGCTTTTATCCCTTCACATACACACTCACAATTACTTTACAAATTCATTACAACGAATTTCAGGATGTTATTCACCAAGCTGTGATTTTTCATTTTACATGCAGAATGAAAGAATATGCTCAGTATTCATGTTAATTACGTATTTTGGTAGCTATATCTCATAAAATCAGCGAAACTAATATGCTATAACTATTATGTAGAAATCAGAGAAGAGTTTACCAATCAGCGCCTTCCTTACAAAACGTCTATGCGCAAGGATTCATAAACTGCATACCCAGGAACTGCTACTACTTATTTCTCCACCGGTGGTAATTCGTCTCAACTCCCGTGAACCTGACAGTACATGACAAATAATAAGCTTATCCTTTGTGAAGACAGCGGCATTATCTTCCTTGCCTATAACCTAACATACGTAGCTGGTACAGAATTTACTTTTATGCCCGATATTTTTACAGTAGCTTTAGGTCGAAACATCTTTGGTGCTGATGATTCCTCGCTCCACAATTGTAGCAACCTCTTTTTTAGTCCCAGAAAAGCTTTGACGAGATGTACGATTTGCTTGGTAATTCCTACAGCTCTTACTTCGTGATCTGTCCTCAACGTTTACATGGGGTCTTTGAATGTTATGGTTTGGTCTGTTTGCTTTCTGTCTGTGAAACGAGGCTGACTCTCTAAACCTTCCCCCTTCTTTCCCGTACTTCACCTTCTTTCCTCATCCTCTGATACCCTCATCCCTTCTTCCTCTCCTTCTCCCCGGGAACCCCATCCCTTCTCCCTACAGTATCTCAAAACAATAAGCCTACCCTCCTCTGCAGTGTTTCGAGCGCTACCAATCAATATAACACCGAAAGATCGAGTAACCGTCGATTTCCGTAAAGGCCGGCAATGATTTTAAACTATAAATACCAGAACGAAAGCCCAACAGAGCCATTATCTGTTCAACGCAATCGAACTTACTTTGGACTTTTTGAAACAGACTGCTTCCAAGTGCCTTAACCTGTTCAGAACAACAAACAGCAGGTTTCAAACAATGTTGTGGTACTGTCTCTCATATTATGGAATTACAAGGAAAAACCTCCTATGACAGACAACAGAACATACACTCCAGAAATACGCTTGGCATTAAGAAACTGCCAAAAAAACTGTCCAGCCGTGAAAAACAGCACCAGTTTCTCAAAGGCGACAAACCCCCTTACATACGACCTCCTCAAAACCGAAATGTGCCTGCCATCGGAAAAATATGATGAAACTTAAGTTCACCCAAGAATTATTCAGCGTATTCCTGTGACAACTGTGGCTCACCAGAAGCAAATATAGCTATCCAAGATGCAAAAATCCTCACCACTATTTTTTTCACCCATGGACTACACCTGTTGGGCACATCCACCGACTACGGTTAACAGAACTGGCAATTACTGAACGAAATTCGCTAGGTTTCTTGAATCCTCTCTTCCCGTACAGGTCGTCTGATGTCAATCTAACGAATCTTTCATCTATCCAAATAAGAACTTACCACTAACTCCATCGCCTTACTGAAAGAGGATAAACAAAGTTTCTCTTAGTTTCTGCTCAGATGGCCAAACAGGCCAAAAGCAATTAAACGCTTTAATGAAGGATGACGGTTCCCCTTAGAGGGATAACAGGCAAAGAACCAGTCAACAATGACAATAAACAATGACAACATACTTTTTAAGATAAAAACTTTTTTCCACCATACAGTAGATCCTCCTTAATCCACGGTAGATGCTTTGAACTATCACTAAGTAAATGAAATACGGTATATTAACTCCGCAGATTCGTTCAGCGTATTCTCTTCATTTCCATTACTGGTTTTCTACGACAAACCAGGGCTCTTTGCTGTGTTTCTCCTTTTAATTATAATCTCTGGGTTTAAAAGATTTTGTCCAGCCTGTTAAATTTTTCCTTTCATGACCATTGCTTTCACTTACGTCAATAACTTTTTTCACTTTCTCATCAATGACTTACGGGCTCTGAGCTCAACCAATAGAACCCAAACTAATAAACTTTAAAACTTAAGAATTACTAACGTCATTAACAGCGCATTAGCTACTAAAGTTATTATACCTAAATTTACTATAATACATTTTAAACCTTCCAAAACAAATTACGAGAACAGAACAGAACACAAACAGTTTCCCTGATACTACTATGAAGAACGTCCACAACACCCACTTAGTTTCCCTGATACTACTATGAAGAACGTCCACAATACCCACTTAGTTTCCCTGATACTACTATGAAGAACGTCCACAATACCCACTTAGTTTCCCTGATACTACTATGAAGAACGTCCACAACACCCACTTAGTTTCCTGATACTACTATGAAGAACGTCCACAATACCCACTTAGTTTCCCTGATACTACTATGAAGAACGTCCACAATACCCACTTAGTTTCCCTGATACTACTATGAAGAACGTCCACAACACCCACTTAGTTTCCCTGATACTACTATGAAGAACGTCCACAATACCCACTTAGTTTCCCTGATACTACTATGAAGAACGTCCACAACACCCACTTAGTTTCCCTGATACTACTATGAAGAACGTCCACAATACCCACTTAGTTTCCCGGATACTACTATGAAGAACGTCCACAACACCCACTTAGTTTCCCTGATACTACTATGAAGAACGTCCACAACACCCACTTAGTTTCCCTGATACTACTATGAAGAACGTCCACAACACCCACTTAGTTTCCCTGATACTACTATGAAGAACGTCCACAATACCCACTTAGTTTCCCGGATACTACTATGAAGAACGTCCACAACACCCACTTAGTTTCCCTGATACTACTATGAAGAACGTCCACAATACCCACTTAGTTTCCCTGATACTATGAAGAACGTTCACAAAACCCACTTAGTTTCCCTGATACTGCTATGAAGAGCGTCCACAATACCCACTTAGTTTCCCTGATACTACTATGAAGAACGTCCACAATACCCACTTAGTTTCCCTGATACTACTATGAAGAGCGTCCACAATACCCACTTAGTTTCCCTGATACTACTGTGAAGAACGTTCACAATAACCACTCAGTTTCCCTGACACTACTATGAAGAGCGTCCACAATACCCACTTAGTTTCCCTGATACTACTATGAAGAACGTCCACAATACCCACTTAGTTTCCCTGATACTACTATGAAGAACGTCCACAATACCCACTTAGTTTCCCTGACACTACTATGAAGAGCGTCCACAATACCCACTTAGTTTCCCTGATACTACTATGAAGAACGTCCACAATACCCACTTAGTTTCCCTGATACTACTAAGAAAATCCACAAGACCACACTAAGTTTCCCTGAGAACGCCTGTCTAAATTTTGCCTTTCATAAATTTGACCTTAATATCTATTAAAGTCTCTAACCTCATCTTTCCATTGCTCTATAAGCATGTCACTTACATGGGTGACATTTCGGTGCTTCAGTTAAAACTTAGAAAATTGTTAAGCCATCGACCACGCTTTAGAAGTCTTGTAGCAACATATCTTTTCAGTATATAACTGTCAATCTTTAAATTCGGCCATGCGTTAATGCAAGCACTCTAGATCTCTGAACTAAGTTTTTACATATCAAAAATTTGCGTTAAATATCTTTAGACCATAAGCTTAGGCTATTACAAGTCCAACATTCATACCGGTCTCGAATCACTACTGAAGGAAAACCATAGCTTCTCCCTTTAACAGTCGTCAAACACCTATTACTTCCAGACGAGTAATCTGTAACAAAAAATGATCCTCACTAAAACTTACTACCATTTACATGATCATTCCAACACTAAATCATATCTTAATTTACAGTTAGAATATTAAATAGCCCTGGCCGCTAGTAAAAGTTGTTTCTGCTGGTTTAACAATAGTCGTTAAATTAACAATAGCAGTTAAAAAATGAAATATCTTTACCACGCCGACACGCCGCAAAATTTTTATGAAAAGTAACACCAATTAAGTCTTTCATCAACACTGACAGGAAATCTGAGACTTCCCGCGAGTTTTCCTTATTTACCTCTCACGTGAAAGACACCGTTAAGATTTTGGCCCCGCATAATAGCTAAAACCTGTAAAGCTAAGAATTTAATTCCTGTCGACTGCGACTAAAGACAACCACTTTCTCTATGTACGATGCGCTTTACACAGCATAAATTGTAAAATCTATACTATTCAAGTCACTGTCACGAACAGAAGGCAACGACAGCAAATGGGGGGCAATGGACCTCGGTACACATTTACTCCAGATAAATCCTGTGTTGAACTGAAGACCACATTTACACGATTTCATAAGCCTCAGAAAACATGTGGTTTGGTAACACCTATCACGGAAATAAATTCATCTACTTTAAGAATCTCGCCAGCTAGTACGAAATTTCACTTACATGTAACAGCATGACAATTGTAGTGCTATCATACGGATTAAGGGAACACGTATACCATAAGGTCAGAATGGATATCTACTAAAATTTTATTTCAGGTAATTAAGGAATTGACGCAATTTAATACCAGTTTACACAGTGTACCTATTGCCTAAACTAATGAAGTAAATTCCCAAACAGAGAACTTACGGCCCAGTACTGACGTATCGTCATTATAGTACGCTACCTGGCAACCATTAAGACGCCCAATTAAACAAAAGGCTTACTTACATTCCTTTCGGAACAGTCCAAATCTGCACGGCACAAACTTTCTCCGAGATCAATAGAAAATTAAGACACCAAATATAATTGTCAACCATCTTATCTTTGAGCACAACTTAAAAAACACCATCACACCTCAAACCATCTTCTACTCACATAACCTTAAAAAGATCAAACCGTTAAAAAATTCGTTAAACTATAAAAAACTAAGAGATAAATACCTTAACACAACACTCCAGTCTTAACATGCTTTCACTCACGCAAAATACAAAAACCTTCAAAACCAAAAATTATGTCTAAAGCAGAAGACAGGTCATTTCTAGTATCATGCTTCTCACGCCGCTAAACCAATCATAAATGCGATAATCGTTTCTCCAGAGAAAATAGAAGACAAGAGTCCTGATTGGCTGACAGACAGGGACTCTACAGCGAAGTAGTTCTAATGATAAACGTTACGTCACCACCAGACAATTACCCCATCTGTTGGAGAGTTAAACATACTGTATACTACAGACTGAATGAACTGAAGAGTTAACCACAAAAGGACCTGCTAACATTATAATCGAGTATTGTCATTATGCTTCCGAAACATATGTAGTCTTATATTCTTGGGTTTAATTAAATCTCAAATATGTCGTGTTTACAGGAATAATTAACATTAAAATTATTTACTCAGGCCGCTTTATATTATCATGAAAGGTTATGGATAGATAAGTACACATGCGGAATATTCCTTAGCGCTTCTCTCAACAGCTCTGATCCCAGTCTTAACAGCGTCGTCTCAAAAACTCGCTAAGGGAGTTTTTCGTGCACTGAACACGAAAGATAAACACAACCAAAACTGCGACAAAAGAAAGGCATGTTCCAACATCCACAATGAGAATCGTGTATCCCAGTGAGACCTTCAACAGAGGTCAGAAGAAAAAATATTGATAAGGTAATTCATAAAATAAAACAGTGAATATTTTGTTATTAAAAATATTTACAAGTTTATATTACGATATTTATATTACATGATATTTATATTCACAACGCTACATAACCGCACCTCCTATGTGTTCCGTTCGGCAATTTTGCTTTAAAAACTAATGTGTGGCAGTTTGATAATGAACGTTGAAATGAGTCGCCAAAATAAACACGTGAAAATCAGGCCCCATGCATCTGAAACCCGCTGCGTCAAGCCTGTACATTAAGTGTGCAGGATGAGGATACTGCAGTTGCACTGGAATGTTGTTCGGGTATGCAGTACGTGCAGCAGCACTGATCTGTAGTACGAGACCTTTAAGCAACAAAAATAGGGTGGATCTACTAAGAATTCTATTAAACTGATTATTGCCTATAAAAAGTTCGCTTAACCATCAAATAATTACGCAACAGAAGATTTAGTTTTCTGTAGTAGAAAGCTGTTTGAATAACTGTTAAACCTAAAATATCATTAATAGCCTCTGTGCTGTAGTAGTTCCATTGTCTAGTTCCTCGTTGGTCGAGTCGGTAGTGTCGGCCAGCACTCTGCTAGCCCCGAGTTCGCGTCTCCGGCCGGCCAATGAAGAATTAGAGGAATTTATTTCTGGTGATAGAAATTCATTTCTCGGTATAATGTGGTTAGGATTCCACAGTAAGCTGTAGGTCCCGTTGCTAGGTAACCAATTGGTTCTTAGCCACGTAAAATAAATCTAATCATTCGGGCCAGCCCTCTCCAGGAGAGATGTTAATCAGCCCAGTGGTCTGGTTAAACTAAGATACACATAACTTAGTTCCATTGTCTTGGGTTGGCGTTCCTTTTCTCGAGAATGTATTCGAACTCTCTTGCGTTATCTATTAATGTTTTGGCTTTTATTTATTTATTGGTTTTGAATGTTTTAGCTACACCCGCACACATTTATGTATACAGGTATATATGTATATATATATATATGTATATATATTATAATATATATATATGTATATATATGCATATATATATATATATATATATATATATATATATATATATATATATATATATATATATATATATATATATATAATGTATGTATGTATGTGTATATATACTGTACAATGTATATATATATATATATATATATTATATATATGTATATATACATATATAATTCTTAGTCGTCAGTTCTATTTGTTATAATTATGAGAAATATGTGCTGACACAATTTTACTGGCTTATCCATTTTCACATTGTATGATTAGCGGACAAAATGCCTTCCGATCAAGCTACACTGCTCTCCCTTTCCTGAGGATCCATTTCAACTGAATGCATTCAATGGTCAGTGCAAAGGCCGTTGGGACGGGCAACCTAACTTTCATGCATTCTCTCAGTTGTAATAACACGGTGTCAAATCACAGAAAAGAGATTTTTGCTTACCACCTTACATAAAATAGGTTAGACTTACGATGGTTTCCAAGTGTACCTTGATTTAAAAAGAATATCGTCATTCATTTACTTGTCCTTTGAAGATGAAGGACTTGAAACGTTACATATTATATTGTTTCTGAACTGATAACAGAATGACCTAGCATTCTCTGGCCAGTTTATTAATGTGAGACAAAAAGGGTGTCAATAAAGTAGTAGGTTCAGCATTATTATTAACCTAACACTAAATACATAACTATGTAGAAATAACTGATGCCTATAATGATTACGAAAAATATACACGTTATCTTTGTATGAGAATGGCAAATGTTCACAGTCATCTTAAATTGTGTTCTAGTATTTCATTAGTAAAAACGTACTTAGATTAGAAAATAAAACATAATAATAATAGTAAAGCATTCAACCCCAAACCACCGAAAAAATACAATTCCTCATCGACTCAAACAGAAGAGATCCATCTACCAGAAACATTTTTAAGCGTGCCTTGTATTCGAACTGAAACGAGTTTTTCAAGTGTATCTGAAGTACAGGCACTGAACTTGCCCAAAATTTCAGAACATCTAGGTCATTTCAGTTGGTCGGAGCTCCGAAGTAGGCAGTGGTTTCCTGGATGGTTTTCCCTTTTGTTTCAGGTACAAATAATAGGCAGAACAGGAAATTGACGGCTCCCAGTCCACCGAAGAGCCAGTAAACTCCATAGTCGTGGATAGCATTCTGCAAAGACAGGAGAAGACCATCACCACATGTGAATCCCTATATGAAAAGATGCTATCGAAATGGTACTGATAAGAAGAAAAAAGACCAACAGCGTGAATTCAGGAGAATCGAAAAGGAGGGAGCAGCTTTATTCTTAACTTTGAGAGGCACCTGTGACCAAAAATGACATATTTTCTACCTCCAGTATTTGTCTCAGTAGATGATAAACGAGGTCTGTTACATATGATTGTTGAAGAATCCATATTTTATATTCTCCATTACATATTTTCAGTAAAATTTGACAGATAGTTATTTTTTTCTATTTATTTTACAGCAGACTAGTCACCCTTCATATAAATCTTTCATAAATGATTCCTTTACATCGGAAAACTTTTTACCTTTCTTGACAGGCTATTCTCCAAACTTACATCTTCAGTTCTCCTTATTGCATCTCTACTTTTTCCGTCAAACGCTGGCATCCTATTTCTCTCTATTTATACACACACCTTTTTCATTTCCCTAAGTATAAATGGCTCTTGCTTCATTAAGTCTCCTGTTTTTTTCTCGCTTTCCAGAATAAAACCTCTACATAAACTACTAAGTTGTATTATATAATGTATTTCTATAACTCTCATTTTCAATTCGGCCACCTTTCATCATTTTCAGACATATACAGTACTAGACCCCTTCGACACTTAAAACTGTTCAGGTATGCTTCTCTTGTATGGTCTACAGATTCGTTCAATAAGGATAATACTCATCAAAACACCACATTTTCATCAGACTGCGTACTGCTAAAAGTATCTTCCAATCTAAAATTGGACTGCGCACATAAACTTTCCTTTGTCTTTCGTTTATGAGGATTATATTTTATATCCCATGAAAACGAACAACAGGACGTGAGAATATTTCAGGATTAGGTTATCCCATTGAAAATAAGTGAATTGCATCCCTTATTCCGTATACTACTACTGTACTACTATTATGGCCCCATCGAGCACTAGCACTCAGTATAAGCTGTCAGCTACGAACTGGTCAGGTCAGAGAGAGAGAGAGAGAGAGAGAGAGAGAGAGAGAGAGAGAGAGAGAGAGAGAGACTGCAATAAACAAACTCTGACAAGAATTTCCATAAAAGCTTTCAGACTTATTCCAGTGCTGTACAAACCTTCAAGGGAGCAAAGGTGAAAGTAATGATGAAAACGCACGTCCAGTTGAGCGTGGTTGCCATACTTCCAGCAGCTTCCTTGACATTTGGGTAGAAGAATTCTCCTGCAACAAGAGTGCAATTCAGATCAAGCCTGAATTAAATGTCAAACGAGCAAAAATCAAAATCGCAAAAACAAACATACTGTTATTACTGTATTGCACAATACACTTATATAATTGCTTTTATTTCCATTCGGTACTAATGTATATTCCATTTCTTATTCGCCGCAGTCTCTGAGGTAGCCTCACTGATGAAGAGCATTACTTCATTTGCAACATTAATCTTGACCTTGGCATTCTGATTTCAACCTTTATTAGAAAATGAATATTTGGTTATCAGTTCAAAACATCTCTAACGGAGACTTCTTATTGAAAAGACACTGATTTGTAAGTTTCAGAGCATAAATCTCTTTCTAAAAATCGAAATCTCAAGAGAGGTGGTGCATATCAAAATATCGATTATGGCTTTAACTATCAGACTAACAGGGCTCACCCGTATGAAGCTTCCATCAGTAGTTTTGGGGAAAATGATCAGCTGTGTCAGTATTGTGTTTGTTGCTCCTTCAGCAACAAATGCCGGGACACTTTGTTTAAAGATCGTTTTTTATAACATATCTAAATGACACTTACACACACATTATATATACCATATATATACAGTATATAGATGTATGTACTTACATATATTTACTCATATATAATATATATATATATATATATATATATATATATATATATATATATATATATATATATATATATATATATATATATATATATAATTTTAAGAGACAGGTGACCAGATAGAGCTACCCTTAAGAGAAATTACGGAAGTTCAACGTGCAAATAAGATATTGATGAAATGGAGATGATTGCAAGATAACTGATCAGATAAAAAACCTCTTAATTGTTTTACTGCACGAATTATGAAAGTAGGGGTAAGCCTTAACTATATAGAATCATACTTGCTAAGTGTTACCCTTCGTTGTCATGCGCTCTCTGTCTCATGTAATAGTTTAATTGGGAAAAAACTGCTGTCTACGTTTAAAGGTTTTTCATGAGCAGCAGAGTCAAGGAGCAGGCCACTACACCGGCCCACAACATCACAGGCGCCGAGCGTATATGCATGTATAATCAGCACCCAAGCTCTCTGTTCATCCCAGCTAGGATCTGAGAGAACCAGGCAATAGCTGCTGGAGACTGAGCAGATAGACCTATGAGCTCCCCTAAAACCTCCATCCCTAGCTCACACAGACACCAGGATTGCGTTTATGCCAGTGAAATCTATCATGCCATGATTAAGGTTTAAATGTTACAAAATATATTAAAGAAAACTACTCATATAACACCTTACCCATCATAAGCCAAGGGATTGGTCCATAGCCGATGGAGAAGGCCGAGATGAAGATCATGAGAGAAGTTAGAGGCAACCAGCCAAGTGAGTCAACTGCCCAAACATCATCTCGAGACTTCTCGTAGAAGAAAACACCCAGACACACTGGAGGTCATCAAGAGACAGCAACACATTAATTGAAAGTCATTCTCAGTTTCTCACGTAAGTTTTTCGTCCAAACGAAAAAATGGAGAATTTTGCATGTAAAGGGATATGCACCTGGCAAGCTGACCTCGCCAAACCTTACCTAACCTACCATTTCCAAGTTTGGGGTGTCATCCTCCACCAATAAATACCTTCAATCTTGAATGGGTCACTAATTTATTAACGTATGTAAATGAACGAACAATATTACGATGAGACGTATGCAGAGCAGAATAAAACCTTGAGTGATTTCCATTTCCCGTATTCATTTGTTTTTTCACTCTCAGATCAAGGTCTCTTCTAGGGTGTGGCCGCAACAACCAATCTCTTGTTTTAATAACTTATTCACTTTTAGACTTTCACACAGTTTTCACCAACAGTCCCTTCACTAAATCAATACATTTTTTATAATTCAGTCGTATTTAATGTGCATATGTGATCTGAAAAACAATAAAGTTGACATTAACAGTAAATGGTGAAAGTTTCAGGTTGTACAGTACTTCGAATTTAAGTCACAGATCTGATCTTACGACTAGGGGTTTGCATCCATAGATCAAAATTACTGATAATTCATAATGTGAAGATTTATATAAGAATTTATTTAAATAAGCATCTATCTATATAAATGCCTATATAAATCTATATAAGCATTTACCTATGAAATTCTTCATCACTGACAGCTCAGTCTAAGCATTAGAGCATTCAAGACAATGCCGATAAGGAACAGTTTTTTGACCTGTTATTATGATTGATGGAAACTGCTTTTTCGCATCCAGAAACAGGAGGGAAAATAAGTTAGTATCCTTTAAATAACAATAACCCATTATATATACAAACACTCATACCCATAACAGATATGTCACATAAGAAAAATGTTGCAGTAAATGAATACTGTCGAAATGACGTGACGCCGATTTCCTCATTCGCTTTGCTGCCCTCCTTAAAGTCCCAACGGTCATTTTCACAAACACTCAAATTTACACCTCTCACACTTCCCCATTCAGATCTGCCTCTCTTCCGTCCTCTACATTCAAGAACATTCGAAAGACGCGCTTCGGCGATACATTCCTTCAAGGCATCGTTCTCCATTTCCATCTGTTGCTAAATAAGCAGAACATTCAATATAATTCTACATGACGTCGAGTCTTACAGCCGTATTTTAGGCAATCTTTTTTTTTTCTTTCTTTACTAGGCCTTCCATTTCATTATCCTACCTTTTCTAGCTTCTCTTTCCTACGTGCTTTTAATCGTAAGCTCTCCATGACATTTCAGTGATCCCTGTCCTCAGATTTTGCATACCTCCCGTCAAATCCCGTTATCTTAACCTTCTACCATTTTCATCCACCCTCCCACAATATGCTATTCTCAGTACTTTGTTATCAAACACACATTCAACTCTATTTATCCAAGTCATGGGAGAAATTACAAAGTGGAATGAAAGGCACCGGTTAAAATATTTCTGTAAACAGCAACATTTAAACCGGGAGGAAAAATATACAATTATTTGTAAATGACTGGGAAACCAAAAAAAACAAAAAAATCCGATAAAAATCACCCCCGCTGAACATGAGATAACGAGTATAAAAAACTTTGCCGCATTGCTGATGAGCATGGACACAAGTTTAGACCTGGATTGACCCTAAGGACTGACCTATTGACACAGCCATTGTGGCGGCTGAGACGGTGAGCAAAAACTTCCTTCCCAGTCGGTCTGTCAGGAGAGAACCTGCAGCAGTCGCTATGACCTGCACTACGCCCACGATGATTGTGCAAGCGTCCTCAGGAATTTTACTCCCTGAATCCTGAAGTGATGATAATGCTGATTAACTGTCACGTTGAATTAATTGAAGACAAGGCTTCATGAACAAGGTTAACAGATGAATTAATCCTTTTAATAAGAAGAGCAGCAATCTTGTTTTGAACATTAATTTGCCTTCCTTCGTTTATTATCCGGAGGAATCTAAAGTATGGATAGAAAACGAAGTAGAAATAAAGACTACTGCAATATTGAATGTCTTGTTATTTCAGTGCAATATAAAGGAAAAGGTCATTGCCAATATTAATCCACACTTCTTTTACTGGCCCTTAGGTTTTGTTGGTTAATCACTCAAACACACACCCACACTATTATATATACTGTGTCTGTATATATATATGTATGTATATATATATATATATATATATATATATATATATATATATATATATATATATATATATATACATATATACTATTTATATATATATATATATATATACTATATATATATATATATATATATATATATATATATATATATATATATATATATATGTGTGTGTGCCTGTGTCTGACTTCCTTGACTTGCTGATCAACATCCCCTGTCTTCATTATATATATATATATATATATATATATATATATATATATATATATATATATATATATATATATATATATATATATATACACACACATATATATATATATATATATATATATATATTGTTACGCGTGGGGCTTGGCTGATGAGTTATTAATTAATTAATGTAATTTATGAGGCCCTGAGTTGCCAATGACACACGTAACCTGTTCTTTAAGGCTAAAAGTTAACCTCAAAGACAGACAATTACTTAATTAAATGTCGCCAGCCGGGGAAAACACGATACATTGAATAATGGGTTACTCTGCAACACATGGATTACAACAAACCCCCCTTACTTCCCAACTGGTCCTGACAAAGAAAGAATGTGCAGTTAGTGAGGAAATTACATGAACTTTCGCCCACGTCGGACACAGTCAAGTTTCCCCTTGCTTCAAGTAAAGTTATAACACAACGGGTGTCTGTACTACTATATATCGTATGCAATTTAGTACTGGTAAAGGCTATTTCTCTTCCGAACAATGGGATTGAGACACAAGGCTGCCTGCAATTTACTTACTTAACCTTCCCTAATTCCTACTTACGGCACAGGAATGGATGAGTGTCACTAAGCAATATTAATTATTCTTACAGTAGACTTCCTAAAAGTAAATTGGTTATACCATGTTCTCGTAGATGGTGGCGAAGCGGTGAAAACAAAGGAAAATTGAAGTACAGAGAAGAGATACTAGCAATCGACGAAAATTTGGCAAATCTCAAACTTACCGTTGACGTGGGTTGTTTGCGCATGCAACTGACGATCAGAGGTCTTGAAAATGGCTGTTCGTCTCACTAATACCAATGAAACAGTAAGAGGGCAAGTACAAAGAATTAGTTACACACCACACGTGTCTCGCGCGGTATCAAGTCTCTCTCTGACTGCCCGCATCGGGTCAAGGTCAGGGCAGCGGCTGTTTTCGCGTCAATATGCCTCTGTGCAGTCTGAAAATTTGACAAAACATTGCCGAATGCTTAGGACAGAGCAAAAGGAAGCTTAAGACCACCTTTACTAGAGGTTACTTGGTGAAACTGTATGGGCTAGGCCCCTAATGCTAACCTATTTCTGTTAAAGACGTTATTTTTTGAAAAGACACACAACCTACCTCTGTGCCTGATGAGCTTCCTGTCTTTGTTAGAATGATATTTTTTTTAATAAATAATGCAGAGAGGGCGAACAGCAGAATATATATTCTTACGTTTTTCCTGGCGATTTAGCTTGAAATATTCTCTGTGAGACAGGTAGCAACAATTTAAGGTAATTTAGCCTTGTGATTCTGACTTCGTGGGTCCAGGAAAACATAAAAAAGAGGAAAATAAAGGGGAATTTCATATGAGCGTAAGGCTCTTGTTACTGAGGAAAATATTACGTAAAACACGTGGGCAAACTTGCAGGAGTGTATTTACATAAATAACATTAGTACGGGAAAGAGGAATGCTAGTAGATTATTGATCCTGGAGGGGATTCCTACGGGATGAATGAAACTGGGGAATTCCAGACACAGTTCAAGAAGCTTCCACGATATAGGGTCCCTCTGAAATGAGAGATATGCACATTATACGCCAGTAATGAAAACAGACAAAAGAATAATGAATTCAAAGCTGCACTGAGAGTGCCAAGGGGCTTCGATGAATTAATGATAGCTTAGCACTGCCGACACTCGAGGAGCACGGACATTTGACAAGAGATTCGGTGATTACTGGCTCTCAACTTAAGTAAAAGTTACGAGACAAAAGCGTGACTGAATGGAGGTCTTCCAGAGCACTTTACCGTAAGGCAGATTTGGTTCCAGCGCAGAAAGCGGTCCGTGGATGACTTGCGATTTCCGAGGGTGGGTTCCTCCACGTGTTAGGATGCAAGGGCTTCAGTAAAAGGGCAAGGCGATGGGGACTTCTCAAAACTCGAAGCAAATGGAGTCGGTCATCAGTCCGGCTAGTATCCAAGGGAACACATGGGTGGTGGCCGGAGTTCACAGAGGGAAAGTATACTTTGAAAGGCCACGTGGTTAGTAGCTAACAGAGGGCCAAGGGCATGGCCATGATTCAGGGACTTAACTCCCCCTCTTCCAGCGCGCGTGTGAGGGCGAACCTCGGTTTGGTTTCTGCTTTTATCTCCTCCTATGGGGCAGGGGCACGTCCAACACATAGGGGGAGTTGAGTCATGTTCAGCTGATGCCCGCAGGGGGGTTTTGCCTGTAAGAAGATGACCAGACAGATTTACTTTTGCCTCGGAAAGGAATTACCTACTCAAAGGGAGTGGCCTTGATCTGTTTTAATCCCTTGTTTTCTGACCGTGCGAAGTCTCGATAGACAGATGTGTCTATCGATCGAGCGGCTTGCAGTAAATGAAAACAACAAAACAAACAACAACAAAAAGGGGGAGGCAATTTGCTATGAGTTCTTGCTAATCATAATAATATATATATATATATATATATATATATATATATATATATATATATATATATATATATATATATATGTATATATATATATATATATATATATATATAATCATATATGTATGTATATATATATATATATATATATATATATATATATATATATATATATATATATATATATATATATATATATATATATATATATATATACAGGGTGTAACACAAGTTGATGCAAATATTTAGGAAATGAAAGAAAAAGTCATTCTGAGCAGAAAATATTCTATAAACATATACAGTACATTTTAAGGCTTCCTTTGTTGGTGAGGTGAATTTTTAAAATAACCGTTTACCCTTAACGCTGTTCTTGGACAAATAAGATGGCGTAAGAGATGTCGGAGTAGTCAAGGATATGGGGGGAAGGGGTGTTGAAGAGCATTAGAGAACTGGATTGCTAGTCTTTTAATTATGATTTTTTTGCAGGTTATTGAAAGAATTTAACATGACAGTCCCTGCAACTAGTAAATCACCTGTGAACAGACTTCATGTAATCTCATTTTAATGATTACCTTTACGAATCAAGAAAGTAGTGTAAATGTTACTTGGCAACATTTATCTGTGATCATTGAATACTATCGCGCTCTTTCCTGCCACCTCATCGCGGAATTGTTGAACCAGGAGTCAGGACTAGGCCTATGCCTATTCTGAATGAGTGATAGTGATGACAAGGGAATGCATACCTCTTTTGATTACTGTTTGAATAGGCTACCTTTCACAGGAATGAAATAAGCAAGAGAATTGTCAATAATGTTCCCATTCTTTCTCATCTGACAGAGATGAAAGCATTTTCATAGGTGCATTTTTTCCTCTGACTGGTGCGTGATGAATATTTTTGATGGAGAAGGAGAGACAATGTCCTCATCCAGTAGTGGCACTGATGCTGGAGGAGGGAATTAAAAATGCCACGACAAAAGTATACTGATCTGAACCTTGGGGTCGAACATGTGGAGGGTACAAGGGACAGGCAAAGGTAAGGATATCTGTCCTTGGTGGCGTTCTGAGAGCTTCTCTCTCTGACTGTTGTTGCATGGTCTATTTATAACCTCAGAAATTATGCCTTGGCATCCAGGTAGGTGGCACTAAGGTCAATCTCCGCCTCGTTTTCTATAGTGAACACGTGGGCATTCAGCCAGGCCTTGTGGAAAGGTTACCTTCCCAAGCGGCATGGCGTCAACTTTCTCTTCTGGCTCCTCCCTTGCCCATTGTCCGCCACCAGCGAGGAAGGCATCCTTGAAGACCACACCTAGAATTAAGGCTCTCAAGCAGTTATTTTGAACAGAGAGAGAGAGAGAAGGATTAAGCTTAACCATCGGGGAAATGGAGGAGAGAATTGACGAAGGGGCGAATGAAACCCACAGTTATTGTGGTAAAATGGGTGAGGGTGCTTGAAAAGAAGTTTCCCTCATTGCAATATATATTGTGACGAAGTGCCCAGTGTCTGATCTTCAAATTAAACCTGGTATCTAAGTGCCTGATATTTTATTACCAAACTTACCATTTATGCGACAATTACAGTTACCTCACAACAGCCAGACACCTGAACCCTCATCACAAATATAAAACGACTGATTTCTCTAAAGGCAACAGTGATCTCTTATAAAACTTATCAATCACGAAAGAAAGCAGAATAAGTTCATTAAAACAGGTGTGAGCTAAAATCAAAGGGCATCACTCCAACAACATTATAAAAGTCTAAGTATTTCCCTGGTTCGAGCTTACCTCAATACCTTGAAGGAAAACATCTCACTTACCACTCTATATCTAATTCAAATCAAAATTACTGGTGGATCAATAAATGAAACTCTGATATAACAATTTTAAATGCAATAATTTATTTCTAAATTCAAAGATTATACATGACATTAACAGTCTCAGGGAAATTTATTAATACTTGAAAACAAAACAAAATTGAATTAAGTCTGACTTAATCATCAGTCAAAATTAAATCAGAAATTAATTTATTAATTAATCAAAAAATTATTCAAGTGAAATTTAAATTGTTAAGTTACCAAAAAATTATTGAAAAGGAATACAAGTGAATTAATTCCTAAGTTTTAAACAAAATAGGGCAATTAAATCAATCAAACAAAAATGTGGATACAAAAGACAGAAATATACTCTGCAAAAAAGTAAATATTAAAAATGTAAAGCAAAGCATTAAGGCAATAGCAAAAACACCATATTTATATATATAAAAACTCTTCAAAGGTAAAGTATAAAACATACAACATGGAAAAAGTATTAAAAAAGGAAAAAATAGAATAATTGCATATAACCACTGTAAATATTATTTTTAGTGCACTAAAAACCAATGATTATGTTACACTACCTTGGTACCAGTTTCTTCACTTTTTATCAGGCGCCGTTACCTTCACTCAATAAAATACACTGTTCAGATGACTCAGACACATTTATTAAGGAATTAAACAGTTAAAAGTTACGAGTGACCATCGTCTACCAAAAATATCAATTACATTACAACAGGACATACAAAGTCCTGAGAGAGAGAGAGAGAGAGAGAGAGAGAGAGAGAGAGAGAGAGAGAGAGAGAGAGAGAGAGAGAGAGCGAACCGCAGTTCCTCTCAGCACGGATAACAGCCTCTGAGTAATCTCCCTGTTTGCATGGACGTCTATAGACGAGCGATGCCGTTCGTCCATATGATGTGTGAACGGGTTTTAGATAAGATTTTTATTTTAAAAACTCTTTAGAAAATGATAATTACAGAGAGAGTGGAATTATGGTTAATAACCATATTTATTATTACATAGTTTCAGAACAAAAGAATCTCTAATTACTATAATAAAATAAAAAGATATCGTCTCATGGAGAATCCCAGAACAATGTTAGGCAACTTACGTCATAGAATTTTCCACCCAACAGTGTTCTGATTGGATGATCGAGTCATATAGGAATGCGTTATTTCAGCAGTCTGGTATACTGACAAAAACAGGTCGCCTCCCCATAGAGAACAATCACCCTCTGTCTCTCTCTCCACTCCACACATCGTCCTTTTTACAAACCATACCGGGTTTAACCACGTTAACTTTAAGCTAACTCTCTATGGAATCTGCACATCTGAACATAAAATTATACAGTATACAACAATACACACATACCCACAACGACTAAGGGGAGATTATTGCATTATGAAAACCTCAGCATAAGATTCCTCCCCCAGAAGATTGGTTATCCTGGGGTTGAATCCAATGATTCACAACGGGATAAGTAATCTGCAACCACGTTGTTCTTACCTCAGATATGTTTCACTTTCAGGTTATAGGGTTGCAAGCACAGAAACCACCGGGTGAGTCTCGGTTGTGATTCCTGATCTGCTGTAAAAACATGAGCGGATTGTGATCAGACAGCACTAAAATATCTTCATTCCTAGGTCTGTTCACATACACTTCAAACTTTTTCAGTGCTGTGATTAAGGCTAGAGTTTTTTCTATCGTGGAATATACTTTCTGATGCTTTTTCAATTTCGAAAACATGAAACATACAGGATGCAAAAGTTCACTTTCATCTTCTTGAAGTAGTACAGCTCCAATTCCACAGTCAGAGGCATCAACTTGTATCACAAATTTCTTATTGAAGTCTGGAGCCTGAAGTACTGGTCTTGAAGTTAAAATGGCTTTTACCTTCTCAAAGGATTCTTGACATTTTGTAGTCCAAACAAACTTAGCTTTGGGACTAGTTAAGTCTGTTAAGGGGGCTACTACAGCTGAGAAATTCGGGCAGAAACGTCGATAGAATCCTGCCATGCCCAAAAATCTCTGCAGCTGTTTTCTAGTAGTAGGTGGGGTAGCCTTACGGATACCTTCTACATTAGCATTTACTGGAGCGAGAAGGCCTTTCCCAACTTCAAACCCAAGATACTGCACAGTTGCCTTCCCAAACTCACTCTTCTCTAGGTTGACTGTTAGTCCTGCTTCCCTTAGTTTCTTGAAAACTTTCCTCAGGGTCTTCAGATGTTCTTCCCATGTTGAATTGTAAATGACTATGTTATCCAGATACACACCTACTCCTTCTATGGATCCTAGCAGTTGATCCATCACTCAATGAAACGCTGCAGGTGCATTCATCAGACCAAAAGGCAGAACAGTATACTGATACAGTCCAAAATGAGTAATAAAAGTTGACAGCAACTTAGCATTCTCATCTAAGGGAATTTGATAGTATCCCTTTAACAAGTCTATCTTGGAGACAAACTTGGCTTGCCCAACATTATCAAGTAACTGATCTATAAGAGGCAAGGGATAATTGTCAGCCACACTAATGGAATTCAGTTTCCTATAATCAGTACACATCTTAAACGAGCCATCCGGTTTCTTCACTAACACACATGGGGAACTGTAGTGACTTGAACTGGGTTCTGCTAATCCATGCCGTAACAAATATTCGACTTCTTTCTTCAAAACATCTCGATGATAAGCTGATAGGCGATAAGCTCTCTGTCTGAATGGTCTGCCATCTTCTTGGATCTTGATATCATGCTTGGTCAGATCAGTACACCTAAGTACATCTGCAAATAGTTCTGTAAAACTTTTAACGCACTCAGATGTTTCAGTTTATCCTCTAAATTTTCCAAAATTGAAGAATTATTCATCTTGCTTTCAGCTCCCAGTTCATATCCATCATCTTCTGTAGGTGAAGTTGTCTGGGTTATTGACAGTTTCCATTTTGGTTTCTGAGAAGTAAGGTTTTAAGAGGTTTACATGTATCTTCCTTCTTCATCTTCGTCTTTCTGGTGTTTCAATCATATAAGTTCTATCACTTAACCTCTCAATTATCTTGTAAGGACCTTGAAACTTGTTGGAAAGGGGAAATCTCTTGACAGGTAAAAACACTAACACTTGTTGACCAACACTAAAACATCATTTGTACACCAACATCCCAATCTCTGCCTGACTCAGAACAATACTTAGTCAGCATACTTTTCAATGTCTGGTGAAACCTTTCCAAGGCTCCTTGAGTCTCTGGGTGATACGCAGTTGATAACTGTTGTTTCACTCCTAACAAGTTCATCACATCCTGCAGCAGTTTGGAAGTGAAATTGGTTCCTCTATCACTTTGTACAATCTCTGGTATCCCAAACTTTGAGAAAAACTCCATTAGTTTCTCAGCAACTATCTTGGCAGATATGTTTCTAACAGGGATTGCCTCGGGATATCTTGTCACAGGACACATTAATGCTAACAGATATTCATGACCCTTCTTCGTCTTTGGTAGTGGTCCAACCATATCTATAATCACCTTGCTAAAGGGTTCTCCTCTAACTTCTATAGGTTGTAGGGGGGCTTTCTGAATTATTTCATTTGGTTTTCCAGCTATCTGGCAGGTATGACACTCCCAACAGAACTTGCTAACATCTTTGTGAAGTCCAAGCCAGAAAAAATATTTCATGATCTTCTCCACAGTCTTCCTGATTCCCCTATGTCCAGACTCATGAGCTACTGCTACCACTTGCTTCCTCAATGGACGTGGGATCAAAATTGATGATATTCGCCCCATTCAGCATCTCCTGGTATATCTGCAGGTCTATGCTCCCTCATCAACAAACCTTCCTTCAGATAATAACAGGTAGGAGTTTGTTGCCTCTCTTCTTGATCAACAACTCTGAAAAACAACTCGGCTAATGATGCATCCTTCTTCTGCAGTTCCATCAGCTTCTCTCTGGTTACCTGACCAACTTCAAGGGTTGAGCTCTCAATATCTGCTAACTCAGCTACTGTAGTTTCACTGTAATTTTCAGGAACATTTTTACTACACAGAGTCTTTTCAGGGACAACAGCTTCTTCTTGGGAAACCTCTTCTTGGTCAGCATTAGGGGAAACACCATTTCCCTGGAACAACTCTTCTAAGCTCAAAGATCCTTCACTTGATCCTTCTTGAGTGGGTAAATCCTCAGTCTCTTCACTTACAGGCATAGTCCTTTTCATACTCCTAGTAGTCACACAGCTAGGAAACAGGTGGGGGTTAGGCTATTCTTCTCCAAATCTACCGTAGGACTAATCCTCAATGGTTTATCTGTCACTATAGGACAAGGAACAAATGGCACACTACCAACTTCATTCCCTAACAGAACTTGTACACCTTCAACAGCCAGTGAGTCCTTTACAGCAAAATCAACATCTCCTGTCACTAATTCACATGACAGGTGTAAGTGGCATATAGGAGTTACCTGTTCTCCTCTTCTACCCTTCAAAATAACTGAATCTCCTGTGATATTCTCCTCCAACTGGGGGTGAGCACCACGGACTACCACACTATGGTTGCTCCCTGTATCACGTAACACCTTGACTGGCACCTGCACACTTCCTCCTGGAGTTGTCAGCGTACCCTCATAGATATATGGCTTAAAAGCCTCCAAACTGCTCAGCCACTCACTGCTTGAAGTTGCATTTCCACTGGTTGCTCAACGCTCACTGGAGTTTGACTCCTCCCCACACTGCTCGTTGTAGTCTGTTTCACCTGGTCACCTCTTACTACTTGACCAACTGGTTTGGACTGCCGATGTGTCTGATAACACTCCCCACTGAAGTGTCCTGCTCTTCCACATTTGTAGCAGACAACACTAGGCTTCTGTAATTGCCTTGCAACATTATATGATGATTTTACATTAGCTTGCTGAGGGATATTACCCTGCATTGACTTAGTATTATCACTTGTAGGATTCCCATTAAATCTGCTCCTGAAATTTGGATGAAACTTAAAACCTGTGCGTTGATTCTGGTACTTGACATTAGAGTTCCTTTTGCTACTGATTACATTATAGTCTTCACTAAGCGTAGCAGCTTTGCCAAGTTTATTCACCTCTCTCTTTCTCTCTTAAATAGGCTCTTATATGCTCAGGAATTCCCCTAAGATATTGTTCAAGAACAACTAATTCTTCAAGATCTTCAAATGCTTTAACTTTAGCAGCCTCCAACCATCGTTTAAAACATCTTCTTACTTTGTAGGCATAATCCAAGAAGGTTATTGGTCATCCTTTCTCAAGGATCTGAATCTTTCATTATACTGTAATATTCAGGGGTCATCTGGTAAACTTGTAGCACATTGTGTTCAAGTACCTTGTACTATATCACTCGAGCGACAACCAGCAACCATCAGCTGTTCGCTCAGGCGCACCCAGTTCCACTTCTTATCGTTCACTCGCCAAATGAAATTCCATTTCTTTTCGCCCCAATGTAAACCTAACAAAATATCGTGATAATCTTGATAATAATTTGAAAACCCTTTCCACCATATAACTTGTCATGACGGGAGCTAGCCATAAAATTACGTAAATACCAAAAGCACATTTATAGAAAAAAACGTAACTTGGTGTAATTTTTCATAACGTAATTTATTATAAGAAGTTAGAGTAACTTAAATCAAGCAACAAATACGTTCCATTACAAATACGCTCTCTGAGAGAGAGAAAAAAAACTCTTATATTCTTCCCTCACAACAAAGGGAATATTAAAATAAATAAATGAGTATTGGAAAATAAACCCACTAATTCATAAAGCCACGTACAATATTTTTTTTTTTATTTTTACACCAAACTTTGATCTTTTAAGATCCCCTATTACTTCTTCCTTTTACTCATTCACACCTAGTGCACGAATTTACATATGTGCCCGTGTTCACTGAATTGTCTCCCATATCTATTTTCGCATTAAGTGCTTTAGCCAGCGCAGTGAACTCTCGTGCATTTCACAGAGCGTACTTACAACCATTTAATAATAGTTATCAACTGTCGTGCACGAGTGGGTGTCCATTATCCAAGACTTGCATATACCGCAAGCACCAAATCGCATATTAAGTAAAAACCCCAAACCTTCCTTTCCTCATGTCAGGAAGAAGGATTCCTTTCCTCATGTCAGGGAGAAGCAACTAGTTCTTCGAACTAGCCACCCACGAGTGCAAGCCCCAAGGGTTTCCCTTTCCACAGTGCCACTAAACTGAGGCACTGCCAACGACTTAAGTTATTGAAGCACTTACCTTTCCACTTTCCCTTTTACTCCTCACATTCTGCCTCGGGCAGTGTCATTTCCTTCAGTGCAGTTTGGTTGCACTGCCTTTTAGTGTTGTTCCCTGGAACACACTGGCACCCCAGTGCCACCAAGACATAGTACTAACATATAAGCCACTGCACCTGTACCTGAGATACAGAGTGCCAACAACAGTGTATCTGCCCATAAGGACCTTTGCTCCTTCTGGATCACTTCCACTTTACAAGCGTATCCACCCATAAGGATCATTATTCCTTCAGGATCTCTCCATCAGTGTGATCTTCGCATGGCACACTCTACCACAGTGCCACCTTATTGAAAAGGTGACACACCACTGAGTGCCACCAAATTACAGGACACTTCCCCACTGTCACAGACCATTTCCCCAAGTACGTCCAGTCAATCCAATTAGACGCCCTTACCCACCAGGAAAATGGCGGCAGACAATTAAAAAGCCTTCATGGGTCTGGGGAAGGAGGCAGATCTCATGGGATCAGACCCCACCAAGTGGGCCAAGGAACAGCTGGATGACTTGGCCAAGCAAGAGAAGGAAGAAAGACTGGAATGGCGGAATTATGAAGCCGAACAGAGGAGGTATGAAGAAGAAAGAGAGGAACGGAGAAGACAGCATGAATTAACTCTCAAGGAAAACGAGCAAGCTCTCAAGGCAAGCAAGCTGGCTCTCAAGGAAAAGGAGCTTGAGCTGGAGAAGGCAAGAAAGGAAAGTGCTGAAGCTATGGCAATCCAACAGGCCTCCAACCCCACACCTGCTGCACCCAATGCTCCAATCTCAAGCATTAATTCCCTAGTCCCCAAGTGGGCTGAGGAAGAGCCGGAAGCATGGTTGGAGGAGACAGAGGTGCTCTTCAAAAATTACAACACCACCGAGACCGACAGGGCCTTAGTGCTTGCCAACCACATAGAAGGAAAAGCTAAGGCAGCCCTCCGCTCACTGGAGAAGAGTCAAAGAGGCGACATGCTCGAAGTTCGTAGGGTCATCACAAAAGCCTAGGTTCCGAGGTCTTGCCAAGGAAGTTGGCTGGTACTGGACTGAATGGGGCTGTCACAAGACCCAGTCTGGTACCCGCTGGTTTGACTCACTGTTTTGCAATACCTTTGAGGACTTGTTCAATCAGACCATGCTGGAGGATCTTTTCCAATGTGTGCCTGGGCCCCTCGCTGTTTATCTCAGTGATAAGCAACCCACCACACTTATGGAAGCTTGCTGTATGGTCAATTCATGGGAAACTTACAACCAGTCACACAGCACGTCTCACCGGCGCATAGTGCCACCCAGGTACACCTTAGGCTCAACTCGCCTGAAGAACAGACTGCCTAGCAACCCTACTTGCACCCACTGTAAGAAGTCTGGGCAAACTGAATCTGATTGCCACTACAAGTTGGGCAACAACAGGCAGCCTAATACCAACAACCAAAACTCCTCTCCCTCCATGTCTACTCAGTCTTCTCCCCAGACAGTCACCATAGGGAAATCAGCCCATTCAAAGGGACTCTGCCGAGATTGGAACTCCAGGGCACTATACTGCCGGATATCCTGGTTGCCCAAAGCATATTCCCTCTAACAAGCATGTTAACCTGATTAGTACCATGACAGCCGGGGCTGTGCCGCCAAATATGTCTCACCCTGAGTGGGTCTGGACTCTGTCCGTCTCAGTGGTAAACACTGGCTCAGATATTAGCCTGATTGATCGGGCCCAAGTGCCAGCCAGTACCACTGTTGACAAAAAGACCAGGTGGATGATGACTTGGATAGAGGAGCAAACCAAGACCATTCCCACAGTTGAACTTCAGGTAACCACCCCTTGGGGCACACAACCTCATCGCCTTGGCGTGGTGAATAAAATCAGGCACGGAGTGGAGTCCCTGTTGGGATGAGACCTGCTCTGGGGATGTCACTCCCCCCTCATGCCGCTCTGTTGCTTAGCTACCTCCACCAGGGAGGCTTTAACGTCAAAACCACCTGACCAGGACACCGCCACTGTAACAAGCGTGCTATTGTCAGCCTTACTTTCAGCTCACCAAGGTGTTCGATGGAGGGGGCACTCTCCGTGCAACTCCAGGCCAAGTCCTTGATCCTCACAAAAGGACGACCACCAAAAGTTTCCTCCCTCACCACGAAGGGAAATCGCCAGGTACCGCTACAAGACCTGTAATGTAACAGGGCACTCAGCGAATTGGGCAAGGTGCCCTAGCAAGCAGAATGCAATGGACACCACACCCAGAACCATTTCAAGGGGGTCTGCCCTCCACCCAAGACAGGAATCTCTATCTCCCATTACCTCAGGTACACTGAGGGGTTTTGCACCCCCGGGTCCCTCGTCAGCCACACCTAACCCCAATTCTCTGCCAGTGCCACTTGGGAGCCCTGAGCAGTGCCAAGCTCCATCTATTTCAGACATAGCGCCTCCACTAACCTTAATCTCGGTGCCTGGCCCCGAGTTAGTGCCAGTGCCGGATCCAAATCATGTCACGGATCCTCCTACGGGAGATCCTCCAGACATAACCGAACTGATCATTGCAAATTGCGAGCCCCTGACCCCTGATGATTCTTCTCAATCACTTTCATCTGCTGAGGATGAATCTCTGGCAGACCTTAACGTTACACCTTCTCTGGTCGACCATGAACTGTCCGGCCAGGATGCAGACGCTGGTTCTATCCTTACGACGATTGTTGGAGCAGCCGAAGTAGGGAGCCTGCCCGTAGCTACTAGGGCTACCTCTGATCCTGTTCCTGATGGCACTTCCGGCCTTTCCCCAGAGTCGGTGCCCTCATCACCTCCTAGGAATGGCTTAGCCAGACCTTGGAGAAACCTGAAGAAGAAGAAGGGGCGGAAGAGATCCAATTAACTGGTATGAGCCACAAGCTCTCCTTGGCACTTCTGTCCCATTGGCACAGTGCTGTTTCCATCTCAGAGTGATCCTGGCACCTACCCAGAGGAGGTAGCCTGCGTGATCTCTGCGCAAGTAAACTAACATCTAACACCCTAGGCAATCTTGTAGTACTAACCCTGATAATAATCTT